>NW_028327483.1:2828805-3176305 GCF_031878675.1 Megascapheus bottae
ACCATTGAGCCTAAATTCCTTTGAGTCTGGCTTTCTTCACTTAATATGATATTTTCATATCTTTCCATTTCCTAACAAATGGGGCAATGTTGTTCTTTTTGACAGCAGCATAAAAATCCATTGTGTACAAATACCACATCTTTTTGATCCATCCATCAACGGAGGGACATCTAGGTTGGTTCCCTATCTTTGCTTTGGGAAATAGTGCTGCATTGATTATTGTTGTGCTGGTGGATTTAATATGTCCTTGTTTCTGGATGATTGGGTAAATGCAAAGAACTGGAATTGCTGGGTTATTGGGGAGCTCTATGTTTAGTCTTTTGAGGAACTGCCATACTGCTTTCCATAGTGGTTGAACGAGTTGGCACTCCTACCAACAGTATACTAGTGATCCCTCCTGGCAACATCCCCTCTACTTTTCTTGATCCTGACCATTCTAAGTGGAGTGAGGTGGAATCTTAGAATTGTTTTGATTTGCATTTCTTTTATGACCAAAGATGTTGAGCATTTCTTCATGTGTCTATAGGCCATTTTTGCTTCTTCTCCAGAGAAGACTCTCTTTAAGTCTTTGGTCCATCATTTAATGGGTTGGTTGTTACACGGGAGATTAGTTTTGGATTGATTCAATTTTTTGAGCTGTTGATATATTTTAGGTATGAGGCTTTTGTCCATTGTATGGTTGGTGAAGTTCTTCTCCACTCTGTAGGCTTCATAATTAATTTACTAGCTATGACCTTTGTCATACAAAAGCTCTTCAGTTTAATGCAGTCGCCCTTATCCAGCCTTTCTCTGATTTGTTGTGGTTCTTGTTCCTTATTAAGAAAGTTTCAACCTCTGCCAAGGAGGCCTGGTGTATCTCCTATTCCTTCTTGTAAAGTTTTCAGTATGTTTACTTTTACCTCCAGGTCTCTGATACTTTTGGAGATAATTTTAGTGCAGGGTGACAAAGAAGGATCCAAATTATTTTTCTGCAGTTGCTTAACAAGTTCTGTCAGCACCAGTTGTTGAGGAGGCTATCTTTCTTCCATACTATTTTTTTTGAGTCCCATGTCAAAGATTAGGTGGCCATAGGTCTTTGGTTTAATGTCTGGTTCTTCAGTTCTATTCCATTGGTCTTCAGGCCTGTTCTTGTGCCTGTACCAAGCTCTTTCGATAATTATAACTTTGTAATAGAGTCTAAAGCTTGGTATTGAAATTCCTACTGTGCTGTTCTTTCTGCTAAGAAGAGTTTTTGCTATACGAGGTCTTTTATTGTTCCATGTGAAATTTTGGATTGCCTTTTTTATTTCTTTAAAGAATGAAATTGGGATATTAATGGGTATTGTGTTTAATTTGTATATATCCCTTGGCAAGATTGTCATTTTCACCATATTGATTCTTCCAATCCAGGATCATGAGAGGTTTTTCCGTTGCCTCAGTTCTGCTTTAATTTCCTTTTTCATGATTTTAAAATTTTCATCAAAAATGTCCTTTACATTCTTAGTTAGGGTGATTCCTAGGTACTTTATTTTCTTTGAGACTGTTGCAAAATGAGGTGCTTTCCTGATTGTTGTCCCATTCCTCTCACTGTTGTCATCGAGGAAGGCAGTTGATTTTTGAGGGTTAATTTTATAGCCTGCTACCCTTCCAAAGGTTTGAATCAGCTCAAGGAGCTTGGGAGTAGAGTCTATAGGATTCTTTAAATACAGAATCATGTCATCTGCAAAGAGGGATAGTTTAACTTCCTCTTTCCCTATTTGGATCTCCTTTATGCTTCCTTCTTGCCTTATTGCACTGGCCAGGATTTCTAATAATATGTTAAAAAGGACTGGAGAGAGTGGGCATACTTGTCTCATTCCTGATTTTAGAGGGAATGGCTTTCGCTTTTCACCATTAAGTATAATACTAGCTGTGGGTTTGTTATACACAGCCTTTATTATATTGAGGAATGTTCCATGGATTCCTACTTTCTCCAAAGTTTTTTACATAAATGACCGTTGGATCTTGTCAAATGCCTTTTCTGCATCTATTGAGACAATCATGTGATTTTTTCCCTGCTCCTGTTGATGTGTTGAATTATATTAATTGATATGCGTATATTGAACTAGCTTTGCCTCCCTGTGATGAATCCTGCTTGATCATAGTGTATAATTTTTTGATGAGTTTTTGTAGACGGTTGGCCAGTATTTTGTTGAGAAGTTTTGCATTGATGTTCATCAAAGAAACAGGTCTATAATTCTCTTTCTTTGATGAATCTCTGTCTGGTTTGGAGATGAGGGTTATAATAGCTTCATAGAACGAATTTCATAAAGAACCTTCATTGTCAATTTCGTTGAAGAGCTTGAGGAGTATTAGTGTGAGCTCTGCTTTGAAGACCGTATAGAATTCTCCTGTGAATCCAACTGGCCTTGGGCTTTTTTTAGGTGGAAGGTCTCTTAATGCATTTTTATTTCAGTGCTTGAAATAGGCCTGTTTGGTTTAGTTCTTCTTGGTTCATTGTGGGTATATTAATATCGGCTAGAAATTCATCCATTTTTTCTAGATTCTCAAATTTCTTGGCGTAAAGGTTTGAGAACTATTCCTCATGATGCTCTGGATCTTGGTAATTCCTGTCATGTTATTACCATTTTCATCTGTGATTTTGTTTATTTCCATATGTTCCACTCTTTTTTTGGTAAGATTTTCTAAGGGTCTGTCAATTTGTTAAGTTTTTCAAAGAAAAACTCTTTCTTTTGCTGATTCTTTCTATAGTTTTTTGTACTCCAATTTGTTTAATTCTGCTTTGATTTTAATAATTTGCTTCCTTCTACTGTGATTAGTGTTGGTTTGTTCCTCTTTTCCCAGGAGCTTCAAGTGACACGTTAAATTGTTGGTCTACCCCCCCATCTGACTATCTTCTACTTATGGCTATCTATCTATCATCCACCCAACCATTTATCATTAGTCTTTTGGGTATCTATCTTCAATCAATCTACCTATCATCCATCTATGTACTTGAGTATGTATGTATGTATGTATGTATGTATGTATGTATGTATGTAAATACATACGTACATATATATGTATGTATGTATGTAATCTATCTATCATTTGACCGATCTGTCTATCTGTGTATCTTTATTTTCTATCATCTGTTTTTGCTATTCATTTGAAACTCTCAGATTTGTATGGTAGATAATTTTTAATTATTAGCCAAAGGCTATATTTGTTTATGAATTGTAAAAAGTGATATGGTACATCTTTTTGATATTATTTATTAGAAGAACATACCTGAATTATTCTTGTTCTCAAATAATTCAGATATTAAATAATTCCATGGTTCAATGCTTCTTGATTTATAATCACCTCGCGATGGTATTTTATAAATCTCTTTGCTTTATAAAATTTAGTTTATTATATTTTTTAGTCCTGGGGCTTGAACTCAGGGCCTAAGCAATGTTCTTGGGCTTTCTCAAGCTGGATCTTTAACACTTGAGCCACAGCACAACCTGTGGCATTTTCTATGTTTGTGTCACCAAGGAATTGAAGCCAGGTTTTCATTTATGCTAGGCAAGTACTCTACCACGAGGCCAAACGGCCAGCCCCTCTCTTTCCTTTTTTATGATAATTTTGTCCAGACTCAGAGTTTGGCCTTTTCAGATGACCCATGAGTAGCTGGTATTGGGATTCTTTCTGCTTCATATTAGCATTATGTTTGTGTGTGTGTGTCTGTGTGTGTGTGTGTGTGTGTGTGTGTGTGTGTGTGTCTGTGATCTTTGTGTCACTAGAAACATTATTCTCTATTATCATACTATGGAAAAATTCCCTGTGCTCCCTCCCATCCACTGCTCCAGCTTTCAAAAAATGAGGTAAAATCCTGGAACTCACTTTCTCTTACTGTTACAATAATAGATTCATTTCTAAAATTGTTCTTACCGACGTGCCATTGAAAGGTGAGATGTATTGAGATGTGTTGTTTATATTTCATGTTCCAGTCAGGGAAGCGCTAGCAGTTTCTTCCTAGATGAGCAAAATCTATCTTGGCTGTGTTTCTTTGATTATATGCTGACTTTATACATTCTCTTCTATCTAAATGAATCAACATCTGGCACTTGAAATATCCGAGGAAGAAAGCTGTGGATCAAAGAATTTAGTTCAGGGATAATGGGAAATGTGTTACATTTAAAGTGAAGATTTGAGAATTATTTGGTTAGAAGACAATTGTCTTTCAGAAATATTTCAGATTGTTACAGTAAATGCAGCATAATATAAATGACATAGGTGCATTATTGTGAATAAAAATTTCCAATGGGTTGCCAGTGGGTAATGGTCAAAATCCTTCTCAATTGGCCTAAGATCCAAGGATCATGGTTTGAAACCAGCACAGGCAAGAAAGTACGTGATACTCATATCTGCAAAGATCCACCAAAAAGCCAGAAGTGAAACTGTGGCTTAAATGGTAGAGTTCTATCCTTGGGCAAAAAGAAGTATATGGACAGTGCCCATGCTTGAGTTCAAGCAAAGACTGGCACAAAAAATAAAAATAAAATAAAAATAAAGTTTCCAGCCCAAGTGAGTTCTGGCAAGTTGTTGGAACAGCCTCCAGAGGTGCATTAAGATCATATGTTTCATTTATTAAAATGAGAAACCCTTCAGACATCTATGAGTGGTTCAAATAAAATGCTTTCCTTTTTTCAAGCAAGACAATTTATCAACGATTTATAATCTGATCGGTTTTGCACTTATAGAGAAGTGTCATATTTTGGCCTGAACCATCTACAAAGTACTATATAAATATTTTCATAGCTATAACCTCCAATGGTATTTTTGAAATTATTTTTGAAATTATTGTAGGAGTAATATATAGAGGGGTTACAGTTACATTTGTCAGGTAGTGAAGGTAAGTCTTACGGACTTTCCCGCCCTCGCTGGCTTTGAATAGAGATCCTCAGATATCCTCAGATTCCAAACACTTGAGTAGTTGAGTAGCAATAATTTCTAAAGAATAACAAGTTATGAGAATAAATAAAAAAGAAACTAGTTAGACTCATTTAAAGAATGGTACTTTAATGAAAAGCATATAATGACATTGATAATTGACAAAAACTTCCACTAAAATAAAATGATTCTATTAAATGTTGTCTCTATGTTTAATATTCCTTTGAATGAATAGGAGGAAATTTATGTGAAATTAACTAGTAAAGTGCTTTTTTATCCATATATATTTATTGTAATTAATAGAGGGTTACATTATATTGACCAGAGAGAAGGTGCATTTCTTCACAAACATTGATACACTTTCTCATGTCTTGGTCCCCATTTCCCTCACCCCATACCTAGTACAGAGCTTTATATAAAGTGCTATTTAAGTTTCACACTGCTACAATAAAACACCTGAAAGGTTCCTTTGAATCACAGTTCCAAGATTTGGGTCTATCATGAAGGTGTCATATAAGGATGGGAATATGTATTTGAGTATTTACATTTTGAGCCAGGAAGGAGAGAGGGAGGGAGGGATGGAAGGAGAGAGAAGAGAGAGAGAGAGAAACAGAGAGAGAGAGATAATTTTATAATCCATGTTGAGGATATAATTTCAGTAACTGTCAAGTAACTTTCAACTAGGCAATACTTCTCAAAATTAAAATAGCATTTATCAATCTTAGGGCAAAAACCTTTAGAACAGAGCTTTTGGGAACACAGTCCTATTTAGGTGGAAACCAGTTGGTCACACCTGCAATCTTAGCTACTCAGGAGGCTGAGAGTTGAGGATTGGAAGAAAGCATATGAAAATCTTATCTCCAATGAAGCATTAAAAATGTTAAAAATAGAGTGGTTCGCTTAAGTGATAAATCACTAGCCTTGAGCACAAAAGCTTTAAGAGCACTAAGTTCAAACCCCAGAACCAACAGGCGCGGGAGCACACACATGCACACACACACACACACACACACACACACACACACACACACACACAGTTAAATCATAGAAAATACTGAATAAATATTTGCTGAATTTGTATCAATTCCACCTTGATCCTGTCCATGAGTACGCTATGTTTGGGAAAGTTAAACAAAATTTATTTTGTTTGTTTATTCACTTCTGTCTTATCTGCCCCATTGAACACATTATTCTCACACATTCTTCGTTTTCTTAGAATTTATCATATGTTGATGGAGTTTATGACTATCAGAAAAAAGTCTTAGTTTTTGTTTTCAATAACTTCTCTCTCTATTCTTGCAATATGAAACCTTGTTGACAAGGAAACAGTTTCCTTTCTATTGTCAAAGACCCTGAGGTTGTCTTTATGAATTCTTTCAAACTTGAAAGCTGCCTCTGATGTTGGCTACAGTGTCTGGAGGAAGCCAGCAGAGGGACATCTTTGCCCATTACTTATGTTTGGTTGACCTAGTTGTTCTGTGCTCTTGGGGATCACACGACACATAAAAGGCAATGGCTGCGGTTAGAATGAGCCTAATTCTCCTCTCTCCCAGAATCCTCCTTCCTTGTTCGTTTACATGATTGAGATCTCTGGGGCTATATGCTATCCATAATAAATGCACAATTTATTTTTGAGGGTCATGCGTCTTGAACCCTGGACCTGGGCGCTGTCTCTGAGTTCTTCGTTTCAAGGCTACCCCTCTACCTTTGATCCAAGCCCTACTTAACCGTTTCTAGTGATTAATTGGAGGTAATATCTCACGGTCCTTAGTGCCTAGGCTGGTTTTGAGCATTGATCCTCAGATCTCAAACTCCTAAGTAGCTGGGATTGCAGGCGTTAGCCACCATGCCTGGTAAAATGCACACTTTCTAAGCTGTTTTGTCCTAGATTCGTAGTGTATTTTCTAAACACTTCTATTTCTTCCCCATTAAGAACAATGAGAACAAGTTGTTCTACTTAAAATGGGGAAATCTGAGATCTGCTGGAACAGAATCAGAAGGTTAGATGATAAAACAGAATGTTGGTGCTTGCCCTGGGCATAAGAAGGCAGAAGTTACATTTGGTTGAGCCTTTCCTCAGATCTGCAATTTTGTGCACAGAGCTTCTCCATACTCCTAATTGGGTGCCAGTGGCTCATGATTATAACCCTAACTACTCAGGAGGCTGAGATATGAGAATCAAGGTCAAAACCAGCCAAGCAGAAAAGTCTGTGAGACCCTTTTTCTCCAAATAACCTACAAAATTTGGAAGTGGACCTATGGCTCAAGTATTAGAGCACTAGCCTTGAGAAAATTGTTACAGGAACAGTTCCCAGGCCTTGACTTCAAGCCCCAACCCTGATACACATACTGACACAGGTAACATACACACACACACACACACACACACACACACACACACACACCCATCTCCATGCCTCACATTATTTTGCTGAATGAATGATGAGGATAAATGCATTTTCTACTACAATCTGCCATCAGGTCCTAAAATACTCTTAAATATAGATATATAGATAGTTGTACATTTATGAATCCATATATTTGTAAAAGAGCACTACAGATAGATCTATTTTTTTGAGGGGGTGGCTTTTGGTAGGCAGTGGAACTATGCTCTTCAAATGGGTACATATGCATGCATGTCAATGGCCTCGCCACACCAGTCAGAATTATATTTAGATCCTTCCAATGAAGCAAAAATATTCTCATGACATTTTCTATACCTCAGGCCCTAGAGCTATGAAGACAAGGACAAAGCGTTATTCTACATTTCTATAAATTAAGTCAAAATGACATCATTTCACTCAAATCTACATTTGAATGTATCTCTTTCTGATTTGAAGTGAACACTGTCCTTTACTTATAATCCACTGACTTAAAGAAGAGAAGAGGAAATTGAATTATTACTGTCTTTTAATTTTAGGATGAAGTTTATATTTTTATACAGTAATTGCTTTGTGTTAGAAAACTCATTATAGCCAACCACTTGTGGTTCATGCTTATAATCCTAACTACTCAGGGGGCTAAGATCCAAGGATCAGAGTTCAAAGTCAGCCTGGGTAGGAAAGGCCATGAGACTGTAATCTCCAATTACCTACCAAATACACACACACACACACACACACACACACACACACACACACCTCAAAATGAAAACAAACCACACCCAACATCTCAGGGGTGGAGCTGTGGCTCAATTAGTTGAGAAATATCTTGAGCAATAAAGCTCAGGCTTAGCACCCAGGCACAGAGTTCAAGGCGTGGGACCAGCACCGAGAAGTATATACCTATACTTATATCTATAAATAATATGTAAATTACATTGTATATATGGTATGATAATATAACAATATATATAATTAATATACTATTATTTTAATATATTATATAATACAATATGTAATAATGCAGACATATGCATAATAATTTTATGTGTAAAATTATATGATATGCATATGTCATATAATATTCATATTCTATGCTATGTATTGTATATACTATACTGTATATATTCTATAGTGTATATACAATTATGTAGTATTAATGACATACTATATATTAATACATATTATTCATTATGTAGTAGACATTATATAGTATATAATTGTATAGTGTCTACAAAGTATATTATATATACTACATAGTATGTTATCTGGTTGTATTTCAATAAGAATCTAGCATAATTATTAATCTTTACAGTTACTAAAATGTTAATACATTATAACATAATAATATAACTAAGATAATTGAGTTAATAGAAAAATTTATAATAAATGTAAACAAATAATGCATTGTTGTGTATTATTCTGGTTTTGTATGATATGATACTGATACAATCCATTAGTTCCAGGAATGTTTGCACATGTTACTATATAGACACTAATGTCCTATGTGGACAAAGATACTTTTCTTCCTAAAATATGTTATTATATACTTGGACACTTTTGTATGGTGTTCTAGGTTGACCATATTTCCTCAAGTATACTGGGTACTAAATGAGCTCACTGCTAGTAACCTACATTCTTGTCTCTGTATCCGGGGAACCTTTAAGTTTCCTGAAGACTTCCCTTTGTGTGTGCAGTTTAAAATTTGTGATTACTTGTTTGCTTTTGCAGAGGATTTACACCTGCTGCTTTCTAGTTTTATTTCAGTATAGCTTTATAGATACAGAGCATATAATACAATATTTATGAAAGTTAAAATATATAATGTATTTTGTAGAATACGGCATCATCTGATGGTGAATGCACTATGTTATTTGATAGATTGTGTACATTGCAGTTGTTGTCATAAAATGTTCTGTCATGTTAAATGAGTCTAATATATGGAATATTCTTTGAACTGCAGCAATGTCGTTTCTAACATTCTACACTTTTTAATCTATTACTGATCTAGATGCCTCAAAATCACCACATAGAGTTATGGATCTTGATTTTGGTTTTCACTTTCCCTTGTGATTTGATGCTCTCTTTAGCATACCTTTTATCACAAAACCTATTAAAGATCAGTATATTTCTAGGAAAAAAATGTAATCTTAATTAGTCCCTTTATTCCTTTAGTCATACTTTTCCTGAGATATGATTTGAACAGTTTCACATAAATATTTTTGGTATGACTTTATGTCTATGTCTCTTCATGATTTTTTATTTTTAATTATTCCTATCTATTTACAAGTTAAAATGTAATACATTGCTCATGTCTACATTGTGGAAGTGTCCACTTGAGGAAATTGATATAAATATTGATAGAAATATGAGCTCCTACTTACCATTCTGTTGTGGTGAAGTTACTTAAAACTGAATTCCTTGGAGATTTCCCAGATATTCTTAAATGTGATCATCATTTTTTACTATACATCTGTCAGATCATTTTCTTCTGTATAGCTGAAATTTTGATTCCACCAAAGTGTACATCCAGGGCCACCCCATAACATGTATCTTTATATTTAAAGATGGTTTTTCTTTTGTAGCAACAGGAATTAGTCCTTCTCTTCTAGTTTACTGTCTTTATATTGTAATTATTATATGTAGATAGTTCAACTATAAAGTGATCATTGATCTACAGAGATAACTATGCATGTTCGTATGTTTTCTATTTGTTTTTTCCTTAGAGAATATGTATAAACTTCTCATGTTTTCTGTGCACTCATCACAATTCAGCTGATTTTTTGCTGCACATTCATGTAATTATCTTTTATACTGCAATTTTTTGCTAGACCTGGGCTTGATCTCAGGGCCTGAGCACTGTCCTTGGACCACCTCACGGTTAGGCTACATCTCTACCATTTAAGCCTCAGCACCACATCCAGCTTTTTTCTATGAATGTGGTACAGAGAACTCAACCCTGATCTTCCTTCATACTAGACCATACTCTACCATTATGCCAAATACCCGGCCCTGAATTTTTTTTTGTACTCAGAGATAACATACATTTTCCTTCTCTAGAAAATTCCTTTCAACAGTTTCTACAGTGCAGAAGCTGGTGACATAGTCTCTTCAGTTTACTTTTCTTCATGCTGTATGAATTCATTAATTTTTATCTTCACGAATGTTTTTTTTTTCTTCTTGGCATTTTGTTTTTTTATTTTGCCAGTCCTGGACTTGGGCTCTGGCCCTGAGCACTGTCCTTGGTCTTTCTCAAGGCTAGAGTTCTAGCACTTGAGCCTCAGCACCACTTCCAGCATTTTTCTATGTATGTGGTACTGAGGAATCTAACCTGGGTCTTCATGCATGCTAGGCAAGCACTCTACCACTAGGCCAAACGCCCGGCCACATGAATGGTTTTTTTTTCTCCTTTTCTCCTACTGCCCCACTGAGCAAATGTAGTAATGGCTTCCTTAAAGTGACTTTATACATGCATAATTTCTCTGTAGTGTTCCTGATGATATCTAATTATTCCTTGATATTTCTTATACAAGCATAATTTTCCTTTGTTTCTGAGGCTTTTTTTTCATTGTCATGCATGTGAACACTTTCATTACACTTCCCATTTTCTAGTGAGTTGCCTTATAAGTTTTTTGTCTGAGATTTGTTGAAAATTGTTTCATTTCCATTGAGAAATTATTTCCTTGTTTCATTGTTCATGGTTACAATATTTACATGGATATTTTATTTTTTCATTGTCATTGAAGAGTGGATATCTGACGAATAGAATGGTATGAGTTCAGATCTCATATTCAGTGTACGAATCTTTGGTATCATACAGTTCTGCAGTGGTCAGGAATGTGGGAAATCTGTTTTATGGCAGAAAACTGGGAAAGCCCCAATTTTTCAAGTCAATACTGTGGCCTAGTGGTTGAATGTTTGCTCTCTAACACTAGTTCAATTCTTGGTTCCACGTACACAGAAAAAAGCAGCAAATGACTCCGGTGGCAGAGCACTAGCCTTAAGAAAACACAAGGACAGTGTTCAGGCCCTACATTCAAGCCCCAAGAATAGCAAATCAAAACCCAGTAAAACAAAACAAAACCCCAAAATTTCCATCTGGATACTTTACCCTTTTCTGCCCAATCTCAGAAGAAGAAGGGAATTTTAACTGTTTTTCAGTGTGATATGGCACAGAATTTTTGTTCATGTTCAATTTTCAGTATAATTCATTTTTCTTTTTATTTATTTATTTTTTTCCTTTTTTATTGTAATTAGTAAAAGGGTTAAATGATATTTGCCAGATAGAAGGTGCATTAATTCACATACATTGATACCCTTTCACATGTCTTGGTACCCATTTCCCTCCTCCCCAACCCCCCCACCCATCTTGGTTTTTCCCCCCTTCCCTATCAAATTTCAAATATCCAAATACAAATAAATTCAATATATCAGATAACAAAGTGGATACTATAACAATATGAGATAACCAAGGGACAGCAAAGGAGATGAGAGACAACATAGTACATTAAGGACAACAATCATTCGTTATATGGCTTTTGTTTCAATATCCTGGAGGTCCCTTCAATTAGCTTCACATTATATGGACTTATGTATCAAGATTTTGCTCTATTGCAGATCTCTGCTAGGAGAGCCCAAGGTTTCTACTGATTATGACGAATGAGGGAGACCATTGAGCCTAAGTTCCCTTGAGTCTGGCTTACTTCACTTAATATGATTTTTCTAAGTCTTTCCATTTCCTAACAAATGGGGCGATGTCATTCTTTCTGAGAGCAGCATAGAATTCCATTGTGTACAAATACCACAACTTGTTGATCCACTCATCAACTGAGGGACATCTAGTTGGTTCCATATCTTTGCTATGATGAATAGTGCTGCAATGAACATTGTTGTGCTAGTGGATTTAGTATGTCCTTGTTTCTGGATTGTTGGGTAAATGCCAAGTAGTGGAATTGCTGGGTCATGTCTTTTCATGTCTCTCTACTAGGAAGTCAGGGTTTCAGCTCTGCTAGAACATGTTCATTTCAAACTACAGGGAGAAGAATTGAGGCAAAAGTAATGAGACGATTTTGCAGCTTATGAGTGACCAAGGGTATGTGTTGTAGGATTCTGAGAGAAGTAGGTTAGAATGTAGTATTTATTTCCAGATTATAAATGTGATTGCTAATTTCCTTTTACTTGGCTACTTAAATGTCCTATTTCCTAGGCCAATAGGATCCAAGGATCATCACATGAACTCAAATGTGGAAGACTAAGTGAAAGATTTGCCCCACCCCAGATGATGCCTGAAAGTCGGCTTCATGTGTTCCTGTCCGTGTGTGTGTGTGTGTGTGTGTGTGTGTGTGTGTGTGTATGTGTGTGTGTGTGCGCGCACGCGCATGTGTGTGTGTGTGTGTGTGTGTGTGTGTGTATGTGTAGAGGTTATTGGGCCTGGGTGCTGTCTCTGAGCATTTGCACTCAGAGGTTAGCATTCTGCCACTTGTGCCACAGCTCCACTTCTAGTTTGGGGACTTGAGGGTCTCATGAACATTCCTGCCTAAACTGGATCTATGATCCTCATATCTCAGCCACCTCAGTAGATAGGATAATAGATGAATCTTGTTTTTATCACCAGTATATTTGTTATGAATTATATTTGATCTTGGTTTTCTGCAGCTAAAGAGTTTTTCCTTTTTTCTTTACTTTTTCTTGTGTGCTTAAGAAGATATTTTCTACATCCTTTCAGCAGGAATTATAATGTTAAAGTTTCTGACATCATTCAACCATGATGGTGATGGAGTTTCACTCTGATTTTGTGAAAATAAAGTGATCAGAAGCCTGGGGACATCATCCTAATGAAAGGGGACTCAATCCAGTCATACATCTGCCCTTTTTAGTGAATCTATAAAAACATAAAATACTATGTGTACTTAAGATGTACTTCCCTGAAATACTTGGTACCACCTTGAGTGGCCTTCTCATCTCATGAACTATCATTTCAGGAAGTAGAAAACCTTTACATACCCTCTTGATTTTTTTGCCACTCTTGAGGCCTGAACTCAGGTCATGAGCGCTGTTCTTGGGCTTTTCAAGGCTAGAACTCTACCACTTGTGCCACAGCATTTCTGGCATATTTTGTGTATGTGGTACCGAGGAATCACAGCCAGGTCTTCGTGTATGCTAGGCAAGCATTTTAACACTAGGCCAAACTTCGGCCTCTCTGCTTGATTTTTATGCTTATTATCACTATTGTGAACACCAGAGCTTCTATCTGCAATGAGTATAACATTTGCATAGCACGAATGGGATGTCTTAAGGACCATCACTTGTCTCTTTTTCCCTACTCATACTTGATAACCTGCTCTCCTTCCTGATGGTCAACATACACTCTGACTTCTGCACAGTTAATACTGGGGAGTTTGTATATTGTGATAATTGTTAATTGGATTGCTACTGAATGTGTAAGCAGTGTTTAACTCAACAATAACAAACCAACCCTGTTGATAAAATTAAGAAGAAATTTTAAAAAATGAGCTTCATTAGAAACAATGTCTTTCATCATCTCTTATAAAATATTAACAATTTAGAAATATTTGCTCAGGACTCTCCCTTTTAAAAGGAACATAAGCACAGTGCTATTTTTAGCCAATACATTGTTATTTTTCCAATTTAAAACTAAAGTAATAGAAGTCCACTGTCAATAAGTGATTGTCAGTATATAATCACTTACTTATTAGAAACATACATTTAAAAAGGTAAAATAAAAATGAAAAGGAAGGATGGTCATTATGTGACACTATATCTTAAATAGTTATGTTTCTTAAACATGTATGCAGCCCAATAATTCAGTCTATTCAAAATAATGAATAATGAATTTCATAAAAAGAAGGTAATAGAATGTAACATTGTTATAATCATCAGATAACTGAGTACATATCTAATATATGTATGTTCCGTAATTTAAAAATATTTAAACAGAGATTTGTAATAGAGCAAAACCTAGATACATAAGGCCGTATAGTATGACGCTAAATGAAAGGACCTCTAGGATACAGAAACAAAATCCATATAATGAATGATTGTTGTCCTTAATGTACTATGTTATCTCTCATGTCTTTTGCTGTCCCTTGGTTATCTCATATTGTTTCACTATCTCACTTTGTTATCTGATATATTGGATATATTTGTGTTTGGTTATTTGAAATTGGATAGGGAAGGGGGGAAAACAAGATGAGGGGTTGTGGTAGTGGGAAGGGAAATGGGGACCAAGACAGGAGAATGGTTATCAATGTATGTCAGTTAATGCATCTTGCACCTCCTATCTGGTGAATGTAATGTAACCCTTCTATTAATTATAATAAAATATGTGAAAAATAATTAAACAAGTATATGTTGAAAAGCATATCCAGCAATGTATAAGCAAACTTAGGAATTTACATTTTTCTTCGGCTATTGCTTCATAAATCTAATACATTATGATATATATTAGAAGTATATATTTATAGGATATATAAGCAATACTGACATTCTACAACCATATACGAAATGAAGCCATATAGAAAACCATATAGAATGTTAGGAGAAGGAAATAGAGGGCAAAAGAAAAGAGAGATGGAAAGGAACTAGAGAGGATGTGGCAAGGTAGATTGATTGGAACAAATAGATTTATAACTACTGCAAAAACAGATGTGAGAATAGAAACTATTAAATAAAATGCACTAATGAGTATATGAAATCATGGAACATGGTAATAGGAAAATATTATTGAAATGTATTTAAAGACTGAGCAGCATAATGGTATGAGTGAAAGAAGATAATGTATTTAAATTTAGTTCCTAGGTATTCAGAGAGCTGGGATCTGATTAACACTGTTGGAAACCAACCTGGACAAGAAAACTCACGAGAATGTTATCTTCAGTTAACCACCAAAGATCCAACGGAGAGGCTGTGGCTTAAGAGGTAAAGCACTTAGGTTTGAACAAAAATACTCAGTGTCACTAACCAAACTTCAAGTTGAAGCCCTAGAATTGACACAAAATAATAAATTTTAGGCAAGTTATTAATAAAGCAATATAAGAAAACAAGTCAGAAGTGAAAATATACTAGTGAAGCTGGTTGTGGTGGCTTATGCCTATAATCCTAGCTACTCAGGAGGCTGAGATCTGAGGATCAAGCTTCAAAGCATCCTGGGAACAAAAGGCACTGATACTCTTATCACCAATTAATCTCTAGAAAATGGGAAGTGGGACTTGGCTAAAGGGTAATGTGATATCCTAGAGCTGTAGAGCTCAGGTACAGTGGCCAGGCAGAGTTCAAGCCCTATGTTATTTGATAGATTGTGTACATTGCAGTTGTTGGCATGAAATGTTCTGTCATGTTAAATGAGTCCAATAGATGGAATATGCTATGAACTGCAGCAATGTCATTTCTGACATTCTACACTTTTTAATCTATTACTGATCTAGATGCCTCAAAATCACCACATAGAGTTATGGATCTTGATTTCGGTTTCCTCTTTCTCTTGTGATTTGATGCTCTCTTTAGCATACCTTTGAACACAAAACCTATTGAAGATCAGTATATTTCTAGGAAAAAACTGTAATCTTAATTAGTCCCTTTATTCCTTTAGTCATACTTTTCCTGAGATATGATTTGAACAGTTTCACATAACAATATTTTTTATTCCTTTATGTCTATGTCTCTTCATGTTTATTTATTTTTAAGATATCCATATCTATTTACAAGTTAAAATGTAATACATTGCTCATGTCTACATTGTGGAAGTGTCCACTTGAGGAAATTGATATAAATATTGATAGAAATATGAGCTCCTACTTACCATTCTGTTGTGGTGAAGTTACTTAAAACTGAATTCCTTGGAGATTTCCCAGATATTCTTAAATGTGATCATCATTTTTTACTATACATCTGTCAGATCATTTTCTTCTGTATAGCTGAAATTTTGATTCCACCAAAGTGTACATCCAGGGCCACCCCATAACATGTATCTTTATATTTAAAGATGGTTTTTCTTTTGTAGCAACAGGAATTAGTCCTTCTCTTCTAGTTTACTGTCTTTATATTGTAATTATTATATGTAGATAGTTCAACTATAAAGTGATCATTGATCTACAGAGATAACTATGCATGTTCGTATGTTTTCTATTTGTTTTTTCCTTAGAGAATATGTATAAACTTCTCATGATTTCTGTGCACTCATCACAATTCAGCTGATTTTTTGCTGCACATTCATGTAATTATATTTTATACTGCAATTCTTTTTGCTAGTCCTGGGCTTGATCTCAGGGCCTGAGCACTCTCGTTGGACTACCTCATGGTTAGGCTACATCTCTATCACTTAAGCCTCAGCACCACATCCAGGTTTTTTCTATGAATGTGGTCCAGAGAAATCAAACCTGGATCTTCCTTCATACTAGGCAAGTACTCTACCATTATGCCAAACTCCCGGCATTTTTTTTTTGTACTCAGAGATAACGTATATTTTCCTTCTCTAGAAAATTCCTTTAAACAGTTCCTACAGTCCAGAAGCTGGTGATAGAGTCTCTTCAGTTTACTTTTTTTCATCCTGTATGAATTCATTAATTTTTTTTATCTTCATGAATGTTTTTTTTTGTTTTTGGGTTGTTGTTTATTTATTTTTGCCAGTCCTGGACTTGAGCTCAGGCCCTGAGCACTGTCCTTGGTCTTTCTCAAGGCTAGAGCTCTCCCACTTGAGCCTCAGCACAACTTCCATCCAGCTTTTTTATATGTATGTGGTACTGAGGAATCGAACCTGGGTCTTCGTGCATGCTAGGCAAGCACTCTAACACTAGGCCAAACGCCTGGCCCCCATGAATGTTTTTATTTTTTTTCCTGTTCTCCTAGGGCCCCACTGAGCAAATGTAGTAATGGCTTCCTTAAAGTGACTTTACATGAATAATTTCACTGTATTCTTTCTGATGATATCTAATTATTCCTTGATATTCCTTACGCAAGCATAATTTTCCTTTGTTTCTGAGGCTTTTTTTCATTCTCGTGCCTATAAACACTTTCATTACACTTCTCAATTTCTAGTGTGCTGTCTTATAAATTTTTTGTCTGAGATTTGTTGAAAATTGTTTCATTTCCATTGAGAAATTATTTCCTTGTTTCATTGTTCATGGTTACATTATTTACATGGATATTTTATTTTTTCATTGAAGAGTGAATATGTGAAGAGTAGAATGGTATAACTTCAGATCTCAGATTCACTTTTTTTCAGTGTAGGAATGTTTGGTTTTGTACAGTTCTGAAGTCGTCAGGAATTTGGGAAATCTGTTTTATGGCAGAACATTGGCAAAGCCCCAATTTTTCAAGTCAATACTGTGGCCTAAGTGGTTGAGTGTTTGCTCTCTAACACTACTTCAATTCTTGGTACCACATACACAGATAAAAAGCAGGAAGTGGTTCTGTGACTCCAATGGTAGAGCACTAGCCTTAAGAAAACGCAAGACAGTGTTCAGGCCCTACGTTCAAGCCCCAGGAATGGCAAAAACAAAACATGCCAAAACAAAACAAAAACCCCAATATTTCCATCTGGATACTTTATCCTTTTCTCCCGAATCTCAGAAGAAGTCAGGGAATTTTAACTCTTTGTCAGGGTGACATGGCACAGAATTTTTCTTCATGTTCAGTTTTCAGTATGGTGGCTCATGTAATCCAAGCAACTCAGGAGTCTGAGATGTGCGAAGTGTGGTTTAAAGCCAGCCCAAGTACAAAAGTCCATGAGACTCCTATCTCCAATTAGCTACCAGAAAACTAGAAGTGGTGCTGTGGCTCAAAGTGGTAGAGCAATAGCCTTGAGCTGAAGTTGAGGCCCAGAGTTCAAGCCCCACGACTAAAAGACAAAAGAAAAACCCAAACAAAAGAAGGCTATTTTTCCTTTAACCAAAGGGCTGTTAAAGTATATATGCTGTAATCTTTAAGAAAATGTAAGATTTTAAGTCCCTTTTTTGAAATTCAATGTAAACTCAGTATCAAACCTTATTCCATAAACACAGTATTTTTTCTACTTGAAATGTGAAGATCTTTTTCATTCTAAGGAATCAGGAGATTTGAATAAAATGTTCTCAGTAAAGTCGTGAATGCAATTTTACCATAACTACAATGTTTGAGACAAGTGCAATCTATTTGCATTACCGTCCTTACTACTGCATTATGACCAATTTCCTACCAAAGTTCCTTCTATTTTAAAGAGCCTTTTCATGTCTCTCTTCAAGGAAGTCAGTGTTTCAGCTTTGCTATCAAATTGGGGTAAGGAGAGAAAATACAGGCCATATGTTCATTTCAAACTACAGGGAGAAGAATTGAGGCAAAATAATGAGCTTATGAAAGACTAAGAGTATGTCTTGTACGATTCTGATAGAATTATGCTACAATGTAGTATTTTTTCCACATTATAAATGTGATTGCTAATTTCATTTTACTTGGCTACTTAAATTTCCTATTTCAAAGAATTTTGTTTGATCTTTATCTGAAAAAGATCCTTGCTTGTCATATTTTTTCTTTTAATCAAGAGAAGACTAGGAATGTGAAGGCCAATAGGATCCAAGGATTGTCATATGAACTCAAATGTGAAAGACTTAGTGAAAGATTTGCCCCACCCTAGATGATGCCTGAAAGTCCACTTCAAGTGTTCCTATCTGTGTGTGTGTGTGTGTGTGTGTGTGTGTGTGTTTGTGTAGATGTGTGTAGCGGTCATTGGGCCTGGGTCCTGTCTCTGAGCATTTGCATTCTGAGGTTATGATTCTGCCACCTGTGCCACAGCTCCACTTGTAGTTTGGGGAGTGGTGATGGTGAATTGTACTTGAGGGTCTCATGGACTTTCCTGCCTAAACTGGCTCTATGATCCTCAGATCTCAGCCTCCTCAGTAGACAGGATAATAGATAAATCTTGTTTTTATCCCCAGTATATTTGCTGTGAATTGTATTTGATCTTGGTTTTCTGCATCTAAAAGAGTTGTTCCTTTTTTCTTTACTTTTTCTTGTATGTTTGAGAAGATACTTTCTATATCCTTTCAGCAGGAATTATAATGTTAAAGTATGTGACATCATTCAACCATGATGGTAATGGAGTTTCACTCTCATTTTGTGAAAATAAGGTGATCAGAAGCTTGTGGACATCATCCTGATGAAAGGAGACTCAATCCAGCCATACATCTGCCCTTTTCTGTGAATGTATAAATGCATAAAATACTATGTGTATTAAAGATGTACTTCCGCGAAATATTTGCTACCCCTGTGAGTGGCCTTCACATCTTATTAATTTCCATTTCAGGGAGTAGAAAGCCTTTACATGCCCTCTCGAATTTTTTGCCAGACTTGAGGCCTGAATTCAGGTCCTGAGTGCTGTCCTTGGGCTTTCTCAAGGCTAGAACTCTACCACTTGTGCCACAGCACCATTTCTGGCATATTTTGTGTATGTGGTACCGAGGAATCACACCCAGGTCTTTGTGTATGCTAGGCAAGCATTTTAACACTAGGCCAAACTCTTGGCCTGTCTGCTTGATTTGTATGCTTATTATCACTATTGTGAACACCACAGCTTCTATCTACAATGGGTGTAACATTTGCACACCATGGATGGGATGTCTCTTTTTCCTTACTCAGATTTGATAACCTGCTCTCCTTCCTGATGGTGAACATACACTCTGACTTCTGCACAGTTGATTCTGGGGAGTTTGTATATTGTGATAATTTGTAACTGGATTGCTATTGAATGTGTAAGCAGTGTTTAACTCAACAATAACAAACCCACCCTGTTGATAAAATTAAGAAGAAATAAAAAAATGAGCTTCAAAGAAACAAAGAGTTTCTCAATCTCTTATAAAATATTAACAATTTAGAAGTATTTGCTCAGTACTATCCCTTTTAAAACGAATATAAGCACAGTGTTATTTTTAGCCAATACATTGTTATACTTCCAATTTAAAACTAAAGTAGTAGAAGTCCACTCTCAGTAAGTGATTGTCAGTACATAATCACTCACTTATAAGAAACATAAATTTAAAAAGGTAAAATAAAAATGAACAGGAAGGATGGCCATTATGTGACACTATGTCTTAAATAGTTATGTTTCTTTAAACATGTACACAGCCCAATAATTCAGTCTATTTAAAATAATGAATAATGCATTTCAGGAAAAGAAGGTAATAGAAATGTAGCATTGTAATAATCATCAGATAACCGAGTACATATCTAATATATGTATGTTCAGTATTTTAAGAATAATTAAAAAGAGATTTGTAATAGAACAAAACCTAGATACATAAGGCCCTATAGTATGACACTAAATGAAAGGAACTCTGGAATGTAGAAATAAAGGCATATAATGAGTGATTGTTTCCTTAATGTACTATGTTATCTCTCATCTCTTTTGCTGTCCCTTGGTTATCTCATATTTTTACACTATCTCACTTTGTTATCTGATATATTGGATATATATGTATTTGGTTATTTGAAATTGGATAGGGAAGGGGGGAAAACAAGATGAGGGGTTGTGGTGGTGGGAAGGGAAATGGGGACCAAGACATGAGAAAGGGTATCAATGTATGTGAATTAATGCACTTTGCACCTTCTATCTGGTGAATGTAATATAACCCTTCTATTAATTATAATAAAAGTATAGGAAAAATAATTACACAAGGATATGTTGAAAAGCATATCCAGCAATGTATAAGCAAACTTAGGAATCTATATTTTTCTTCAGCTATTGCTTCATAAATCTAATACATTGTGAAATACATTAGAAGTATATTTTTTGTAGGATATATAAGCAATACTGACATTCTAAAACAATATAGAAAAAGAAGCCTTATAGAAAACTATATAGAAGAAATAGGAGGAGGAAAAAGAGGGAAAAAAAGAGAGATGGAAGGGAGGATGGGGAAGGTAGATTGATTCAAACAAACAGATTTATAAATACTGCAAAAAGAAGATGTTGGAATAGGAAGTATTAAATAAACTGCAGCAATGAGTATAAGAAGTCATGGAACATGGTAATAGGAAAATATCATCGAAATGTATTTGAGGACTAAGCAACATATTGATATGAATGCAAGAAGTTAATGTACTTTAAAATTTAGTTCCTAGGCACTCAAAGAGCTGGGATCAGATTAACATAGTTGGAAACCAACCTGGACAAGAAAGCTCATGAGAATGTTATCTTCAGTTAACCAGCAAAGAGCCAACAGTGAAGCTATGGCTTAAGAGGTAAAGCACTTAGATTTGAACAAAAATACTCAGTGACAGTACCCAAACTTTAAGTTGAAGCCCCAGAACTGACACAAAATAACAAATTTTAGACAAGTTATTAATAAAGCAATATAAGAAAACAAGTCAGAAGTGAAAATATATTAGTGAAGCTGGTTGTGGTGGCTTATGCCTATAATCCTAGCTACTCAGGAGGGTGAGATCTGAGGATCAAGCTTCAAAGCAGCCCGGAAACAAAAGGACCTGAGACTCTTATCTCCAATTAAACTCTAGAAAATGGGAAGTGGGACTTGGATAAGGGGAATGTGGTATACTAGAGCTGTAGAGCTCAAGGACAGTGGCCAGTCAGAGGTCAATATTAAACACGCACATGCACACACACACACACACACACACATACACACACACACCCACAAACACACACTCACATACACACAAAATATAATAGAGAAGATAAAAGGAGATGGAAGGTTAAATAAAGAGAAAATAGAAAGAACCCAAAAATTCAGACTAAAAATCAAATTTACCTGGCTGTGGCTACTACTTGTGACTGTACCATTACCAGAGAAATGAATGTCACTCATATGTTGAAGTGATTCCAAGAACACAAATGAGTATATTTGGTCAAATATTTAAATTTCAGCTTAAGATGGCCTATTTATTTGAAGATCTCTTCTGTCCTAGAAGTCATGCAGAGAATTTCTATCTGGCCTTAACAAAATGATGTGCACTTGGGGGCAAAGATTCAGCCCAGAAGCCCAGCACTGGAGGGCAAGATACAGAAGACCTCTACAGCCACCATGACTTTCCCTATGGCACTGTGGTAAATAGGCAGGAAAGTGAGCCAGACACTATAGATCAACAGCTTTCTGAAGGTGAGGAACTTGACTTCATTGAAGGTGTTAGGCAGGTTCCTGGTAAAGAAAGCCACAGTGAAGCTGGCCAAGTCCATGGAGCCAGGTATCCCAAGACACAATAGAAAGCAGTGAGGGAGTCCTTGCCACATAACGTGATGAGGTGACCATGTTCAGAGTATGCATCTGTGTGAATGAAGGGAGGAGAGGTTCCCAGCCAAATCCCATAGAGAGGCACCTAGATCAGGGTGCAGATGGGAGTTATGAAGTTAGGAGCCCTTGATACCAGTAGCAACCTCATCCTTCTTGCTGGAAGAGTGACCTTGAAGGCCAGAAGAACAGTTACAGTTTTGGCCTAGACAGCAGAAACAGCTACAGTGAACACAATTCCAAATATAGTTTGGTGTAGAATGCAGGTGACTGTGTTGGGATGGCTATAAAGAGCAAGGGACAGAGAAAGCAGAAGATGAAGGAGATGAGCAGGATGAAGCTGAGAGCCTGGTCATTAGCCTTGACAATGGAAGTGTTCTTATATTTCACAAACACCCCAAGAACAACTGCTGTGAGTGTAGATAAAGAGCCATGCAAGCCAAGGCCACCCCCAAGGGTTCTCCATAAGGAAGGAAACTTGCAGCTCTTAGGAAGCACTGATTCCTCTCTGTGTTGGCATACTGTGTTGGCATACTATGTTGGCATTTCACACACTGCTCCAAATCTCATAAGAAAAACATATTCTCATTAGTCCCTTTTCAGTACATAAAAAGCAAATATTCTGACATGTGAAAATTTAGTAGCATAAAGTAAATATTACCAGATATGCTCAGTATTACTTTTATGCATTCTTCATGTTCTTACAGGAATACTTACATTCTCATATTTTAGTCTGAGTGAAACTCTTAATTGCCAATGATGATTGTTCATATTATTTATTGCCATTTTTAATACCCTACAAATTATTTCATTTCTTCTTCATGCTGACAAAACTCTCAGACTTATGTACACAAGTCCAACCCTCATTCAAAATTTTATATTTGGGGGCCAGGAGTGTTGCCTAGTGGAATAGTGCCTGCCAAATATGCATTAAGCTCCGGGATTGATTCCTTAGGACCACATACACAGAAAATGATGGAAGTGGTGCTGTGGCTAACGTGGTAGAAAACTAGCCTTCTGAAACTCAAGGACACTGCCCAGTCCATGAGTTCAAGGGCCAGCACTTGCAAAAAAGAAACATTTGTGGAGTAACTTTGCAAGTACCTGTATGTCTCTGAAGCACACTGTGGTCCTTCCTTTTAGTTGGTATGTTTGTTTGTTCTATTCATCTCTACGGGAAGAGATAATCAAATTACTCTTTGAAGATATAAAGTCATGCTATACACAATACTTGTGGCAGATTCTGATCCTTTTTTTAATTTTTTTTCCTTCCTGAGGTCTGAACCCAGGGCCTGAGCACTGTCCTTGGGCTTTCCTTAAGGCTGGAGCTCTACCATTTGAGCCACAGCACCAGTTCCAGCCTTTCTATGTGTGTGGTACCAAGGAATTGAACCTGGGTCTTTGTGCATGGTAGGCAAACACTCTACCACTAGGCCAAACAGCCGACCCTGTGTCTGATCCTTAAATCAACCCAACCCAGAGCACTTGCTCTGCTTCCCCAAGATTTCTAAGTAATAGGAAGTAAAAATGTGCAAAAATCTGTGTTTTCTTTGTAGTTCAAAGGTAATATTGAAGATATAGATCTTGTTCTTAAAAATTCTTTGCATGTAATGGGATAGAAGTTAAAGTTACAGTACTGAGTAGTTGAGTAAACATATATACAGCAGACCAGAAAAAATGCTACATGTAAATCAGAGCCCAAGTCCTTTTTCCCCCCGAAGAGAAGTAGCAACCACTGTCACAATTAAATTACTAAGTGAAGGAGGAAGAATTTGAATCTGCAATTCTGCATTTGTAATGACTTGCATGGATGAGGATACTAGGAGCCAGTATGAATTTCCCCGTAAGACATGAGCTTACCTGTTCCATTAGCAATCTCATTGTCTTGGCAAGTTGTGCAAGAAAAGCAACAGCAGCCTGTCCCTCCTGAGGAGATTTTCTGAATCCAGGACCACAACTCTCACAGCAGACAGAGTGAGTAGGCTGAAGAAACCCCGATATGTGTCAGTAACTGCTCAGAATTTTACATAATACTACAAAAATACATCATTTTAACATAATGTTCCATTAAGCATATTATTTCTTTTTTATTACCAATCATGGGGCTTGGATTCAGGGTCTGGGCACTATCCTTGAACTTTCTCAATGCTAGTGTTCTGGCACGTGAGCACCACTTCTGGCTTTTTCTGTGTATGTGGTAACTAAGGAATCAAACCCAGGGCTTCATGCATGCTAGGCAACCACTCTACCACTAGGCCAAGCCATAATATCGTCTTACTTTCTACTGGCCATGATGTGAGAATCTTCTCACACAAGCTCATTCAAGGATTCCTTGAAGATGTTTACAATAGTAGACCAACCAACCACTGAATGACGCCTCCACAGATTGTAGCAAAGTAAACATTTCAACCACATGAAGTGATTCCTGTGTTACTTTGAGAAAGTGTTAAAAAAACTTGCTAAGAAATACGGGACTTGTATTTTATGATGCTATTCTGAATCATTGCTACTCTACACAATCAGTGTTAATGTCTACTTTTTGATACTGGTCCTGTGGTTTGATCTCACGATATGTGCATTGACCTTGGGCTTTTTTTCCAGTCCTCAGGCATGAACTAAGGGCCTAGGCGCTTTCTTTATTCCAAAGCACCACTTCCAGGTTTTTTCTGTTTATGTGGTACTGAGAAATTGAACCCAGGTGTTCATGAATGCTAGGCAAGCAAATCAAACTCTATGCCAAATTCCTGGTCCCGGACTGTTTTTCCCATAAGGGTAGCACTCTACCACTTGACCCACAGATCTACTGAAGATTTTGATGGCCAGTTGACATAAGAATCTCAAACAATTTTCTGGCAGGTTAAAGTTCAAACTGAACCGTAATCTTAGATTTGAGGACGGTGGCTTCCTCAGTAGATAGGCATGAGTCACTAGCCCCAGCCCTTCGTTCCTGGTGGTTAAATGAATTTAAGAGTCTCACAAAAGGTCTTAGTTGTACTGCCTTCAAATTTTAGTATTTGTAGCTCACCTACCTAAGCAGAAGTTATTGCAGGAGTATATTGCTTGTATCCAACCAGGTATAAATTTTAAGGTGAAAGCATACAGAGTAGGAGATCTTGACTAACCATACAACAAACAAAGGCCTAATATCTAAAATATATCAAAACCTCAAAAAAATTGAATCACTCCAAAATTAATCTCCAAATAACCATCCTATTAAAAGATGGGCCAAAGATTTAGAGTATTCTCTGAAGAAGAAATAAGAGTGGCCTATAGACACATGAAGAAATGCTCAATGTTTCTGGCCATAAAAGAATTGCAAATCAAAACATCTCTAAGATTCCATCTCACACCAGTTAGAATGGCCAGGATAAAGAAATATAATAACCGATGCTGGTGGGGATGCGGCCAGGATGTATCACTACTACACTATTGTTGGTAGTTCAAATTCATTGAACCATTATGGAAAGCAGTATGGTGGTTTCTCAAAAGACTACACATAGAGCTCCCCTATGACCCAGCAATTCCAATACTTGGCATTACCAAATGGTCCAGAAACAAGGACATACTAAATGCACTAGCACAATGATGCTCATTGCAAGACCATTTTCCACAGCAAATCTATGGAACAAAACTAAATGCCCCTCAGTAGATAATGGGGTCATTAAGATGTCGTATTTATTAACAGTGGAATTCTATGCTGCCATCAGAATGAACGATATAAAGAAATGGAAAGACTTAGCAAAAATCATATTAAGTGAAGTACTTTGGACTGAGAAGAGCATAGCATCAATGGTTTCCGTCATTTTTCGTAATTAATATAAACCTTGAACTCTCTTAGCAGAGGTTTACAATATGGCAAACCCTACATACATAAGGCCACATAGGATGAGGCTAAACGAAAAGACATTCAGGATATGGAAACAAGGACCATAGGAGATGATACTGTTGTTCTTAATGTCCTAAGTTATTTCTCATCTCTTATGTTTTCCCTTGGTTATCTCGTATTGTTACAGTATCTTACCTTGTTATCCATTACATTGCATGTATATTTATTTGTTTATTTGAAATAGAATAGGGAAGGGGGAAAAATTTTGAGGGGAGGGTGAGGCGGGAGGGAAAGGGGGACAAAAGCATGAGAAGGGTATAAATTTTTGTGAAATAATGTACCTTCTATCTGACGAATATAATGTAACCCTTCTATTAATTACAATTTTTAAAATAATGTGAAAGAAGCTTCAGTTAACGCAGAGAACAAGTCACATATTAGCTGTGTTTCGAAGTGATCTGTCAACCATGACTGTGAATGGAAATGCCAGAAATTCTACCAATAAAAATTAGAATGGCCAGGTGCGGTGGCTCACACCTGTCATCGTAACTATCCTGGGGGCTGAGATCTAAGGATCAAAGTTCAAAGGCAGCCCAGGAACGAAAGTCTGTGAGACTCATCTCTAGTTAACTGATAGAAAATTGGAAGTGGCTGTATGGCTCAAGGGTAGTGTGGTTGTCTTGAGCTGAAGAACTCAGTGTCAATGCCCAGACCCAGAATGCAAGCCCCAATGTCCAAAAAAGAGTTAGAATGGCTAAATGTAGCAAAACTCAAGATCAAAGGATACCTTCATGTCAAGAAACAAACTTCAACATCAACGCCCTTCATTGAGTATACGAAAGGGTAGTACATGCAAATGACCTCCAGGATAGTGAAACAAAAGCCATATAATGAATGATTGTTGTCCTTAATGTACTATGATGTCTCTCATCTCCTTTGCTGTCCCTTGGTTATCTCATATTGGTATAGTATTTCACTTTGTTATCTGACATATTGAATTTATTTGTATTTGGATATTTGAAATTTGATAGGGAACGGGGGAAAACCAAGACGGGTGTGGGGTGTGGGGGGGAGGGAAACGGGTACCAAGACATGTGAAAGGGTATCAATGTATGTGAATTAATGCACCTTCTATCTGGCAAATATCATGTAACCCTTTTACTAATTACAATAAAAAAAACATCAATCCTCAGATCTTAACTTCCTAAATGGCTAGGATTACAGATGTGAACCACTGGTGCATGCCTTGTCTGTTGTCTATTCTTCTATGAATAAATCTTATGCAGAAAGCCAAAAAAAAGAAATCTAAAAGAAAGCTGCCGTATCTTAACATTTCACACCCAATAGACTTGAATCAAAGTGACAAAAATGACACAGTTGTAATGTAATGAAAGGATCAAATTTACAAGATGAAATTGCAGTTTGAAACGTGTATTTACTTACACACTATCCAAAATTTGAACTATGTTAATCAGACTTTGAAATAGTCCTCAACCCTATACTAGCTGAAGATTTTATGGAGGGATCATCCAGACAAAATTAAGAGGGAAGAATCAGAGTTCAATTTCCCACTTGATCAGGATAGCCTCATACAGACTCACAGAATATTTTGTTCAACATCTGGATAAAACTTTGCTCATCAACATACTGAGCATTCACCAGGAGAAATTACCATATGGGACACAAAGCAGCCAGATTTTTAAACATAACATGGAAAGTATATTGAGCACACATGCAGACATGCGGTAAGAAAGCCAGAAATTAATGAGGAAAAGATTCACATAGTATGAAAGTTAAATGAATTACTTGTGAACCATAATTAAATAGTAAAATATAGTGAGAAAAGTGTTCAACTAAATTAAATAAACAACTTATGATAGTGAATTGTATTTGAAGACAAATTTCATTAAATAAACTTATCCTTGGAGCAAATGAATATGAAAACCATATATATATAAAACGGAGTGAGAGGAATAACAGGAAACTGTAATCTTTCGTTAAATCAAGCAGACAGATACTGAGCTAAAGAATCTGCACTACATCTCAAGGAACACGAGATTTTTTATACTACTATTTGCTGTTCTTTTTTCCTCTTTTTTTCTGATTTTTTCCTATCTTTTTCTTTGGTTTATTCCCTTTCATCATCGTTTTTCTTTCTCTACTTTATCTTGCATATAAGATGGTCTGATTTGGGGAAGAGAATGTGAAACCCAGAAAGGGCAGGACAAAGGGTGAACCAACTCAGCAGACATTAGATAGTATGGTGGAAACATACTGTACAACTTGGTATGGAGACAAGTCTGAATGGTTAAAACAGAAAATAAAGGAGGGATTTACACTGATCAACAAGAAATATATTCATTATCTGAATTATGTAAGTACTCTGTTCATCATGTACAATAAAAATTTAAAAATTTAAAATAAAATAAAAATAACAGAAAGTAAGAGAACAGACACTGAACTGAAGAATTTACACAGAATCTCAAAAAACTAGAAGTAACAATCTTCAAGTTATTAAAAGGAATGAAATAATCAAGCAGAAAGAGTAGGTCAAAGGATGAGCCAAATCAGTGATATGAGACACTGTATTCGAAGTGAACTTTACAGTTTGATATGGGGAATAGAGTGGAGTTAGGAGATCAAAGAGTGGGAGAAAATGAGGGAAGAGTGACTCAGTTCAAAAAAAGGCACTCCTTACTTGACTTACATAATTTTAAACTCCCTTTATTTCACCTTCATAATAAAATCTAAACAATTAAAACAATAAAGCAGATGGTTTGAAAATGCAGTATCAAGAAAAAAAAGGATTTTGCTTATTTAGGTATACTCTCTTCTTTTTTTGGTAAGGTTTGCTAAGGGTTTGTCAATGTTGTTAATTCTTTCAAAGAACCAACTCCTTGTTTTGTTAATTCTTTCTATAGTTTTTTTGGATTCCAAGTCATTTAATATTGCTTTGATTTCAATAATTTGCTTTCTTCTACTGGGGTTCGGGTTGGTTTGTTGCTCTTTTTCCTGGAGCTTAAGGTGAAACATTAACTTGTTGGTTTGCGATTTTTCCAACTTGTTGTTGTAGGCACTCAGAGCTATAAATTTTCCTCTGAGTCCTGCCTTTGCCGTGTCCCAAAGGAGCTGGTATTTTGTGTGCTCCTTATTGTTAAATTTCATAAACTGTTGGATTTCTGTTCTGATCTCTTCGATGACCCATTGGTGATTCAACAATGTGTTGTTTAATCTCCAGGAGTTACAGGGTTTTCGTTGGTGGAGATGTGTGTTCAGTTCCAATGTGATGCCTTTGTGGTCTGAGAGCATGCAGGGAATAATTTCAGTGTTTCTGAATCTGTGCAGGCTTGTTTTATGGCCTAAGATGTGGTCTATTTTGGAAAATGTTCCATGTGCTGCTGAAAAAAACATATCTTGTGTTGTTATTGGGTGGAATATTCTGCAGATGTTTGTTAGATCTAGTTGGTCTATATAGTTGTTCAAATCTAAGATTTCTCCATTGAGTTTTTGCCTTGTTTATCTGTCCATAGGTGAGAGTGGTGTGTTAAAGTCACCAACAATCACTGTGTTTCGATCTATGTATGGTTTCAGTGAACGTAAAGTTTGCTTGATGAAGTTTGGTGCTCCGGAATTGGGTGTGTAGATATTTAGGATCGTTACGTCTTCCTGGAAGAAAGATCCCTTTACTAGTATGTAGTAACCTTCTTTGAATTTTCTCACTAATTTTAGTTTGAAGTCTATTTTATCTGATATGAGGATGGCAACTCCAGGCTGTTTATGAGGGCTGTTAGCTTGATAGAGTTTATTCCAACCTCTCACTTTCAAAAGGTCTTTGTTTTTTGGGGTAAGATGTGTCGCTTGAAGACAACAGAATGATGGATCTTGCTTTTTGATCCAACTAGACAGTCTATGCCTTTTAATTGGGGAGTTAAGTCCATTGATATTGAGCGTTAGGATTGAGAGATATTTATTAGTTCCTACCATTTTTAAAAGTTTTTATTAGGGCCTGTGTCTTGACAGTTCTTGTGGTACTTAGATGGTATGCTGTTTAGGTGCCATTTCTTTCCCTATATTGCAGTTATTTTGGTTTTCTATGTATAGAACATCTTTGAGTGTTCTCTGTAGTGTTGGTTTTGTTGCGACATATTGTTGCAGCTTTTCCCTGGAATGGAATGTTTTTATTGTTCCCTCAGTTATGAATGAGAGCTTAGCTGGGTACAGTATTCTTGGTTGGTAGTTATTTGAGTTGAGGGCTTGGCATATATGCTTCCAGACACTTCTTGCTTGCATGGTCTCTGCTGAGAAATCTAGGGTTATTCTGATTGGTTTTCCTTTAGAGGTTACTGAACCCTTTTCCCTGGCTGCCTTTAGGATCCTTTTTTGGTTTATATTGATCCAGTTCGGATTACGATGTGGCGGTGGGATGTTCTTTTCTGGTCAGGTCTGTTTGGGGTTCTAAAAGCTCCTTGTATCTGGATGGGTCTGCCCTTCTGGATATTTGGGAAATTCTCTGAGATGATTCCCTGAAGTATATTTGCAATACCATTGACCTCTTTCTCCAGACCCTCCTCAATACCAATTAGCTTTAAATTAGGCTTCCTAATTGTATCTTGGACCTCCTGAAGCGCTCTCTCGTGTTTCCTAGATTTGGATTGACTCATTTTCTGTTCTTTCTCTAAAACATCGAAATCATCTTCAGCCCCAGAAATTCTCTCTTCTGCATTGTCTAACCTGCTATCAAAGCTATCTAATTTATTCTTCGTCTCCCTTGCTTCTAATTGCTCATTTTTGATGCCTTGCATCTCTTCTTTTAGATCATGTAAGGATTTCTTTAGCTCCTTGATTTCCATTTGAGTGGTTAGCTCAGTACCTTTATTCTCTTTGGATATTTGCTGGAGTTCGGTCACCTTTTTGTTTGTGTTTTCTATGAAAAACCTTTATTATGGCCTCCTTTATGGCTTCTCCTTTTTCACTTATCACCTTGTTAATGGTTTCCTCTTGTTTAGCTATGGCTTCCTCCCTTATCTCTTTCTTTATATTTTCACATTTTTCATTAAAGATGTTTATCAATTGCATTTGTATAGCACTTGGAAGACTCTCTTCTAGGTTTGCCAGTGACTGTTCCATTGTCTGTTTATATTGGGTGGGGAATGTTATTCCTTGATTTGACATTTTTCTTGAGTTTCTTGTTCTGCCCATTTGAAAATGGGAGCACGATTAATACTTAACACAATTATAGTTTTTCAGATATAACCAACCTCGACCTCTTTAGCTGGCAGACACTAGATGTTCACAGTTTTGGATTGGTATCATCACTCTTTTTGTACACTTGCAGACCGGACTAATACAATCACTGGTCACCGATTTATGACCAAAAAAATAAGCCTCTCACTCCAATCTCTATTGTATTTAAGTCCCTCTGGACCTAGAGTATCATTGAACACCTAGATATACAGTATTGCTGAACAGCCATCAAGTGTAGATCCATGCATTATACGGGTTGAAAGATGATCAGAGGACCAGAGATAGAAAAATAGTATAAGAGAGATCAGGGGAGGTACAATAGGAATAACATAGGAGTGTAAGATTATTATAGTAATGAAGAAAAGGTATAGTGTAAGGATATCTGACCTAAGTTGTTTAGCAGGTAGCGTATTTGAGTACAAAGTTTGGAAAGTATTAGCTAAAACTTATGAAAGTAAGAAGGGTAATTAGAAGAATATATCGAGAAAAGAGGGAGGTAGATATAGGAGATTTCAATGATGGAAAATTTTAAAAATAAAGAAGAAAAAACAGGAAATTAAGACAACAAGCACAAAACAAGAACAACGAAAAAAACATACAAAACAAAAAACAGAGCAATAAAAAGAAAAACAAAAAAGCAAAAAGAACAACAACAAAAAAAATTAAAAAGAGAAAGAAAATGGTGGGGGAAGGTTCCTCACTATTGTGAGCTCTTAAGAAATACTGGGATTGAGACCAGGAGATTAAAAGGCAGATGACTGTATCAATATAGATATCATTTGTATTCAGACTGTACCCAGAGATGTCACTATGTTTCCAGGAACGACCACAGTGACAGAGGTATGTGGGAGAAAAAGAGAAGAAAAAAAATAGTGTAGGTGGGATGGTAAAGATAAAATAAGAAAACCTATAAATGCAATTGAAAGATGGGGTGGAAGAAAAAAAAAGAAAAAAAACCCAAAGAAAGACAAAGAACAAAAAAAAGAGAAAGAATTAAAATAAAAGAAGAAAAAAGGTCTTCAGGATACTTTGGGTGGGGGCTGGGATCAGGGCAGGATGGCAGGATAGGAAACTTGTGTCTCCACTAAATTCAGGATCCAAACAGTTCAGAAAGTCTTTTTCTCTTGTGATCTGGCTAGGAGGTATTTTCCATCCGATTGTTTGTTTGGGAAAAGGAAGCTGAAAGATTGGTGGGCGGGTTTTGTTTACTAGGCTTGTGGCTGGCACGGGGGACGGACTTCAGCAGCTCTGGGGACCGGATTTCCGGCTAAGAGATCTCTGGGAAATCCTTTGCCAGTAAGAAAGATGGCGCGGCCAGCACCACCTCTCAGGTTCCAATTGCTTTGGCCTAGGTCGTTGCCAGAGTATCATGAGGGAATACTTCTCAAAACTTACGCCAACAAATTTGAGAATCTAGAAGAAATGGATGAATTCCTAGCCAATATTATCATACCCACACTGAACCAAGAAGAACTGACACAACTAAACAGGCCTATTTCAAGCACTGAAATAGAAATGGCAATAAGAGTCCTTCCACCTAAGAAAAGTCCAGGGCCAGATGGATTCACGGCTGAATTCTATAAGGTCTTCAAAGCAGAACTCACACCAATACTCCTCAAGCTCTTCAACGAAATGGAAAATGAAGGTTCCTTACCAAACTCATTCTATGAAGCCAGTATAATGATCTCAAACCCTTTTGTAAGGAAATGGAAAGACTTAGAAAAAATCATATTAAGTGAAGAAGCCAGACTAAAAGGAACATAGGTTCAAAGGTTTCCCTCATTTTTCATAATCATTAGAAACCTTGGGCACTCATAGCAAAACTTCTCAACAAAATACTGGCCAACCGTCTACAACAACTTATCAAAAAAATTATACACTATGATCAAACAGGATTCATCACAGGGAGGCAAAACTGGTTCAACATACGCAAATCAATTAATATAATTCAACACATCAACAGGAGCAGGGACAAAAATCCCATGATTGTCTCAATAGATGCGGTAAAGGCATTTGACAAGATCCAACACCCCTTTATGTTAAAAGCTCTGGAGAAACTAGGAATCCAAGGAACATTCCTCAGTATAATAAAGGCTGTGTATGACAAACCCACAGCTAGTATTATACTTAATGGCAAAAAGCTAAAGCCATTACCTCTAAAATGAGGAACGAGACAAGGATGCCCACTCTCTCCACTACTCTTTAACATAGTACTAGAATTCCTAGCCAATGCAATAAGGCAAGAAGCAAGCATAAAGTGGATCCAAGTAGGTAAAGAGGAAATAAAACTATCCCTCTTTGCGATGACATGATTCTGTATTTAAAGAATCCTATAGACTCTACTCCCAAGCTCCTTGAACTGATTCAAAACTTTGGAAGGGTAGCAGGCTATAAAATTAACCCTCAAAAATCAACTGCCTTCCTCTACGCCAACAGTGAGAGTAACGAGGCAACAATCAGGAAGGCAACTCCTTTCGCAATAGCCTCAAAGAAAATAAAGTACCTAGGAATTAGCTTATCTAAGAATGTAAAGGACCTTTTTGATGAAAACTTTAAAACCCTTAAAAAGGAAATTAAAGCAGAACTAAGGAAATGGAAAAACTTCCCATGCACCTGGATTGGAAGAATCAACCTCGTGAAAATGACAATCTTGCCAAGGGCTGCCTACAAATTCAACGCAATACCCATCAATATCCCAATGTCATTCTTTAAAGAAATAGAAGAGGCAATTCAAAATTTCATATGGAATAATAAAAGACCCCATATAGCAAAAACACTTCTTAGCAGAAAGAACAGCACAGGAGGAATTTCAATACCAAACTTTAGACTATATTACAGAGCAATAATTATCAAAACAGCTTGGTACTGGCACAAGAACAGACCTGAAGACCAATGGAATAGAACTGAGGACCCAGATATTAAACAACAGACCTATGGCCACCTAATCTTTGACAAGGGAGCCAGAAAGATAGAATGGAAGAAAGATAGCCTCTTCAACAAGTTGTGCTGGCAGAACTGGTTAAGCACCTGCAGAAAATTAAAGTTGGATCCTTCTTTGTCACCCTGCAGTAGAATTAACTCCAAATGGATCAAAGACCTCGAGGTAAGAGCTGACACACTGAAAACTTTACAAGAAGGAATAGGAGATACATTAGGCCACCTTGGCACAGGTCGAAACTTTCTTAATAAGGACCAAGAATCACAACAACTCAGAGAAAGGCTGGATAAGTGGGACTGCATTAAACTGCAGAGCTTTTGTATGGCAAAGGACATAGCTAGTTAATTAGTTAGGAAGCCTACACAGTGGGTGAAGATCTTCACCAACCATACAACGGACAAAGGCCTCATATCTAAAATATATCAACAGCTCAAAAAATTAAATCACTCCAAAACAAATCTCCAAAGTAACAGCCATCCCATTGAAAAAATGGGCAAAAGACTTAAAGAGAGTCTTCTCTGAAGAAGAAACAAAAATGGCCTATAGACACATGAACAAATGCTCAACATCTCTGGTCATAAAAGAAATGCAAATCGAAACAACTCTAAGATTCCACCTCACTCCAGTTAGAATCGCCAGGATCAGGAAATCTAATAACAGTAGATGCTGGAGGGGATGTGGCCAGGAGGGATCACTACCACACTGTTGGTGAGAGTGCAAACTCGTTCAACCACTACGGAAAGCAGTATGGCAGTGCCTCAAAAGGCTAAACATAGAGCTTCCCTATGACCCAGCAATTCCACTACTTGGCATTTACCCAACCATCCAGAAACTAGGGCATACTCAATCCACTAGCACATCAATGTTCATTGCAGCATTATTCACCATAGCAAGGATATGGACCCAACCTAGATGTCCCTCAGTTGATGAATGGATCCTCAAGATGTGGTATTCCTACACAATGGAATTCTATGCTGCTGTCAGAAAAAACGACATCGCCCCATTTGTTAGGAAATGGAAAGACTTAGAAAAAATGATATTAAGTGAAGTAAGCCAGACTCAAAGGAACTTAGGCTCAATGGTTTCCCTCATTCATCATAACCTCTAGAAACCTTGGGCTCTACCAGCAGAGATTTGCAATAGAGCAAAAACTTGATACAAAAGGCCATATAGTATGAAGGTAATTGAATGGACCTCTAAGATATTGAAACAAAAGCCATATAATGAATTATTGCTGTCCTTAATGTCCTATGTTATCTCATCTCTTTTGCTGTTCCTTTGTTATCTCATATTGACACAATATCTCACTTTGTTATCTGATATATTGGATACATTTGTATTTGGTTACTTGAAATTGGAGAGGGAAAGGGGGGAAAAGCCAGAGGGGGTGGGGGGAGGGTAATGGGACCAAGACATTTGGAAGGGTATCAATGTATGTGAATTAATGCACCTTCTATCTGGCAAATATCATGTTACCCTTTTATTAAATACAATAAAAAAGAACAAAAAAAAGAAAAAAGGAGTTTCTACAAAAACAAAAAGGAGATAAAACAAGTAAAAATTATGAAGAGCTTACTGTCCTGGAAAGATGATACACAAAAGGAAACTAACTATCCTCTTCTACAAAAAGGCAGAAAATCACTTAAATGTAGATTCAAGATAAAATAATGAAACTAAGGTGTTTCTCTTGCAGAGGGATAGGAGGTGACGGTAGAGGATACAGAGAGCATTCATGTGTGAACATAGAATTCCATCAGCCATGCCCATCCCCAAAACAAATCCGCAAATGAAAATGAAATGTTGAGTCACTTAGAGATTGTACTGTTCATCTCCAGAATCATCACTGTTTCTGCGATCTGTTCCCAAAGTGTAGAGAGCAAAAACCCCATCAATCATCACATCTCCATCCATCTGTGCTTGCTGCTTCATTGTAGAAAAGCATCTAGTGCCAGCCAATAACTGACAGATAGAGGAAGCTGAAGAAGAATGAGTATGGGAATCAAATGGTACACCTCTGAAGCATCTGCCCAGCTGAAATTCTGGCTGGAAGTGGGGTCCACTGAGTCTGGTATGAGTATTCATAAATCTCTGTATATGTACATATGTGTCTTTTTATTGACAGAGATGTATGGTGTAGAAGTAGATGTGTAAGCCTATAGTGATTCCCAGGAACAATGAGTAATCAACTTCCCTGGGGCTCTGCATTTGTGGCCCTGCATGCAGGAGAAAAACACAAGCTGGAAAACATGTTGGCACATTCTCCTTCACTATCCCAGGTGCTCTGATTTCCTCCAAGACACCAGAGAGTGACTCCCATGGAGGAGGGTATCTTTGATGTATTTGGTTAATGTCTGTGTCCAGAAACTATTTGCATGAAAGCCATTTTGGATGATTCAGCTGGATTGCATCAGAGTATGCCATTTTAGGTATGTAGTGAAATGGGTAGAAAAAATTCTACGCTAGTAAGTTGTCAACCACAGATATTAGTGCATCATGCTCAGGTGGTCAATTTCCACACCCATTGCCCAAAACAGCTACAGAACGTTGGTAGTTGATTCAAGGAGGTTTCAATAAGAATTCCACATACAGATGCCTCCACACATGCATCCATTTACTATTGCCTAAGGAAACAATGATGTTCCTGAAACCACATATTCAATCTACTAACTGTTTACTTGTTGTACTAAAGAGTCTGATGTAATCCATTTGTCAATTCTTGCTTTTATTTTGTGAGCTCTTTGAAGTTACTGCCTAAACAAAATGTATCCTTTTTTGTTATCCATATTGTAATGCTTTAGTTTTTAGCTTTTTAATACATGGGTACTAGAAAAACAAGGATCATTCACAACTTAGGGTATCCTGAGATGCCTGGTTACAGTTTCCAAGGTGTGGAGTGTATTCATAGAGAAAAAAGGTCTGTGAGGAAATAATCAGCACATTTGTTGGTTTTGGTGTGCACAGGTGGGGGGCATATAGAGCTGAAGTCAACATGGTGGCTAAGAATTTCTCAGCGGCTGGCATTGCTTCCAGGACTCAGAATAAAGTCCCACAAATGAAAAAAGGATCAAGAAAGGAGATATTAAAATTCTCTACTTCCATAAGATTCTGCACCATTGAGAAGGAAATGAAAAGATGTGGAAAAATATTTTCTGAAGTAAGCCAGACCCACAGATATATTGGTTGCATTGTTTCCTTAATTTTTTTCTATCTAAAATATGTATATAAAGCTATAAGTAAACACAATATACGGTAAAAGAAAAATAGATATACACTTGGACCTAAATTATACTGAACTCCTGATAGTCACACTATAAGATCTAAAGAGAGAATTCTGTTTTCCATAATTAGAAGATTTTTTAATTCGAATGTATACATATAATCTTTACATATTATTATATATCTATATCTATTATCATTGATCCAACTATCTAATGGTATTTATTGAATAACTAAGGAAGGGATCATCTCTACCCAAACAAAATAGTTAACCGTGTTCCTTGGTTGTGATTGGACACATAAAAAAGTGTGAAACAGGACATTGAAGTTGAATATTTACATCGCTTTAGTCAACATAATTCAACTCATTTTCAGAATATGGTTACGCATTAATTATATTTTTAAGAGGAAACAAAATGAAAATCACTTAACAGTGTTTCCATGAAGACTCTGGAGGATAAACATTTCATGATGCAGATCTCCAAATGTAAAGTATTCCATATATGTTTGAATTTCTGCTGACAATTAAAACCTACTAAATTATAAAGAGAACCAGCACATAGGAAAGTGACCTGATGTTAGGATGCTAGATTGTTGTACTTCTGGGTCATTATTAAGAAAGTTTAACCTGTGTCAAGGAGACTTATTGTCTCTCCTATTCCTTCTTGTAAAGTTTTCAGAGTACCTGATTTACCTCAAGACGTTTATCCATCTGGGATTAATCCGGATGCAGGGTGACATACAATGATCCAACATTAATTTTCTGCATGTGATTAATCAATTCTGTCAAAACCCCTTGTTGAAGAGGCTGTATTTTTTGCGTTCTGTTTTTTGGCTCCTTTAACAAAGATTACGTGGGGTTGCCTTCTGGGTCTTCAGTTCTATTAAATTAGTCCTCAGTCCTATTCATATTTAATACAAAGCTGTTTTGCTTACTCTAGCTCAATAATAGGGTCTAAAGATTTATATTGATATTCCTCCAAGGCTGTTCTTTCTGCTAAGGATTGTTTGTGCTAGACAGGGACTTTTTTTCCATATATTTTTTTATTTTAATTAGTAGAAGGGTTACATTATTTTCACCAGATAGAAGGTACATTTCTTCACAAATGTTGATATCCTTTCTCATGTCATGGTCCCCATGTCCACCCCCCCCCACTCATCTTGATGTCCCCCCTTCCCTATCCAATTTCAAATAACCAATTTAGCATATATAAAATATATCAGATAACAAGTTGAAATATTGTAACACTGTACACAGGGTCATTTAATACTCCATATGAAATTTTGAATTGCCTCTTCTATTTCTGTAAAGAATGACATTGGAGTACTGATGGGTATTGCAGTGAATTTGTAGATAGTCTTTGGCAGGATTGCCATTTCCATGATGTTAATTCTTCCAATCCCAGAACATTGGAGGTTTTCCCACTTCTTCAGTTCTGCTTTAATTTCCTTTTTCAGTTTTTTTTAAATGTTCATCATAAAGGTATTTTAAATTCTTAGTTACATTAATTCCTAAGTGCTTTATTTTCTTTGGGGTTATTGCAAACAGAGTTGCTTTTCTGTTTTCCTGTCTTGTCTCTTATTTCTGGAAAGGAAGAAAGCAGTTCATTTTTGAGGGATAATTTATACACTGCTACCTGCTCAAGTTTCAAATCAGCTCAAGCAACTTGTGAGTGAAATGTATAGGATTCTTGAAATATAGAAGCATGTCATCTGCAAAGAAGAAAGTTTCACTTCCTCTTTCACTATTTGGATCCCCTTTATATAAGCATCTTGCCTTATTGCTCTAGCTGGGAATTCGAATAGTACATTAAAGATGTGTGGAGGGAGTGGGCTTTAGTTTTCTTGCCATTAATTTAATGCTAGCAGTGTGTATGTCATACACATCCATTATTATACTGACGAATGCTCCATGGATTCCCAGTTTCTCCAGAGATTTTAGCATGAAGTATCTTATGTTGTATCTTATTAATTAGCTTTTTTGCATCTATTTAGATAATCAGGTGATTCTTTTACTTGCTCCTGTTGATGTGAATTATATTTACTGACTCTTGTGTATGGAACCAGTTTTGCATTACTCTGATGAATCCTGTTTGATCATAGTGCATAATTTTTTTTCTTTTTTTATTGTAATTAGTAAAAGGGTTACATGATATTTGCCAGATAGAAGGTGCATTAATTCACATACATTGATACCCTTTCACATGTCTTGGTACCCGTATCCCTCCCCCCACACACCCCCCACCCGTCTTGGTTTTCCCCCCTTCCCTATCAAATTTCAAATATCCAAATACAAATAAATTCAATACATCAGATAACAAAGTGAGATACTATACCAATATGAGATAACCAAGGGACAGCAAAGGAGATGAGAGACAACATAGTACATTAAGGACAACAATCATTCATTATATGGCTTTTGTTTCTCTATCCTGGAGGTCCTTTCAATTAGCTTCACATTGTATGTCCTTATGTATCAAGATTTTGCTCTATTGCAAATCTCTGCTAGTAGAGCCCAAGTTTTCCACTGATTATGACGAATGAGGGAAACCATTGAGCCTAAGTTCCTTTGAGTCTGGCTTACTTCACTTAATATCATTTTTTCTAAGTCTTTCCATTTCCTAACAAATGGGGCGATATCATTCTTTCTGACAGCAGCATAGAATTCCATTCTGTGCAAATACCACAACTTGTTGATCCACTCATCAACTGAGGGACATCTAAGTTGGTTCCATATCTTTGCTATGGTGAATACTGCTGCAATGAACATGGTTGTGCTAGAAGATTTAGTATGTCCTTGTTTCTGGGTGGTTGGGTAAATGCCAAGTAGTGGAATTGCTGGGTCATAGGGGAGTTCTATGTTTAGCCTTTTGAGGCACTGCCACACTGCTTTCCATAGTGGTTGAACGAGTGTGCACTCCCACCAACAGTGTAGTAGTGATCCCTCCTGGCCATATCCCCTCCAGCATCTATTGTCATTCGTTTTCCTGATCCTGGCCATTCTAGCTGGAGTGAGGTGGAATTAGTTGGCATAAAGGTTTGAGAAGTATTTCCTTATGATATTCTGGATCTTGGTAATTTGTGTCGTGATATTACCATTTTCATCTGCGATTTCGTTTATTTCGTTATGCACTCTTCTTTTTTTGGTAAGATTTGCTAAGGGCTTGACAATTTTGTTAATTCTTTCAAAGAACCAACTCCTTGTTTTGTTGATTCTTTCTATAGTTTTTTTGGATTCCAAATCATTTAATTCTCCTTTGATTTTAATTATTTGCTTTCTTCTACTGGGATTAGGGTTGGTTTTTTGCTCTTTTTCCAGGAGCTTAAGGTGAGACATTAACTTGTTGGTTTGCAATTTTTCCAACTTGTTGTTGTAGGCACTCCGTGCTATAAATTTTCCTCTGAGTACTGCCTTTGCTGTGTCCCAAAGGAGTTGGTATTTTGTGTGCTCCTTACTGTTAAATTTCATAAACTGTTGTATTTCTGTTCTGATCTCTTCGATGACCCATTGGCGATTCAACAATGTGTTGTTCAGTCTCCATGACTTACAGGGTTTTCGTTGGTGGAGATGTGTTTTCAGTTCCAGTTTGATGCCTTTGTGGTCTGAGACTGTGCATGAAATAATTTCTGTGTTTCTGAATCTGTCCATGTTTGTTTTATGGCCTAAGATGTGATCTATTTTGGAAAATGTTCCATGTGCTGCTGAGAAAAACTTATATTGTGTTGTTGCTGGGTGGAATATTCTGCAGATGTCTGTTAGATCTAGTTGTTCTATATAGTTGTTCAGTTCTAAAGTTTCTCTGTTGAGTTTTTGCCTTGTTGATCTGTCCATAGGTGAAAGTGTTGTGTTAAAGTCACCGACAATCACTGTATTTCGATTTATGTATGGTTTCAGTGTAAGTAAAGTTTGCTTGATGAAGTTTGGAGCTCCGGGATTGGGTGTGTAAATATTTAGGATCGTTATGTCTTCCTGGAGGAAAGATCCCTTTAGTAGTATGTAGTAACCTGCTTTGTCTTTTCTTACTAATTTTGTTTTGAAGTCTATTTTATCTGATATGAGGATGGCAACTCCAGGCTGTTTATGGGGGCCGTTAGCTTGATAGAGTTTATTCCAACCTCTCACTTTCAAAAGGTCTTTGTTTTTTGGGGTAAGATGTGTCGCTTGAAGACAACAGAATGATGGCTCTTGTTTTTGATCCAACTAGACAGCCTATGCCGTTTAATTGGAGAGTTGAGTCCATTGATATTGAGAGTTAGGATTGAGAGATATTTATTAGGTCATACCATTTTTAAAAGCTTTAATAGGGCCTGTGTCTTGACAGTTCTTGTGGTCCTTAGGTGATATGCTGTTTAGGTGCCATTTCTTCCCTATATTGCATTTATTTTGGTTTTCTATGTATAGAACATCTTTCAGAATTCTCTGTAGTGTTGGTTTTGTTGCGACATATTGTTGCAGCTTTTCCCTGGAATGGAATATTTTTATTGTTCCCTCAGTTATGAATGAGAGCTTAGCTGGCTACAATATTCTTGGTTGGTAGTTATTTGACTTAAGGGCATGACATATATGCTTCCAGTCACTTCTTGCTTGCATGGTCTCTGCTGAGTAATCTGGGGTTATTCTAATTGGTTTCCCTTTATAGGTTACTGAACCCTTTTCCCTGGCTGCCTTTAGGATCCTTTGTTTGGTTTCTACTGATCCAGTTCGGATTACAATGTGGCGGTGAGATGTTCTTATCTGGTCAGGTCTGTTTGGGGTTCTAAAAGCTTCTTGTATCTGGATGGGTCTGCCCTTCTGGATATTTGGGAAATTCTCTGAGATGATTCCCTGAAGTATATTTCCAATACCATTGACCTCTTTCTCCACGCCCTCCTCAATACCAATTAGCCTTAAATTAGGCTTCCTAATTGTATCTTGGACCTCCTGAAGCGCTCTCTCATTTTTCCTAGATTTGGATTGACTCATTTTCTGTTCTTTCTCTATACTAACTAAATTATCTTCAGCCCCGGAAATTCTCTCCTCTGCATTGTCTAACCTGCTATCAAAGCTATCTACTTTATTTTTCATCTCCCTTGCTACTAATTGCGCATTTTTGATGCCTTGCATCTCTTCTTTTAGATCATGTATGGATTTCTTTAGCTCCTTGATTTCCTTTTGAGTGGTTAGCTCAGTAGCTTTATTTTCTTTGAACATTTGCTGGAGTTCGGTCACCTTTTTATTTGTGGATTCTATGAATTCATCCATCTTTCTTTGAACAGCCTTTATTATGTCCTCCTTTATGGCTTCTTCTTTTTCACTTATCACCTTGTTTATGGTTTCCTCTCGTTCAGCTATGGCTTCCTCCCTTATCTCTTTCTTTATATTTTCACATTTTTCATTAATGATGATTACCAATTGCATTTGTACAGCATTTGGAAGACTCTCCTCTAGGTTTGCCAATGTCTGTTCCATTGGCTGTTTACATTGGGTGGGGGAGGTGGGAGATGTTGTTTCTTGATTTGACATTTTTCTTGAGTTTCTTGTTCTGCCCATTTGAAAATGGGAGCAAGCTTAATACTAAACACGATTATAGTTTTTCAGATATAACCAACCTAGACCTCTGTAGCTGGCACACTCTAGATGTTCACAAGTTTTGATTGGTGTTATCACTCTTTCTTTTTGTGCAGTTACGGACTAGTCTAATTATTCACTGATAAGTGATTTATATCCAAAACAATAAGCCTCTCAATCCAATCTCTATTGTCTTTAAGTCCCTATGAGCCTAGAGAATGATTAAACACCTAGATATACAATGTTGCTCAACAGCCATCAAGTGTAGATCCATGCAGTATAAGGGTTGAAAGAGGAGCAGAGGTCCAGAGATAGAAAAATAGAATGAGAGAGGTCAGGGGGTAAGTAGGTAGAGTATTTGAGTACAAAGTTTGGAAAGTTTTAGAATAAAACTTATGTTTTGCTGCGCGACTAGCTCTTAGCCCAGCCAGTGGCCTCACAGTGGATCATGGGATGGATCTGCGAGCTTCTGTCTAAGCGCGGTTGGCGGACGTTTTCCTGTGCTGCTTCCAGGGGCGGCCCCAAGCCAAGGGTCTGGAGATTGAGAGTTTCAGGAGCTCTCAGCAGGACCAGCAGGAGGCCCCTCTGTTCCCAGGGGCGGGGCCCAGCTGGGGATGTGGGCTCCAAGGGCGGAGCCGCGCCTTTTTGGTTCTCAGAAGGGGAGCTTGGCTTCTGGTTGGCCCTTCAGATCCCTGCTGTGTTTCCACTGCTTTGTCAGAGTCTGTGACTGTGGGGGGGGCCCTCGGTGGTGTCTTGCTCAGGATTCCCAGCTGGAGGATACCCCGCTCGAGAATTGAGGGGGAGCAGGTGCTGGCTCCTATTTACCCGCACCCCCTACCCACTTTTGTAAGGCAGGGTCCCAAAGTCCTCCACTCTCCAGATCCAGTGGCCTGGGTGAGGAGCCTGGTGGGTGGGTGGGAGCTGGGACAGCTCCGCCTCCCCTGGTGGGGTGATGAGTCTTAGGGTCCGCCGCTTGTCAGTCTCCAGTCAGAGGGCTGTGGGTTGAGCCCGTTGGGCGGGTGGGAGTGGGGCAGCCCCGCCTCCCTTGGTGGGGTGCTGGGTCTTATGGATAGCCCGCCTGTCAATCTCCAGTCAATGGCCTGAGGGAGGGGGCTGTTGAGGGGAGGGACAGGATTCTAAATTCCTTGCCCCACTGCTCCCGCCAGTCTTTCTCGGGGCAGGGTGTTGGGGTCTGAGTTAAGTTCTATTGCTTGGCACCCGCTCTGCTTTCCCGATGTGTTTGGGGATGCGCTATATTACTCACGCCTCTGCGTCCATCTGCGGGTGCTCCACGGTGGTGGGGAGTCTTTCACTCCCCTCAGGTCTCTGCCGCTGCCTGTGTTCTGGGTCTGGGTTCCGCTGCTTGCTGTCTGGTTACTCGTCTGGGTTCCGCTGCTTCAGCCGTTGACTGGCCCTGTTCTGTGCTGGTTTCTGTAGCCGTTGGGCTCCCAGCCTGGTGCCCTCCACTGCCGCCGCTTTTCGTGGATTAGAGCCCGTGCCGCCCCCGCTTTTCCCCGCGTGGAGCCGGTGCCAGCTCAAGCCGCTTTACGCGGCTTGGTCTGGCGCAGCTTTCCAAGGCTTTGGGCGAGAAGTGGGGGAGGGGTCCTCGCGTTCCGAATTCTTTGAGAAAGTTGGATGTGAGCTTTATCTGGATTCTTTTTCCGGTTTGAGTCCTTCTTCGTTGCTTTTTGAGTTTGTTGTTGTGGATTTCTTTAGATAGTTGGCTCGTGGGACTCCCTGGTTCTCTCTTTTTGTCAGAGAAAGCTAGGCAGCGTCCCTATTGTCTCGGCGCCATCTTCCTTCCCCACCTATAGTGCATAATTTTTTGATGACTTGTTGAACATGGTTGGCCAGTATTTTGTTGAGAAGTTCTGCATCAACATTCGTCATAGATATAGGCGCCTGGCCCCCTTTATTCCTCCGTCCGATCGAACACCCGGTAATCAGGCAAGACGCCGCAGCTCCAGTGTCACAGCGCTAGCCCAGAGTCTAGAGGGCCACAGGGTTGCTCCCAGGCCCCGGCGCTAGCCCTAGAATAGACAGAGACCGACCGACTGACCGACCGACAGACAGACAGATCGACAGACCCACAGACCGAAGGAAGCACGCCCCCACCAAGTGAGCCGATCAAAGACAAAAGCAAACGTGAACAAGGATGAAAAGAGCAGATCCTACCGCTCTCACACTCAGAGGCGCTATCCAAGGTCCCAACGAGGAGACTCCTGCTCCTGAGACCAGAAGAACTGCGCACAGAGCAGGTCCTTGCCGACCTGGCAGAAGATGTGCCTTGTCTCCTTGTGCGGGCCACACTTGTGTTCCTCCAAGCTCAGAAATCGCCAAAGGCTGGCTTTTCTGGCAAGGACGGCCAGGCTCTTCATTTGGGTTTCATTTGGGGTGGGTGGGGTGTGTTGTTGCTCTGTTGTTGCTTTGTTTGCGCTTTTGTTCCGGGAAGAGGCTCTTTGTTTTGGCATGGTCTCTTGTGAACTTTGACCTTCCGGTTCACCCTTTCCCCATAGCTGAGACGACAGACCAGAGAGCCCCTGGCTTACCGGTTGGTTGAGTTGGCACGGCGACAACTTGTGAGCCGGGTTCTCGGGTGCGGAGTTCCCAACACCTGGAAAGGCCCTCCACTCACTGCAATGGGTTGCCCCTGTGCAAAACGGGCCTGACCGGAAATTGCAGAGTGCCATTGGGGTATCTCCAGATAAGGGAACTCTTGGCGACATTCCAAAAGCTCACAGTCCCACTGTCCAGATCAAGGAAGACCCCAACCAGGTCCAGAGGCATCTCCATGTAGTGAGACACAAGTGGAGAAGTAGTGAACAGACTGTCGTAGGTGTTGGATTTCATAGCTAAGAGAAGAAAGAGGTCCTGAGATTCATCCATGGGGAGGTCTCTCCCCACCGCCGAGTCCCTGCAGACTCCTACAGCCCAGGTGGAAGAACCTTTGGCACTGAGCTCCCAGTAATGTTTCCCCGAGCTGAAGACCTGGGCCCCCAAGGCGGTCGAGTCGATGGAGTGTTCAGCAAGATTCCCAAGCCTGTCTCCACGGGCGGCTCCGACCTCTCGCGGAGGAGCGGGCGGCTCACCTTGATTGTGGGCAGCCTCTCGCAAGGAAATGCCCACTCGGTACCTGTTGAGTGTCTCCAGTACTCCAGGGACTGGAAGAGCACGGAGCTGTGGCCTCACAGGGCCAGGCATGAAGGCCAGCACTTTCTTGCCACTATCCAGTGTCAGGTCGACAGACGTGAGAAGTTCCAGGTCTGGCTTCTGGTACGTCTGGATGAGCTCCTGGTAGGTTTCTCTGAGCTGGCGCCTCTTCTGAATCATCTGGGTCTCCATTTGGCTGAGTTGCCCTAAAACCTGTCTTCCTTGGCTGAGAAGTCTGTCCGAATGCTGCTTTTCCTCCTCGTGGCGTTCCCGATCCAGCATGGCAAAAACCTCCTTGGTGGTCCCTCGGTAGAGGTTCACATAGCGAACCCACTGGACGATGAGTCTGCTGTTCTTGTGGATGTTCCTCTGGTTTTCTTGTACCTTGTTCCAGATGGTGGATATCAGCTTGCAAATGGCCTCCCGCTGCTCTTCAGCAGCCGTTTCCACGGGCTGGTGGTTGTGAGACTCGTGCTCCTGAGAGCGGGAGCACTGCGCACAGAGCAGGTCCTTGCCGACCTGGCAGAAGATGTGCCTTGTCTCCTTGTGTGGGCCACACTTGTGTTCCTCCGAGCTCAGGAATCGCCAGAGGCTGGCTTTTCTGGCAAGGGCCGTCAGGCTCTTCAGAAGGACGTCAGACCTGAGGTCTCCCTGCTGGGTGGGTTCGCGGCAGGCAGGGCACGTTCCTGGGGGGGTCTGCCTTTCGTGCCAGGACAGGCAGAGACAAGGTCGACAGAAACTGTGGCCGCAGTCTATGGTGACTGGGTCTAGGAAGGTATTTCTGCAGACGGCGCAGCTCAGCTCCTCCTGGAAGGCTTGCTGAGCCGCGTTGTCCATCCTTGAAAGCGGGGAGCCGGGCGTCGCCGGCTCGCACCGCTGATCTTGGCTACTCGGGGGGCTGGGATCTGAAGGTCCCGCTTCCCGGCCTGCCCGCGCAGGAAAGCGCGCCTGGCCCCCTTCTCTCCTCCCTCCGATCGACCACACGGTAATCAGGCGCGGCGCCGCGACTCCAGTGGCACAGCGCTAGCCCAGAGCCCAGAGGGCCGCAGGGGTGGCCCCCAGGCCCCGGCGCTAGCCCCACAACAGACCGAGACCGACCGACCGACCAACCGACCGACCGACCCACAGACCGACAGACCGAAGGAACCACGCACCCACCGAGTGAGCCGCTCAAAGACCAAAGCAAACGTGAACAAGGATGAAAAGAGCAGATCCTACCGCTCTCACACTCAGAGGCGCTATCCAAGCTCCCAACGCAGACCATCTCGCTGGGGTGACCCTTCCTCCGAGAGGCCCGAGAGGCAGACCAGCGCTCTTATTTATGCTGAGGGGGGCGTAGCCCCCGGAAGGGCTTGCATGGATGCACCTGGGCCAGGCAACGTGATTTGCATATCAATAGGTGCTGGAATTGACCTTGAAGCAGCAGCAGCAGCCACACCTTTCAATTCCTTTTTCAGGCAAATGCTTCTGACCACTTCTTTTTGCACTGGCCATTTCAAGTGAATTTTCAGTGAAAGTGAGGTTTGACCCCATGGCTAAAACGCTCTTTCTTTTCTTCCCTTTTAGGGCCTCTTTCTTGTCTGGTTTCTTTGCTTCCTAGCTTGCTTTGTGGTGTTATGGGGCTTGAACTCTGGGCCCCGTCCCTGAACTCTTCAGCTCATGGTTACTGCCCTACCCCTGGAGCCACAGCCCAACTTCCCATTTTTCTAATGATTCTTTGGAGCTGCGAGTCTCAGGTCCTGTAGTTGCCAGGCTGGCGTTGAACTGCAGTCCTCAGACCTCAGCCTCCTCAGTAGCTAGGATGTTGAGACTTGAGACACCCCTCCCCAAACCGACTTTTTTCCTCCCTCCTCCCCCAACTCATTGCTCTCCATCTCGTACTTTATGACTTAACCACGCAACGTGGCCAAGCTCGCTGGGAACAGCGATCCTACCTTGTGTTTCCTAAAGAGAGCTGAGGGAGTGTATGTCATGGTACTGGGGCATCCTCCTACAGTTTATTTTTGGAACTCCTTAGGAACCTCTGTTGGGTAGGGTCTTCACCCCTTGAGCCCTGCCCCCCCCTCACAAGTTATCAGCATCCCAACTCAACAGACAGGGAAGCCAGGAGCACTAGGGCCCTCAGGGCACTAGGGTCCTCTCAGCTATGTGGAAAGCGTGAACAGGAGGATCTCAGTCAGCTTTGTCCTGGAAGGTGGTCCCAAGGAATGGGATCCAGCTAGGCAAGCACTCCGTTGCACTGGGCCAAACGACCGGAGCCTGTCTTTCCTCGCATATTTGTTGGTTTCTTTTGGTGGTGGTTACGGTTTTCACTGTTTTTTTTTCCTTTCGTGTTCCTGTTTTTCTGTGTAGGGTTTTGCGGGGAGGAGTCGTTCACTCTTTGGGTTTTGGTTTCATTTGGGGTGGGTGGGGTGTGTTGTTGCTCTGTTGTTGCTTTGTTTGCGCTTTTGTTCCGGGAAGAGTCTCTTTGTTTTGGCATGGTCTCTTGTGGACTTTGACCTTCCGGTTCACCCTTTCCCCATAGCTGAGACGACAGGCCAGAGAGCCCCTGGCTTACCGGTTGGTTGAGTTGGCACGGCGACAACTTGTGAGCCGGGTTCTCGGGTGCGGAGTTCTCAACACCTGGAAAGGCCCTCCACTCACTGCAATGGGTTGCCCCTGTGCAAAACGGGCCTGACCGGAAATTGCAGAGTGCCATTGGGGTATCTCCAGATAAGGGAACTCTTGGCGACATTCCAAAAGCTCACAGTCCCACTGTCCAGATCAAGGAAGACCCCAACCAGGTCCAGAGGCATCTCCATGTAGTGAGACACAAGTGGGGAAGTAGTGAACAGACTGTCGTAGGTGTTGGATTTCATAGCTAAGAGAAGAAAGAGGTCCTGAGATTCATCCATGGGGAGGTCTCTCCCCACCGCCGAGTCCCTGCAGACTCCTACAGCCCAGGTGGAAGAACCTTTGGCACTGAGCTCCCAGTAATGTTTCCCCGAGCTGAAGACCTGGGCCCCCAAGGCGGTCGAGTCGATGGAGCCTTCAGCAGGATTCCCAAGCGTGTCTCCACGGGCGGCTCCGACCTCTCACGGAGGAGCGGGCGGCTCACCTTGATTGTGGGCAGCCTCTCGCAAGGAAATGCCCACTCGGTACCTGTTGAGTGTCTCCAGTACTCCAGGGACTGGAAGAGCACGGAGCTGTGGCCTCACAGGGCCAGGCATGAAGGCCAGTACTTCCTTGCCACTCTCCAGTGTCAGGTCGACAGACCTGAGAAGTTCCAGGTCTGGCTTCTGGTACGTCTGGATGAGCTCCTGGTAGGTTTCTCTGAGCTGGCGCCTCTTCTGAATCATCTGGGTCTCCATTTGGCTGAGTTGCCCTAAAACCTGTCTTCCTTGGCTGAGAAGTCTGTCCGAATGCTGATTTTCCTCCTCGTGGCGTTCCCGATCCAGCATGGCAAAAACCTCCTTGGTGGTCCCTCGGTAGAGGTTCACATAGCGAACCCACTGGACGATGAGTCTCCTGTTCTTGTGGATGTTCCTCTGGTTTTCTTGTACCTTGTTCCAGATGGTGGACATCAGCTTGCAAATGGCCTCCCGCTGCTCTTCAGCAGCCGTTTCCACGGGCTGGTGGTTGTGAGACTCGTGCTCCTGAGAGCGGGAGCACTGCGCACAGAGCAGGTCCTTGCCGACCTGGCAGAAGATGTGCCTTGTCTCCTTGTGTGGGCCACGCTTGTGTTCCTCCGAGCTCAGGAATCGCCAGAGGCTGGCTTTTCTGGCAAGGGCCGCCAGGCTCTTCAGAAGGACGTCAGACCTGAGGTCTCCCTGCTGGGTGGGTTCGCGGCAGGCAGGGCACGTTCCTGGGGGGGTCTGCCTTTCGTGCCAGGACAGGCAGAGACAAGGTCGACAGAAACTGTGGCCGCAGTCTATGGTGACTGGGTCTAGGAAGGTATTTTATGCAGACGGCGCAGCTCAGCTCCTCCTGGAAGGCTTGCAGAGCCGCGCCGTCCATCCTTGAAAGCGGGGAGCCGGGCGTCGCTGGCTCGCACCGCTGATCTTGGCTACTCAGGGGCTCGGATCTGAAGGTCCCGCTTCCCGGCCTGCCCGCGCAGGAAAGCGCGCCTGGGCCCCTTCTCTCCTCCTCTTCGATCGACCACACGGTAATCAGGCGCGGCGCCGCGGCTCCAGTGGCACAGCGCTAGCCCAGAGCCCAGAAGGCCGCAGGGGTGGCCCCCAGGCCCCGGCGCTAGCCCCACAACAGACGGAGACCGACCGACCGACCGACCCACAGACCGACAGACCGAAGGAACCACGCACCCACCGAGTGAGCCGCTCAAAGACCAAAGCAAACGTGAACAAGGATGAAAAGAGCAGATCCTACCGCTCTCACACTCAGAGGCGCTATCTAAGCTCCCAACGCAGACGATCTCGCTGGGATGGCCCTCTCCGAGAGGCCCGAGAGGCGGACCAGCGCTCTTATTTATGCTGAGGATGTCGGAGCCCCCGGAAGGCCTTGCAACGACGCACCTGGGCCAGGCAACTTGATTTGCATATCAATAGGTGCTGGAATTGACCTTGCAGCAGCAGCAGCAGCCACACCTTTCAATTCCTTTTTCAGGCAAATGCTTCTGACCACTTCTTTCTGCACTGGCCATTTCAAGGGAGTTTTCAGTGAAAGTGAGGTTTGACCCCATGGCCAAAAGGCTCTTTCTTTTCTTCCCTTTTAGGGCCTCTTTCTTGTCTGGTTTCTTTGCTTCCTAGCTTGCTTTGTGGTGTTACGGGGCTTGAACTCTGGGCCCCGTCCCTGAACTCTTCAGCTCATGGCTACTGCCCTACCCCTGGAGCCACAGCCCAACTTCCCATTTTTCTAATGATTCTTTGGAGCTGCGAGTCTCAGGTCCTGTATTTGCCAGGCTGGCGTTGAACTGCAGTCCTCAGACCTCAGCCTCCTCAGTAGCTAGGATGTTGAGACTTGAGACACCCCTCCCCACACCGACTTTTTTCCTCCCTCCTCCCCCAACTCATTTCTCTCCATCTCGTACTTTATGATTTAACCATGCAACGTGGCCAAGCTCGCTGGGAACAGCCATCCTACCTTTGTTTCCTAAAGAGAGCTGAGGGAGTGTATGTCATGGTACTGGGGCATCCTCCTACAGTTTATTTTTGGAACTCCTTAGGAACCTCTGTTGGGCAGGGTCTTCATGCCTTGAGCCCTGCCCCCCTCTCACAAGTTATCAGCATCCCAACTCAACAGACAGGGAAGCCAGGAGCACTAGGGCCCTCAGGGCACTAGGGTCCACTCAGCTATGTGGAAAGCGTGAACAGGAGGATCTCACTCAGCTTTGCCCTGGAAGGTGGTCCCAAGGAATGGGATCCAGCTAGGCAAGCACTCCGTTGCACTGGGCCAAAGGACCAGAGCCTGTCTTTCCTCGCATATTTGTTGGTTTCTTTTGGTGGTGGTTACGGTTTTCACTGTTTTTTTCTTTCCTTTGGTGTTCCTGTTTTTCTGTGTAGGGTTTTGCGGGGAGGAGTCATTCACTCCTTGGGTTTTGGTTTCATTTGGGGTGGGTGGGGTGTTTTGTCGCTCTGTTGTTGCTTTGTTTTCGCTTTTGTTCCGGGAAGAGGCTCTTTGTTTTGTCATTGCCGCAGACCGACTCAGCGGGAGTGCGGGGAGACCAAGTCTGGATTCACAGGTCAGGAATGGATTCGGCGATGACAGACAGACACAAACGCAAGGGAGGTTTGAAGTCTGCTGCGAAGTTTTACTTGTTGAATGTGAGATTATATACAGTCAAAGCAGGAGCATTTTCTTTCAGTTGGCAAAAGGTCAAAAGATTACAATCATGTTTAAGAATGGTTACTGGGTACATTTTTCTGAGTAGAAAAGAAACTTCTCCCTCCCTTCTAAGGAGTTATGGTTAATATGTCAGACATTGTGGTTAGGCGTCATCCGCCTTGGCATTAATCAATATTAGTTTTGTTTACCATCTGTTCCATTCTAGTTCTTCCTATGATTTTGTTTCTGAGTCAGTAATTATTACCCTGTGCCAGGGATTGTAAAACCTTAAACCTAAGAGTCCATTGTTGCTGTTCAGTTAGAGCACACCACGGTGCTCTAGCCCTTCTAATCCTTTCCCATATGATTCATTATGTACTTGCAACATTTACACAAGTAAAGGCATATTCAGGCAAACTAACATTTATTACTAAATCAAAGATCATGTTTTCCGTTTTAGTTTCTAATTCTGTCTTATTATTAATAGAATGCATTGAGGTCATCAAGGCTGCTGTGGGTGTGTCTTGCGCCAGAGTAGCCGGGCATGCACTTTTAGTTCCTGGAGCATCTAGTCGCTCAATCAATTGTTTAGGCCAGTAGCTGGCACAGAATATTACTGCCATACCATCAGCTATCAGAAATGAAAAGAGTGATAAAAGAATCCCAGCACCCAGCATTATGAGCATTCCACGCATATGTCCCGGTCTCTGCCAGGGACCTCCAGGAGGCCTGATCACCATTGGTGCGAACCTCAGGACTGGCAGCCATTCAAGCTCTTTCTGCTCCATGCTGCACAGACTCCACTGGAGTGGCTGTAGCAGTTCCCAGTTTTTTATTTTTTAAGTGATATGCGTAGAAGTCACGTTCAATGGTGTGCAGGGAAGTTAAAATAATTCTGAAGATAATAGGAAATATTAATAAAATGATGACTAGGACAGCAATACCTACACCAAGAAAAATAAAATATTGAATCCAATCTGAGGGATTCAAGCCTTTTAATGTAGAAGATAAAGTTGTGGAGAGAGTAGAAATGTCCCAGGACTCTAAGTGCTGTTGACTCATGGCTGTAATTTGCTGCTGCAAGGTAACCATATCATAGGTAAGATTTGTATTTTTCCAGACACTTAATAAATGAGACGCCCATACGGAGTTATGCCTTTTAAAGTAAAACAAATAGGCAAAGTATTAGACCTCCCCTCATAATTGCCGTAAGAGGAGGTATTATGGCCAAAATGAAAAGTTGGAGATTCCCCCAAGATGTCAGAAACATTAGTCATAACCTTAATATATTCTGAGTTTCCCCAGTCTACTGGATGTAAAGGCGGAGGCTTTGGAATATAAGTCCAGTAACTTTGTGCTGAAGTCACCGGGGAATTCACAGCAAGGAGAGATAATAATGCTAAAAGGAGAGTTAATGCAGTCTTTGGCTGATGGGTTGTTTTTAGTAATGTTTCCGCTTCATGTAGAAGATGATGAAGATTTTTTGGAGGGCGAGGTGTGCTCTGCTGCGGTTGGAGTGAGAGACTGGCCATCGCTGCATGCGTTCGGCGGAAGAGTTGCTTCTGCTTTCGTTTTTGTCTTTGTGACATTTTTAGCCGCTGCGGGCCGGATGAGTCTGTCTGGAACCCAGATGGGAGTCTCGGCATCCTGAGGAAAAAAACAAGTATAACCTCGCCCAGAGGTGATTAGAATATTTGGGCCTTTCCACTGTCCAGATAATAGATTTTTTTCAAACGACCTGAGGGTGTTTTGGGTCCTTTTCTTGCATCCAATGTCTATGTGCAGCAGAAAGACCATCATTATTAAGATTTAAGAAATTCAGTACAAATAAAACATGACTTAGAATATGATGAGGAGAATAATATGAATTAGCATTTTTTATTTTAGATATTTGTGCCTTTAGTGTTTGATGAGTACGTTCAACTATAGTTTGTCCTTGAGGGTTGTAAGGAATTCCAGTGATATGACCTATGCCCCAATTATTTATAAATTGCAAGAAAGATTTTGAAGTATAAGTTGGAGCATTATCAGTTTTTATTTTAAATGGCTTTCCCATATATGCGAAGCTAGCAGTAAGGTATTGAACAACATCTTTTACAGCTTCTCCAGTTTTAGGTAAGGCATATATTACATGAGAATAGGTATTTATTACAACATGCACATACTGTAATTTACTAAATTCTGGGACATGTGTCACATCCATTTGCCAGATGGCTAAAGGTTTTAATCTTCGGGGATTTACCCCTATTTGAGGGACGTTTCCAATATTAGGACATGATGTACATTGTTTAACTATTTCCCTGGCCTATTCTCTAGTGATTTGGAACATATGTCTTAGAGTCGTGGCATTCTGATGATGTATATTATGACTATTTTGTGCTTGTTCTAGGGCTAGAAATATTTTTGTGTAATGATCTGCAAGAGTATTCCCCATAGTTAATGGTCCTGGAAGGTTAGAATGACCTCTAATATGCCCAATATAATATTTATGATTTCTTTGTCTAATAAGATTTTGCAATTCTAATAACATATTGTAAATGTCAGTTTTTTCTGCAATTACAGTTGTTTCTAAAAAGGAAAACAAGCACATACATATTTAGAATCAGTATATATATTTAAAGGCTCGTGATAATGTTGAAAGGCCATGATGACTGCAACGATTTCTGCCTTTTGTGCAGAAAGGTTATTTTGATATTTAATTAAAGGAGGATGACTAGGTTCTACTACCACAGATTTTCCATTAGAGGAACCATCTGTAAATACTGTGATAGTATCTGATAAGGGAACAGAAGACCATAAATGAGGAGAAATCACAGGAGTTTCTTGAACAAACCTTAAAATGGGACTCTGTGGCGTGTGGAATCCAATGATTCCTCTAAAATTTAATAATGCTATTCCTATATTATTACTTTCTTATAATATAAAGACAAATTGTTGGTTAGTGTAAGGCAAAAATAATTTACAAGACTCTTGTCCAAATAATTCTTTTGAGCTCACCCTACCTTTGATTATTAGTTGTGTACATAGATAATCAAATCCAGAAATTACTTAATTTTGTATATGGGGCAGATGTATTCACTCTAAAATTCCATTTTGCCACAAACATCCTGTAGGGGTGTAAGTAGTGCTTATTATAATTAAGTCCCATGGATGGCTATAGTCTATTTGTTTAACAAAGGAAGTACTCAGTCTTTGCTCTGTAATAGTCAATGCCTTTTTGTTGGGAGCCAGAGTAGAATCAAATTGTACCTTGATTTGCATCAGACCATGGCTTTATTGTCTTATTGTTTTATGGCCTTATTCTGTTTAAATTACCTGAGATTTACCATATGACTGTAACAGCTGGAAGTTCCCTGGTTTCAAGAAGGGATATAAGTTGGAGTTGACAATAAACGGGGCAGTCTTTACCTGGGCTGCAGACATCCCGGACCAGGTGTGTCTGTCTCTCTTCTATTTTTTCCTAGTTCTTGCCCCCTATTTCAGGAACCCCAATCTGCGAATCCTGGTTTGCTGCCGGCTGGCCCCGGCAACTGTAGCCTGAACAGGGACTTTGCTTTCCCCGGGCAGGCTCAAAGTTGCGGCTATTACATTAATGAGTCCTACAAAAGGCCATGTTACTCCAATTAAAGTAGCAAGGTGGTCAACTCAGAAATAGTCTAAGCATGATCTTACCTGAAACCTGGTAAGAGCCAAAATTACATTTGAATAAGGGTTGCTGACCTTCTCCATGGGCCTGCTGGAGATTGCTATAAAGTAACTTACAAGAGTAAGTTGAAATAGTAATTAAGTAACCATTTTTGATAGTCCTAATTTTCCTTGTTTCTTTTTTTTTTAACCAAAACTTTAGGACAACTTTACTTTTAAATTTTGTTCAGAAACCATTTCTACTTTTCTTTAACTTTTACACTTTGTAACTTAAACTCTTAACACTTTGGTCTTTATTTGCATTTGAAAAACCTTTAAGGCTAAAGGAATTCCCTTTGCCTCCAGGCCCCCTAGGGCCCAGGTCACTCCCTTTGCCTTTAGAAGAGGCTTTTTGTCTTATTCTGCAGTTTAGATTATTACTGCCTAGAACTCCATCAACAGTTTAAACTCAAATGACAGTTTTTCCCTAATGCAAGAATTACAAACATCAGTGCACCAAAAGTTATCACCAGACTTCCAGTGTCAGTCTGCAAGAAAAGACAGATAGGCAAAGTTTCTGACATTAATGAACAATTTTACATTTAAATTTCTAATACATTTCTCCAAACTTTAAAGGTAATAAATCCCAAATTCCCTAATACCTCTGGGTTAAACAGGATACAATGTTTACAATGTAAACAGCTCTAAGTATTACAAAACCAGATTTTTTTTCCCTCCGGGTCTTTAGAAAAGTACTTTTTACCAATTTCTCTTTTAACCAATGTAATAATTCTTTGAGACATTGTAAAACATTCAAACTTAATATTTTTCTTGAAGTTTTAAGCTTAGATTTACCCAATTGTCTTTGTGTTTAAGTATAAATTTATCCATTGTTTTATACAGCATGCTGACAATTTAACCTTGAACATGTTCACTCACTCATTCACACACGTTCATACTCAAAAATCATAAAGCGCGCAAAATTAATATCGGCCGTTCATTTTCCGGAAGTTTGTGTCAAGAGAGTTTTGCCAATTTTACTCTTACAGGTGAGAACCAGGTTCAAAACAAAACTTTTTGCAAGGCAACTTAGCTGGAATTTATTTTTTCAGGGCTTGTTACAACTGCAGACATGGGGGAGCGGCCATGCTAGGCCCAGAAATGTTCAAATAAATAACAAGGATGTGTGCTTGAGTACGCACAGAAAAACCATAAGGATCCATACTTAGAAATGGTACCAATTTTAAAGACAAAACTGGACAAGGAAAAACATGTAACACGAACAAGACAGAGAAACGGAGACTTTTAAATAATCAGACATTGACATATAACAAGAAAATTGGACTCAATCAGATACACTTAACACAAAAAACATGAGCTCAAATGAATGTTTTCACCAAACAGTTATTTTTAGATTTAGACATGTCTTGCTGGTGGGACTCTCAGGTATGCCTTGTTATTGACAAGAAACTCAGAAGGGGAGGGGGGGTCAAGGCGTCCCTTGACCACCCAGGCCTCTGTTTTAGGCCCACAGTGCAGCTGCTTTATTAAGGGTTCGAGGAGAATTAGGGGCAGAATCACCCTGTAACAATTCAAAGAGTGGCTTTAATTCTCCAGTAGATAATTTTAGCTGAGGTCTTATCCAACTGATATTTCCTAAAGCCTTTTGTAAGTCATTTAGAGTAAGTAGAGAATCCCTGCGAATCTGTAATTTTTGTGACGTTATTTTTTGTTCATGAATAACATGCCCTAGATATCTTATAGGTAACTGGTATTGAATTTTGTCAGGAGTGACAACTAGCCCATTATTCTGCAATGATTCTAATAATAAAATTAAAGACTCCTGTAATTCCCCATAAATTTTTGCTGCAAGTAAAATATCATCCATATAATGAATTAGATAAACATTAGGAAATTGTTGTCTTACTGGTTCAATAGCATTGGCCACAAATTTTTGACATAACGTAGGACTATTTTTCATTCCTTGAGGTAACACTTTCCATTGATATTTTTTGTAGGGTCTTATAAAATTTACTGATGGTACACTGAATGCAAATCTCTTACAATCCTCAGGATGTAATTTTATTGTAAAGAAGTAGTCTTGTAAATCTATAACTGTAATTTTCCAATCTTTTGGAATTGTTACTGGATTTGGCAGCCCTGGTTGCAATGCGCCCATGTCATGCATGGTTGCATTTACTGCTCTTAAATCTTGTAATAATCTCCATTTACCAGATTTCTTTTTTATGGCAAAGATAGGAGTATTCCAGGGACTAGTAGTCTCCTCCAAATGTCCTGAGTTTAACTGTTTTTGAACAATAGTTTCTATGGCCTGTATTTTTTCTAGGGTAAGGAGCCATTGATTAAGCCATACAGGCTCTTCAGATTTCCAAGATATTTGATCTGCAAATAATGTAGCCTCAATGGCCCCTATGAAAAATATTGTTCATCAATGTCTGAATCTGTAAATAGCTTAACGTTCATTTCTGTCATTATGTCTCTTCCCCATAAGGAGAAGGGCAATGAGGGAATGTCATCAGGATGGATGGTTCCCTTTTTCCCATCCACTTCCCAGCGTAGGAGTTCTGCACTTTTTGCTACATTAGAAGCCATTCCCAATCCCTGTAATGAAGAGGAAGTTTTTATTACTGGCCAAGCTTAAGGCCAATCTTTTCCTGCAATACAAGTCTTATCTGCTCCTGTATCTAAAATACCCTTAAAAGTTTTTCCATTGATTTTTACAGACAGAAAAGGCCTGTCCTTTCCTATTTCTGTAACCCAAGCTACTGTATCAATTGACCTGAAAGAGCCCTGACCTCTTTCCTTTGACAACTCTGGATTAGGTAATTTTAAATAAGGAAGCAAAAGTAATTGTGCTATTCTTTGTCCTTTTCTTAGGACTACTGTTCCTTTAACACTTTTAGCCAAGATTTTAATTTCTCCAGTAAAGTCAGAATCAATCACTCCAGGAAGCACTTCAATCCCCAATTTAAAGTTAGAACTTCGTCCCAGTAACAATTCTGTAATTCCTGAGGGTAGAGTTCCTTGAACCGAAGTAGGCACGAGTTGAACCCCATCTTCCACAGACAGGATTACATCCTTGCCCACCGCTACATCTAACCCTGCACTTCCTGGACTGGCTCTAGGCAAATTATGTATTGTGAATTCTGGAGCCTCTGGGTTAAGGGCCTGACTGTTGGCCTTGCCCTCCTTTTCCTCTCTTGTATCGGGGCTGAGAGGCTGCCCCTTTTCTAGTTTTTTGATTCCTTGACTTCTTCTTCTATTTTACTTCCGTATTTGCAGAATTTTGATTTACATTTATTTTTCCAATGCCTTCCTCTCTGGCATTGGGGACATATTCTTGGAGGATTCTTTTTGTATGTTCCTCCCTGTTTTTTGCTAGAGCAATTCTTTTTCATATGTCCTGATTCTCCACATTCAAAACAAGTAGGTTGAGGCCCTTTCTTAGGTCCTCCACCCCCATATGTCTGCTTGACATATGACGGAAAAGTTTGACCTTTCCTAGCTGCCGCGTAGGCCATTCCTTGCACTACCGCGGGTGAGGCGTCAGCACATGCTTTTACATACTCTTGCAATGAACCTGTTTTCCTTAAAGGACGAATGAGGTCTTGGCAGAGTGTGTAAAATTCTCTGCCTGTAGCACCCGAGACTTTTAGACCTCGTTCTGTTAACATGTGCTTGAGAACTGAAACAAAAAGTTTCTGTCCTTTAGTTCCTGATCGCCCCATGGTTAATCTTACTCACCCTTCACCAGTCTCCCTTGTTTTACTGGCGGGACTGCAGTTCCCTTAGTGAGAGCCTATCCACTCCTTGGAAAAAGAGAAAAGAAAGGATAAAGTGTTACCTGTCCAGTCAGGTCCCTGTTCGGGCGCCACTTGCCTCAGACGGACTCAGCGGGAGTGCGGGGAGACCAAGTCTGGATTCACAGGTCAGGAATGGATTCGGCGATGACAGACAGACACAAACGCAAGGGAGGTTTGAAGTCTGCTGCGATGTTTTACTTGTTGAATGTGAGATTATATACAGTCAAAGCAGGAGCATTTTCTTTCAGTTGGCAAAAGGTCAAAAGATTACAATCATGTTTAAGAATGGTTACAGGGTACATTTTTTCTGAGTAGAAAAGAAACTTCTCCCTCCCTTCTAAGGAGTTATGGTTAATATGTCAGACATTGTGGTTAGGCGTCATCCGCCTTGGCATTAATCAATATTAGTTTTGTTTACCATCTGTTCCATTCTAGTTCTTCCTATGATTTTGTTTCTGAGTCAGTAATTATTACCCTGTGCCAGGGATTGTAAAACCTTAAACCTAAGAGTCCGTTGTTGCTGTTCAGTTAGAGCACACCACGGTGCTCTAGCCCTTCTAATCCTTTCCCATATGATTCATTATGTACTTGCAACATTTACACAAGTAATGCAGATGCATTAAAGGCATATTCAGGCAAACTAACATTTATTACTAATTCAAAGATCATGTTTTCCGTTTTAGTTTCTAATTCTGTCTTATTATTAATAGAATGCATTGAGGTCATCAAGGCTGCTGTGGGTGTGTCTTGCGTCAGAGTAGCCGGGCATGCACTTTTAGTTCCTGGAGTATCTAGTCGCTCAATCAATTGTTTAGGCCAGTAGCTGGCACAGAATATTACTGCCATACCATCAACTATCAGAAATGAAAAGAGTGATAAAAGAATCCCAGCACCGAGCATTATGAGCATTCCACGCATATGTCCCGGTCTCTGCCAGGGACCTCCAGGAGGCCTGATCACCATTGGTGCGAACCTCAGGACTGGCAGCCATTCAAGCTCTTCCTGCTCCATCCTGCACAGACTCCACTGGAGTGGGTGTAGCATGGCATGGTCTCTTGTGGACTTTGACCTTCCGGTTCACCCTTTCCCCATAGCTGAGACGACAGGCCAGAGAGCCCCTGGCTTACCGGTTGGTTGAGTTGGCACGGCGACAACTTGTGAGCCGGGTTCTCGATGCGGAGTTCCCAACACCTGAAAAGGCCCTCCACTCACTGCAATGGGTTGCCCCTCTGAAAAACGGGCCTGACGGGAAATTGCAGAGTGCCATTGGGGTATCTCCAGATAAGGGAACTCTTGGCGACATTCCAAAAGCTCACAGTCCCACTGTCCAGGTCAAGAAAGACCCCAACCAGGTCCAGAGGCATCTCCATGTAGTGAGACACAAGTGGAGAAGTAGTGAACAGACTGTCGTAGGTGTTGGATTTCATAGCTAAGAGAAGAAAGAGGTCCTGAGATTCATCCATGGGGAGGTCTCTCCCCACCGCCGAGTCCCTGCAGACTCCTACAGCCCAGGTGGAAGAACCTTTGGCACTGAGCTCCCAGTAATGTTTCCCCGAGCTGAAGACCTGGGCCCCGAAGGCGGTCGAGTCGATGGAGTGTTCAGCAGGATTCCCAAGCGTGTCTCCACGGGGGGCTCCAACCTCTCGCGGAGGAGCGGGAAGCTCACCTTGATTATGGGCAGCCTCTCGCAAGGAAATGCCCACTCGATACCTGTTGTGTGTCTCCAGTACTCCAGGGACTGGAAGAGCATGGAGTTTAGCCTCACAGGGCCAGGCATGAAGGCCAGCACTTCCTTGCCACTCTCCAGTGTCAGGTCGACAGACCTGAGAAGTTCCAGGTCTGGCTTCTGGTACGTCTGGATGAGCTCCTGGTAGGTTTCTCTGAGCTGGCGCCTCTTCTGAATCATCTGGGTCTCCATTTGGCTGAGTTGCCCTAAAACCTGTCTTCCTTGGCTGAGAAGTCTGTCCGAATGCTGCTTTTCCTCCTCGTGGCGTTCCCGATCCAGCATGGCAAAAACCTCCTTGGTGGTCCCTCGGTAGAGGTTCACATAGCGAACCCACTGGACGATGAGTCTCCTGTTCTTGTGGATGTTCCTCTGGTTTTCTTGTACCTTGTTCCAGATGGTGGACATCAGCTTGCAAATGGCCTCCCGCTGCTCTTCAGCAGCCGTTTCCACGGGCTGGTGGTTGTGAGACTCGTGCTCCTGAGAGCGGGAGCACTGCGCACAGAGCAGGTCCTTGCCGACCTGGCAGAAGATGTGCCTTGTCTCCTTGTGTGGGCCACGCTTGTGTTCCTCCGAGCTCAGGAATCGCCAGAGGCTGGCTTTTCTGGCAAGAGCCGCCAGGCTCTTCAGAAGGACGTCAGACCTGAGGTCTCCCTGCTGGGTGGGTTCGCGGCAGGCAGGGCATGTTCCTGGGGGGGTCTGCCTTTCGTGCCAGGACAGGCAGAGACAAGGTCGACAGAAACTGTGGCCGCAGTCTATGGTGACTAGGTCTAGGAAGGTATTTCTGCAGACGGCGCAGCTCAGCTCCTTCTGGAAGGCTTGCAGAGCCGCGTCGTCCATCCTTGAAAGCGGGGAGCCGGGCGTCGCCGGCTCGCACCGCTGATCTTGGCTACTCGGGGGGCTGGGATCTGAAGGTCCCGCTTCCCGGCCTGCCCGCGCAGGAAAGCGCGCCTGGGCCCCTTCTCTCCTCCCTCCGATCGACCACACGGCAATCAGGCGCGGCGCCGCGGCTCCAGTGGCACAGCGCTAGCCCAGAGCCCAGAAGGCCGCAGGGGTGGCCCCCAGGCCCCGGCGCTAGCCCCACAACAGACGGAGACCGACCGACCGACCGACCCACAGACCAACAGACCGAAGGAACCACGCACCCACCGAGTGAGCCGCTCAAAGACCAAAGCAAACGTGAACAAGGATGAAAAGAGCAGATCCTACCGCTCTCACACTCAGAGGCGCTATCCAAGCTCCCAACGCAGACGGTCTCGCTGGGGTTGCCCTTCCTCCGAGAGGCCCGAGAGGCAGACCAGCGCTCTTATTTATGCTGAGGGGGGCGGAGCCCCCGGAAGGGCTTGCAACGACGCACCTGGCCGAGGTAACGTGATTTGCATATCAATAGGTGCTGGAATTGACCTTGCAGCAGCAGCAGCAGCCACACCTTTCAATTCCTTTTTCAGGCAAATGCTTCTGACCACTTCTTTCTGCACTGGCCATTTCAAGGGAATTTTCAGTGAAAGTGAGGTTGGACCCCATGGCCAAAAGGCTCTTTCTTTTCTTCCCTTTTAGGGCCTCTTTCTTGTCTGGTTTCTTTGCTTCCTAGCTTGCTTTGTGGTGTTACGGGGCTTGAACTCTGGGTCCCGTCCCTGAACTCTTCAGCTCATGGCTACTGCCCTACCCCTGGAGCCACAGCCCAACTTCCCATTTTTCTAATGATTCTTTGGAGCTGCGAGTCTCAGGTCCTGTAGTTGCCAGGCTGGCGTTGAACTGCAGTCCTCAGACCTCAGCCTCCTCAGTAGCTAGGATGTTGAGACTTGAGACACCCCTCCCCAAACCGACTTTTTTCCTCCCTCCTCCCCCAACTCATTTCTCTCCATCTCGTACTTTATGACTTAACCACGCAACGTGGCCAAGCTCGCTGGGAACAGCCATCCTACCTTGTGTTTCCTAAAGAGAACTGAGGGAGTGTATTTCATGGTACTGGGGCATCCTCCTACAGTTTATTTTTGGAACTCCTTAGGAACCTCTGTTGGGCAGGGTCTTCACCCCTTGAGCCCTGCCCCCCTCTCACAAGTTATCAGCATCCCAGCTCAACAGACAGGGAAGCCAGGAGCACTAGGGCCCTCAGGGCACTAGGGTCCTCTCAGCTATGTGGAAAGCGTGAACAGGAGGATCTCAGTCAGCTTTGTCCTGGAAGGTGGTTCCAAGGAATGGGATCCAGCTAGGCAAGCACTCCGTTGCACTGGGCCAAACGACCGGAGCCTGTCTTTCCTCGCATATTTGTTGGTTTCTTTTGGTGGTGGTTACGGTTTTCACTGTTTTTTTTTTTTCCTTTGGTATTCCTGTTTTTCTGTGTAGGGTTTTGCGGGGAAAGGCGTTCACTCCTTGGGTTTTGGTTTCATTTGGGGTGGGTGGGGTGTGTTGATGCTCTGTTGTTGCTTTGTTTGCGCTTTTGTTCCGGGAAGAGGCTCTTTGTTTTGGCATGGTCTCTTGTGGACTTTGACCTTCCGGTTCACCCTTTCCCCATAGCTGAGACGACAGGCCAGAGAGCCCCTGGATTACCGGTTGGTTGAGTTGGCACGGGGACAACTTGTGAGCCGGGTTCTCGGGTGCGGAGTTCCCAACACCTGGAAAGGCCCTCCACTCACTGCAATGGGTTGCCCTGTGCAATACGGGCCTGACCTGAAATTGCAGAGTGCCATTGGGGTATCTCCAGATAAGGGAACTCTTGGCGACATTCCAAAAGCTCACAGTCCCACTGTCCAGGTCAAGGAAGACCCCAACCAGGTCCAGAGGCATCTCCATGTAGTGAGACACAAGTGGAGAAGTAGTGAACAGACTGTCGTAGGTGTTGGATTTCATAGCTAAGAGAAGAAAGAGGTCCTGAGATTCATCCATGGGGAGGTCTCTCCCCACCGCCGAGTCCCTGCAGACTCCTACAGCCCAGGTGGAAGAACCTTTGGCACTGAGCTCCCAGTAATGTTTCCCCGAGCTGAAGACCTGGGCCCCGAAGGCGGTCGAGTCGATGGAGTGTTCAGCAGGATTCCCAAGCCTGTCTCCACGGGCGGCTCCAACCTCTCGCGGAGGAGCGGGAAGCTCACCTTGATTGTGGGCAGCCTCTCGCAAGGAAATGCCCACTCGGTACCTGTTGAGTGTCTCCAGTACTCCAGGGACTGGAAGAGCACGGAGTTTAGCCTCACAGGGCCAGGCATGAAGGCCAGCACTTCCTTGCCACTCTCCAGTGTCAGGTCAACACACCTGAGAAGTTCCAGGTCTGGCTTCTGGTACGTCTGGATGAGCTCCTGGTAGGTTTCTCTGAGCTGGCGCCTCTTCTGAATCATCTGGGTCTCCATTTGGCTGAGTTGCCCTAAAACCTGTCTTCCTTGGCTGAGAAGTCTGTCCGAATGCTGCTTTTCCTCCTCGTGGTGTTCCCGATCCAGCATGGCAAAAACCTCCTTGGTGGTCCCTCGGTAGAGGTTCACATAGCGAACCCACTGGACGATGAGTCTCCTGTTCTTGTGGATGTTCCTCTGGTTTTCTTGTACCTTGTTCCAGATGGTGGACATCAGCTTGCAAATGGCCTCCCGCTGCTCTTCAGCAGCCGTTTCCACGGGCTGGTGGTTGTGAGACTCGTGCTCCTGAGAGCGGGAGCACTGCGCACAGAGCAGGTCCTTGCCGACCTGGCAGAAGATGTGCCTTATCTCCTTGTGTGGGCCACACTTGTGTTCCTCCGAGCTCAGGAATCGCCAGAGGCTGGCTTTTCTGGCAAGGGCCGCCAGGCTCTTCAGAAGGACGTCAGACCTGAGGTCTCCCTGCTGGGTGGGTTCGCGGCAGGCAGGGCACGTTCCTGGGGGGGTCTGCCTTTCGTGCCAGGACAGGCAGAGACAAGGTCGACAGAAACTGTGGCCACAGTCTATGGTGACTGGGTCAGGTAAGGTATTTCTACAGACGGCGCAGCTCAGCTCCTTCTGGAAGGCTTGCAGAGCCGCGCCGTCCATCCTTGAAAGCGGGGAGCCGGGCGTCGCCGGCTCGCACCGCTGATCTTGGCTACTCGGGGGGCTCGGATATGAAGGTCCCGCTTCCTGGCCTGCCCGCACAGGAAAGCGCGCCTGACCCCTTCTCTCCTCCCTCCGATCGACCACACGGTAATCAGGCGCGGCGCCGCGGCTCCAGTGGCACAGCGCTAGCCCAGAGCCCAGAGGGCCGCAGGGGTGGCCCCCAGGCCCCAGTGCTAGCCCCACAACAGACCGAGACCGACCAACCGACCGACCGACCCACAGACCGACAGACCGAAGGAACCACGCACCCACCGAGTGAGCCGCTCAAAGACCAAAGGAAACGTGAACAAGGATGAAAAGAGCAGATCCTACCGCTCTCACACTCAGAGGCGCTATCCAAGCTCCCAACGCAGACGATCTCGCTGGGGTGGCCCTTCCTCCGAGATGCCCGAGAGGCGGACCAGTGCTCTTATTTATGCTGAGGGGCTGGAGCCCACGGAAGGGCTTGCAAGGACGCGCCTGGGCCAGACAACTTGATTTGCATATCAATAGGTGCTGGAATTGACCTTGCAGCAGCAGCAGCAGCCACACCTTTCAATTCCTTTTTCAGGCAAATGCTTCTGACCACTTCTTTCTGCACTGGCCATTTCAAGGGAGTTTTCAGTGAAAGTGAGGTTTGACCCCATGGCCAAAAGCCTCTTTCTTTTCTTCCCTTTTAGGGCCTCTTTCTTGTCTGGTTTCTTTGCTTCCTAGCTTGCTTTGTGGTGTTACGGGGCTTGAACTCTGGGCCCCGTCCCTGAACTCTTCAGCTCATGGCTACTGCCCTACCCCTGGAGCCACAGCCCAACTTCCCATTTTTCTAATGATTCTTTGGAGCTGCGAGTCTCAGGTCCTGTAGTTGCCAGGCTGGCGTTGAACTGCAGTCCTCAGACCTCAGCCTCCTCAGTAGCTAGGATGTTGAGACTTGAGACACCCCTCCCCAAACCGACTTTTTTCCTCCCTCCTCCCCCAACTCATTTCTCTCCATCTCGTACTTTATGACTGAACCACGCAACGTGGCCAAGCTCGCTGGGAACAGCCATCCTACCTTGTGTTTCCTAAACAGAGCTGAGGGAGTGTATTTCATGGTACTGGGGCATCCTCCTACAGTTTATTTTTGGAACTCCTTAGGAACCTCTGTTGGGCAGGGTCTTCACCCCTTGAGCCCTGCCCCCCTCTCACAAGTTATCAGCATCCCAACTCAACAGACAGGGAAGCCAGGAGCACTAGGGCCCTCAGGGCACTAGGGTCCTCTCAGCTATGTGGAAAGCGTGAACAGGAGGATCTCAGTCAGCTTTGTCCTGGAAGGTGGTCCCAAGGAATGGGATCCAGCTAGGCAAGCACTCCGTTGCACTGGGCCAAACGACCGGAGAATGTCTTTCCTCGCATATTTGTTGGTTTCTTTTGGTGGTGGTTACGGTTTTCACTGTTTTTTTTTCCTTTGGTGTTCCTGTTTTTCTGTGTAGGGTTTTGCGGGGAGGAGTCGTTCACTCCTTGGGTTTTGGTTTCATTTGGGGTGGGTGGGGTGTGTTGTTGCTCTGTTGTTGCTTTGTTTGCGCTTTTGTTCCGGGAAGAGGCTCTTTGTTTTGGCATGGTCTCTTGTGGACTTTGACCTTCCGGTTCACCCTTTCCCCATAGCTGAGACGACAGGCCAGAGAGCCCCTGGCTTACCGGTTGGTTTAGTTGGCACGGCGACAACTTGTGAGCCGGGTTCTCGGGTGCGGAGTTCCCAACACCTGGAAAGGCCCTCTGCCGGGGCCAACCGGCAGCAAACCAGGGTTCACAGATTGGGGTTCCTGAAATAGGGGACAAGGACTAGGAAGAAAAAGAGGAGAGACAGACACACCGGGTCCGGGATGTCCGCAGTCCTGGCAAAGACTGCCGAGACTCCTGCGTTTATTTTCCACTCCCCTTTCTTCCCTCCTCCTCTCCCAGGGAACCTCCAGGTGTTACATTCATATGGTAATTCTCAGGTCATTTACATAGAATAGGGCCAGAAAGCAATAAGACAATATAGCCATCGTCTGATGCAAGTCAAGGTACAGTTTGATTCCACTCTGGCTCCCAACATGTCCCCCGTTTCTTATTTTAAAAGAAACACAAGTGCAATTTTTACTCTTTTCTATACCCCTAATTTATCCTGTCACATTTTCCAAAAATGACTTTGGTCCCTTGGTCCAACGGGGATTTGATGGGCGGAGATTCAACTTCCGTGACTTCTTCAAGCTGACTCAGGGGCGCCGTCTCCACGCTTGACCAGGGACCTTAAGAAGCCCAGCCTGTTTTATCAAGGGGTTGCAAGGATTAGACACCAGGAACAACAATCTACTCCAAACTAGAAATCATACTTGACATTCAACAACTGCACAAACCGTCCTTGGCCACAACAGCGCAGCCTACCTAGCACCCATTTGCAAAGGCTTTTTCTTGATTGTCTGGGGAACTAAATTTCTGCAACCTTAACAATGCTTCAGTTGTCAGATCTAAACAGATTAATAGAGACACAAGCCTCAGATCCACAAACTTTTCCTGAATTTGTGGCTGGTGTCAAAAATAAAAAATTCGCTCAATTAGGACTTAAAACTACCCACTATCACAGAAGATTGACAAGTTCCTGCCCAGTTATGAAAGGCACGGGCATTAGTAAGGCATGCTTACAAACTATTCTATGACCTCCCGGCTCTGATTAATTTGAATGGCCAAGCACAAGTGACTCTAAGATCTGACACCATCTCTGCCATCCAAGCAGAGGCTTTCCTGTCCCAGTAGTGTCTCTCCACACAGGGATAAACATCCCATTGGCATTTCACTTTGTTGGTTGCTGGATTTGAACACAGGGTCTGGCCGCTGTCTCTCAGCTCTCCAGCTCAAGGCTAGCACCCTGCCACTGTGAGTCCCGAGCTTGGTGCTTGAGTGCTTCCCCCCAGCTTTTCAGCTCAGAGCTAGCACTCTGCCACTTCGAGCTCCAAAGCAACTCTGTCCCAGCATCCTGCTGGCAGATTAGACACCACAGTCTCACAGGGACTTTGCTTTGCCCGGGCAGGCTCAAAACTGTGGCTTTCAGATCAATGAGTCCTACAAAAGGCCACTTTACTCCAATTAGAAGCAACAAGGTGGTCAATTCAGAAATAGTCTCTAAGCATGATCTTACCTGGAACTTGGTGAGGGCCAAACTTACATCTGAATGAGGATCTGCTGTCCTTCTCCATGGGCCTTCTGGAGATTGCTATAAAGTAACTTACAAGAGTAAGCTGAAATAGCAATTAAGCAACCATTTTGGTAGTCCTAATTTTCCTTGTTTCTTTTTTTGAAACAAAGCTTTAGGACAACTTTACTTTTAAATTTTGTTCAGAAATCATTTCTAATTTTCTTTAAAACTTTTACACTTTTTAACTTAAACTCTTAACACTTTGGTCTTTATTTGCATTTGAAAAACCTTTAAGGCTAAAGGAATTCCCTTTGCCTCCAGGCCCTCTAAGGCTCAAGGCACTCCTCTTGCCTTTTAGAAAAAAGGGCTCTTTTGCAGTTTAGATTACTGTCTAGAACTCCAACAACAGTTTAAACTCAAATAACAGTTTTTCCCTAATTCAAGAACTATAGACATCAGTGCACCAAAAGTCTAAGTCTGGACTTAGTTTCCTCTCCTTTTTTAAAATACACCCAATAGCATGGAGATAAACCTTTAAATATTCCTTTAAAATACTAATCACATTATCTACATTTTACCATCAGATTTCTAGTGTCAGTTTGCAAGAAAGGACAGGCAAAATTTCTGACGTTAATGAACAATTTTACATTTAAATTTCTAATACATGTTTCCAAACTTTAACTTAAAGTAATAAATCCCAAATTCCCTAACACCTCTGTGCTGAACAGGATACAATGTTTACAATGTAAACAGCTGTATGTATTGCAATACCAGATTTTTTAAAATGCAGATTTCAGGATCTTTAGAAAAATACTTTTTACCAGTTTTTCTTTAAAACAATGCAATAATACTTTTAAGACATAGGAAACATTCAAGCATAATAATTTTCTTGAAGTTTAGACTTAGATTTATCCAATTGCCTTTGTTTCAAATGAGTTCAACCATTGTTTTATACAGCATGCTGACAATTTAACCTTGAACATGTTCACTCACTCATTCACACACATTCATACTCAAAGATCATAAAGTGCGCAAAATTAATATTGGCCGTTCGTTTTCTGGAAGTTTGTGTCAAGAGAGTTTTGCCAATTTTACTCTTACACGTGAGAACCAGGTTCAAAACAAAACTTTTTGCAAGGCAACTTAGCTGGAATTTATTTTTCCAGGGCTTGTCACAACTGCAGACATGGGGGAGCGGCCATGCTAGGCCCAGAAATGTTCAAATAAATAACAAGGATGTGTGCTTGAGTACGCACAGAAAAACCATAAGGATCCATACTTAGAAATGGTACCAATTTTAAAGACAAAACTGGACAAGGAAAAACATGTAACACGAACAAGACAGAGAAACGGAGACTTTTAAATAATCAGACATTGACATATAACAAGAAAATTGGACTCAATCAGATACACTTAACACAAAAAACATGAGCTCAAATGAATGTTTTCACCAAACAGTTATTTTTAGATTTAGACATGTCTTGCTGGTGGGACTCTCAGGTATGCCTTGTTATCGACAAGAAACTCAGAAGGGGAGGGGGGGTCAAGGCGTCCCTTGACCACCCAGGCCTCTGTTTTAGGCCCACAGTGCACCTTTTCAAACAAACAAAAATAAAATAAAATAAAATAAAATGAAATAAAACGCAGACATACAAGGGGGTCGGCCGACTTCTACTTACCTCTGGAGGCCTTTGCTTTTCACCTGGGCATCTTTTACAAAAAAGGTTATTAAGAAGAGGGCTGGTAAAGACAAAATGATGTCACATATTAAATTGTGTAGAGTCAATAAATATGTTAAAAGGTCCCTACATAATAGTAAAAGGAGGAGAAACACAGCTCATATGAATGTGTGCAACAAGTGGATCAGTAGCAGTCCCGATTGACATGCACAAATAACTCAGGTCCTTCCCACGTCGCAGGATGCACCACTGGAGGGTTGGGGGTGTAGGCCCAGTGAGTCGCTGCTTGGATGGCCACTGTCACTCTCCACGATCCGGACGCAGCGTTCAGGCAGCCAGCGGGCGTCATTTTCTCCTTGTGAAAAAACACATACATGCCCTCGACCCCAGGTTAGAACAGGATCGGGTCCATGCCAAGCACCAGTTAGGGGATCCTTCCATTTTACTAAGGCAAAAGGACGCTGCGCTCTTTTTTCCCAGAATCGCTGAGCAGCAGATAAATTATTTGAATCCAAATTCAAAAAATTTAAAACAAATAAAGCATGATTAAGTATATTCACAGGGGTAGCGGGATATGACTCTCCTTTCTGTATTTTAGCAATTTGATGTTTTAATAATCCATTAGCTCTCTCCACGATGCCTTGACCTTGAGGATTGTAAGGAATGCCTGTAATATGAGTGATATTATAGGAATGGCAGAAGGATTGAAATTCTCGGCTTGCATAGCCAGGGCCATTATCTGTTTTTATTTGCGAGGGAATCCCCATCTCAGCAAAGCATCGAATGCAGTGAGAGATACAATGTTTAGTGGCTTCCCCAGCAAGGGGGGTGGCCAAGATAAAATTAGAATAAGTATCTACAGTAACATGAACATATTTTAATCGGCCAAATGATGGAACATGTGTGACATCCATCTGCCAAATGTGATTAGAAAGCAGTCCTCGTGGATTTATGCCTAAATGGGGGGCTGGTGAAAAAGGGACACAGATGGAACAAGTCTTAACTATTTGTCGTGCTGCTTCTCTAGATAATTTAAACTGTCGGCGCAAGGCTCGACTGTTTTGATGATGGATGGCATGTGACTGCTTAGCAAGTTCAACCTGAGTTAAGTAAACTCTGGTGGCGGAGTCAGTAACTGCATTGCCCTCACTTAAAGGGCCAGGAAGATTAGTGTGAGCTCGAACAAAGCCAAAGAAACAGGGGTGGTTGCGAGAACAAAGCAAAGTTTGTACTTGGCGAAATTGGGTCTGAATATTGGAGTTAGTAGTTCCAATAAAGGGAACAGTTTCTATGACTTGAAGAGCACGAATTACATATTGACTGTCTGAGTATAAGTTAAAGGGCTCGTCTTGTAACAGGACGAGTGCTTGTAAAACAGCCTCTAATTCCACCTCTTGGGCGGAGGAAAAACCCGTAACCCAAGATTGAGTTTTCCCATTAATGGTCAAAGCAGCCTTTCCATTAGAGGGTCCATCTGTAAATACCAAAGCAGCAGAAGATAAAGGCGAGGCCTGTACTATGGAAGGAAATAGAAACGTATGACACGCAGCAAATTGGAGAAGTTTGTTAGACGGGTAGTGATGCAAAATTTTCCCCGTATAATTGGCCCAAGCAATGGCCCAATAATCGCAATGGGCGAATAGCCAATCTTGTTGTTGTAGATTATATGGGACACAGATAAAATAAGGTTCCTGACCTAAATATTTACGGGAATCCACTCGGCACATATGTATCAGATTAGCTACCAATTCGTAGTAGGGGGTCAGCACTTTGCCGGGTGTTGATTGTAGATAAAGCCATAAAAGTGGGCCATCCTGCCACAATACAGCAGTTGGGGAGTGAGAAGTAGCTAAAATATAAACTCCCCATGGTTTAGAATAGTCACAATAGGTCACTTGTTGCTGGGAAATTGCCTTTTCTACAATTTGGATGGCCCTCCTGGCGTCAGGATTTAATTCGCGCAAGGATGTAGGGTTGGTATCTCCTTTTAAGAGATCAAAAAGGGGTTTTAACTCTCCTGTGGAGAGCTTTAGATAAGGCCAAAGCCAATTTATATCTCCTAAGAATTGCTGAAAATCATGAAGAGTTCTTAAGTGTGAAGTTTTTAATTGTATTTTTTGGCTTTTAAAATAGTGTGGGTCTAAAAGATGGCCTAGATATGTAAAAGGGGGGTGTTCCTGAACCTTTTCAGCTGCTATTATAAGGCCAAAGAGGCTCAGATCTTGCTTTAGTTGTCCAAAGGCTTGTCGTACGATGATAGGGTCAGAACAAGCCAACAAGATGTCATCCATATAATGAACAATATAAACAGAAGAAAATTTTTCACGAGTGGAAGAAATGGCTCTAGCTACAAAACTTTGATATAAAGTTGGGCTATTTGCCATGCCCTGTGGGAGCACAAGCCAGTGATATCGCTTCATGGGTTCTTTAAAATTAACAGAGGGGACGCTGAAGGCAAAGCGCTTACAGTCTTGAGGCGCCAGGGGTATAGTATAGAAACAATCCTTCAAATCTATAATAATCTTATAAGTATCCTTTGGGATTGCCATCTCTTCTTTTTCTTCCTAGTCCTTGTCCCCTATTTCAGGAACCCCAATCTGTGAACCCTGGTTTGCTGCCGGTTGGCCCCGGCAGAGGGCCTTTCCAGGTGTTGGGAACTCCGCACCCGAGAACCCGGCTCACAAGTTGTCGCCGTGCCAACTCAACCAACCGGTAAGCCAGGGGCTCTCTGGCCTGTCGTCTCAGCTATGGGGAAAGGGTGAACCGGAAGGTCAAAGTCCACAAGAGACCATGCCAAAACAAAGAGCCTCTTCCCGGAACAAAAGCGCAAACAAAGCAACAACAGAGCAACAACACACCCCACCCACCCCAAATGAAACCAAAACCCAAAGAGTGAACGACTCCTCCCCGCAAAACCCTACACAGAAAAACAGGAACACCAAAGGAAAAAAAAAAACAGTGAAAACCGTAACCACCACGAAAACAAACCAACAAATATGCGAGGAAAGACAGGCCCCGGTCGTTTGACCCAGTGCAACGGAGTGCTTGCCTAGCTGGATCCCATTCCTTGGGACCACCTTCCAGGACAAAGCTGACTGAGATCCTCCTGTTCACGCTTTCCACATAGCTGAGAGGACCCTAGTGCCCTGAGGGCCCTAGTGCTCCTGGCTTCCCTGTCTGTTGAGTTGGGATGCTGATAACTTGTGAGAGGGGGGCAGGGCTCAAGGGGTGAAGACCCTGCCCAACAGAGGTTCCTAAGGAGTTCCAAAAATAAACTGTAGGAGGATGCCCCAGTACCATGACATACACTCCCTCAGCTCTCTTTAGGAAACACAAGGTAGGATGGCTGTTCCCAGCGAGCTTGGCCACGTTGCGTGGTTCAGTCATAAAGTACGAGATGGAGAGAAATGAGTTGGGGGAGGAGGGAGGACAAAAGTCGGTTTGGGGAGGGGTGTCTCAAGTCTCAACATCCTAGCTACTGAGGAGGCTGAGGTCTGAGGACTGCAGTTCAACGCCAGCCTGGCAACTACAGGACCTGAGACTCGCAGCTCCAAAGAATCATTAGAAAAATGGGAAGTTGGGCTGTGGCTCCAGGGGTAGGGCAGTAGCCATGAGCTGAAGTGTTCAGGGACAGGGCCCAGAGTTCAAGCCCCGTAACACCACAAAGCAAGCTAGGAAGCAAAGAAACCAGACAAGAAAGAGGCCCTAAAAGGGAAGAAAAGAAAGAGCCTTTTGGCCATGGGGTCAAACCTCACTTTCACTGAAAACTCCCTTGAAATGGCCAGTGCAGAAAGAAGTGGTCAGAAGCATTTGCCTGAAAAAGGAATTGAAAGGTGTGGCTGCTGCTGCTGCTGCAAGGTCAATTCCAGCACCTATTGATATGCAAATAAAGTTGCCTGGCCCAGGTGCATCGTTGCAAGCCCTTCCGGGGGCTCCGCCCCCCTCAGCATAAATAAGAGCGCTGGTCCACCTCTCGGGCCTCTCGGAGGGAGGGCCACCCCAGCGAGACCCTCTGGGTTGGGAGCTTGGATAGCGCCTCTGAGTGTGAGAGCGGTAGGATCTGCTCTTTTCATCCTTGTTCACGTTTGCTTTGGTCTTTGAGCGGCTCACTCGGTGGGTGCGTGGTTCCTTCGGTCTGTCGGTCTGTGGGTCGGTCGGTCGGTCGGTCGGTCAATCTCGGTCTGTTGTGGGGCTAGCGCAGGGGCCTGGGGGCCACCCCTGCGGCCCTCTGGGCTCTGGGCTAGCGCTGTGCCACTGGAGCCGCGGCGCCGCGCCTGATTACCGTGTGGTCGATCGGAGGGAGGAGAGAAGGGGGCCAGGCGCGCTTTCCTGCGCGGGCAGGCCGGGAAGCGGGACCTTCAGATCCCAGCCCCCCGAGTAGACAAGATCAGCGGTGCGAGCCGGCGACGCCCGGCTCCCCGCTTTCAAGGATGGACAGTGCGGCTCTGCAAGCATTCCAGGAGGAGCTGAGCTGCGCCGTCTGCAGAAATACCTTCCTAGACCCAGTCACCATAGACTGCGGCCACAGTTTCTGTCGACCTTGTCTCTGCCTGTCCTGGCACGAAAGGCAGACCCCCCCCAGGAACGTGCCCTGCCTGCCGCGAACCCACCCAGCAGGGAGACCTCAGGTCTGACGTCCTTCTGAAGAGCCTGGCGGCCCTTGCCAGAAAAGCCAGCCTCTGGCGATTCCTGAGCTCGGAGGAACACAAGTGTGGCCCACACAAGGAGACAAGGCACATCCTCTGCCAGGTCGGCAAGGACCTGCTCTGTGCGCAGTGCTCCCGCTCTCAGGAGCACGAGTCTCACAACCACCAGCCCATGGAAACGGCTGCTGAAGAGCAGCGGGAGGCCATTTGCAAGCTGATGTCCACCATCTGGAACAAGGTACAAGAAAACCAGAGGAACATCCACAAGAACAGGAGACTCATCGTCCAGTGGGTTCGCTATGTGAACCTCTACCGAGGGACCACCAAGGAGGTTTTTGCCATGCTGGATCGAGAACGCCACGAGGAGGAAAAGCAGCATTCGGACAGACTTCTCAGCCAAGGAAGACAGGTTTTAGGGCAACTCAGCCAAATGGAGACCCAGATGATTCAGAAGAGGCGCCAGCTCAGAGAAACCTACCAGGAGCTCATCCAGACGTACCAGAAGCCAGACCTGGAACTTCTCAGGTCTGTCGACCTGACACTGGAGAGTGGCAAGGAAGTGCTGGCCTTCATGCCTGGCCCTGTGAGGCCACAGCTCCGTGCTCTTCCAGTGCCTGGAGTACTGGAGACACTCAACAGGTACCGAGTGGGCATTTCCTTGTGAGAGGCTGCCCACAATCAAGGTGAGCCGCCCGCTCCTCCGTGAGAGGTCGGAGCCGCCGTGGAGACACGCTTGGGAATCCTGCTGAAGGCTCCATCGACTCGACCGCCTTCGGGGCCCAGGTCTTCAGCTCGGGGAAACATTACTGGGAGCTCAGTGCCAAAGGTTCTTCCACCTGGGCTGTAGGAGTCTGCAGGGACTCGGCGGTGGGGAGAGACCTCCCCATGGATGAATCTCAGGACCTCTTTCTTCTCTTAGCTATGAAATCCAACACCTACGACAGTCTGTTCACTACTTCTCCACTTGTGTCTCACCACATGGAGATGCCTCTGGACCTGGTTGGGGTCTTCCTTGACCTGGACAGTGGGACTGTGAGCTTTTGGAATGTCGCCAAGAGTTCCCTTATCTGGAGATACCCCAATGGCACTCTGCAATTTCCGATCAGGCCCGTTTTTCACAGGGGTAACCCATTGCAGTGAGTGGAGGGCCTTTCCAGGTGTTGGGAACTCCGCACCCGAGAACCCGGCTCACAAGTTGTCGCCGTGCCAAATCAACCAACCGGTAAGCCAGGGGCTCTCTGGCCTGTCGTCTCAGCTATGGGGAAAGGGTGAACCGGAAGGTCAAAGTCCACAAGAAACCATGCCAAAACAAAGAGCCTCTTCCCGGAACAAAAGCGCAAACAAAGCAACAACAGAGCAACAACACACCCCACCCACCCCAAATGAAACCAAAACCCAAAGAGGGAACGACTCCTCCCCGCAAAACCCTACACAGAAAAACAGGAACACCAAAGGAAAAAAAAAACAGTGAAAACCGTAACCACCACGAAAACAAACCAACAAATATGCGAGGAAAGACAGGCCCCGGTCGTTTGACCCAGTGCAACGGAGTGCTTGCCTAGCTGGATCCCATTCCTTGGGACCACCTTCCAGGACAAAGCTGACTGAGATCCTCCTGTTCACGCTTTCCACATAGCTGAGAGGACCCTAGTGCCCTGAGGGCCCTAGTGCTCCTGGCTTCCCTGTCTGTTGAGTTGGGATGCTGATAACTTGTGAGAGGGGGGCAGGGCTCAAGGGGTGAAGACCCTGCCCAACAGAGGTTCCTAAGGAGTTCCAAAAATAAACTGTAGGAGGATGCCCCAGTACCATGACATACACTCCCTCAGCTCTCTTTAGGAAACACAAGGTAGGATGGCTGTTCCCAGCGAGCTTGGCCACGTTGCGTGGTTCAGTCATAAAGTACGAGATGGAGAGAAATGAGTTGGGGGAGGAGGGAGGACAAAAGTCGGTTTGGGGAGGGGTGTCTCAAGTCTCAACATCCTAGCTACTGAGGAGGCTGAGGTCTGAGGACTGCAGTTCAACGCCAGCCTGGCAACTACAGGACCTGAGACTCGCAGCTCCAAAGAATCATTAGAAAAATGGGAAGTTGGGCTGTGGCTCCAGGGGTAGGGCAGTAGCCATGAGCTGAAGAGTTCAGGGACGGGGCCCAGAGTTCAAGCCCCGTAACACCACAAAGCAAGCTAGGAAGCAAAGAAACCAGACAAGAAAGAGGCCCTAAAAGGGAAGAAAAGAAAGAGCCTTTTGGCCATGGGGTCAAACCTCACTTTCACTGAAAACTCCCTTGAAATGGCCAGTGCAGAAAGAAGTGGTCAGAAGCATTTGCCTGAAAAAGGAATTGAAAGGTGTGGCTGCTGCTGCTGCTGCAAGGTCAATTCCAGCACCTATTGATATGCAAATCAAGTTGCCTGGCCCAGGTGCGTCGTTGCAAGCCCTTCCGGGGGCTCCGCCCCCCTCAGCATAAATAAGAGCGCTGGTCTGCCTCTCGGGCCTCTCGGAGGAAGGGCCACCCCAGCGAGACCGTCTGCGTTGGGAGCTTGGATAGCGCCTCTGAGTGTGAGAGCGGTAGGATCTGCTCTTTTCATCCTTGTTCACGTTTGCTTTGGTCTTTGAGCGGCTCACTCGGTGGGTGCGTGGTTCCTTCGGTCTGTCGGTCTGTGGGTCGGTCGGTCGGTCGGTCTGTCGGTCGGTCGGTCGGTCTCGGTCTGTTGTGGGGCTAGCGCCGGGGCCTGGGGGCCACCCCTGCGGCCCTCTGGGCTCTGGGCTAGCACCGTGCCACTGGAGCCGCGGCGCCGCGCCTGATTACCGTGTGGTCGATCCGAGGGAGGAGAGAAGGGGGCCAGGCGCGCTTTCCTGCGCAGGCAGGCCGGGAAGCGGGACCTTCAGATCCCAGCCCCCGAGTAGCCAAGATCAGCGGTGCGAGCCGGCAACGCCCGGCTCCCCGCTTTCAAGGATGGACGACGCGGCTCTGCAAGCCTTCCAGGAGGAGCTGAGCTGCCCCGTCTGCAGAAATACCTTCCTAGACCCAGTCACCATAGACTGCGGCCACAGTTTCTGTCGACCTTGTCTCTGCCTGTCCTGGCACGAAAGGCAGACCCCCCCAGGAACGTGCCCTGCCTGCCGCGAACCCACCCAGCAGGGAGACCTCAGGTCTGACGTCCTTCTGAGGAGCCTGGCGGCCCTTGCCAGAAAAGCCAGCCTCTGGCGATTCCTGAGCTCGGAGGAACACAAGTGTGGCCCACACAAGGAGACAAGGCACATAATTATAATTATTCCAATAACCTGATTATCTAACAAGATAATCTGAATCTATTCAACAACCCATAGTTTTATGATCTCCTTAGCCTCTATTATTAATCTTGTCTCCCCATATTCTAGCGTACACTTCTCCATCTTGTTTTTTTTCTGACCTTCTATCCATACCTCTACTAATTCTCACTTCTTGATTAACTCCCCTAATACTTATAGCAAGTCAAAACCACTTAGCCAAAGAATCCCCATTATGAAAAAAGACATATATCTCACTTTTAATTATTCTACAAACACTGCTGATCATGACTTTCTCAGCTACAGAGCTGATCCTATTTTATATCCTATTTGAAGCTACCTTAATTCCAACCATAAGTATTATTACACGATGAGGGAATCAGACAAAACGACTAAAAGCAGGCTCATACTTTTTATTCTACACTCTACTGGGCTCTATTCCACTCTTAATTTGCTCTAATTTACCTACACAAATCTACAGGAACCTTAAACATATGTTCACTACAACATATACCTAAAATTGATATACCCACATGAACAAACAATGTACTGTGACTAGCATGTATAATAGCATTCATAGTAAAAATACCATTATATGGTCTACGTTTGTGACTCCCTAAACCCCATGTTGAAGCCCCAATTGCAGGTTCTATAGTACTTGCTGCAATTCTTCTAAAATTAGATAGCTATGGAATAATACGAATATCATTATTTATCAAGCCAAACTCAGAAAAGATTATCTCTCCATTTATCTTATTAACTCTTTGAGGTATACTAATAACTAGCTCAGTTTGCCTAGGCAAACAGACCTTAAATCACTAATTGCTTACTCATCAGTTAGCCACATAGCTTTAGTTATCCTAGCTATTATAATCCAAACCCCCTGAAGTTATATAGGTGCCACAGCTATAATAGTCTCTCATGGGCTAACATCATCAGTCTTATTCTGCTTAGCCAACAGTAATTACGAACGAGTTCATAGCTGAACAATACTATTAACATGAGGCCTACAATCAAGTCTACCCCTAATAGCTATATGATGATTTTTAATCTCATTAACCAATCTAGCCTTACCCCCAACCATTAACTTAATTGGAGAACTGTTTATTATTATTTCAACTTTTAAATGAGCCACTACAACCATTCTATTAACAGGATTAAATATACTAATTACAGCAGCTTATACATTATATATACTAATCTCAACTCAACGAGGAAAACTTCCAACTCATCCTCTAAACTTAAAGCCTACCCACACTCGAGAACACTCCCTAATTTTATTACATTTACTCCCTATTGCTCTATTAACACTAAAACCATAACTAATTTTGGGCACTCATTTTGTAATTATAGTTTATAAAAACACTAGATTGTGAATCTAGAGATAAAGATTAAACCCTTTTAGTTACCCGAAAAAGTAATTGCTAAGAGCTGCTAATTCTTATGCCCCATATATAAAAATATGGCTTTTTTACTTTTAAAGGATAAATAGTAATCCGTTGGTCTTAGGAACCAAAAAATTGGTGCAACTCCAAACAAAAATAATAAATCTAATAATTTTCTCTTTCATGTCTATTCTTATTATTCTTTTAAAACCATTAATATCAAATACCATGTATAATAAAAACTTAAGTACTCATAATATATTAACTGTAAAATGGGCATTTATGATAAGCATTAGTCCAATAATCATTTACTTGAATCTTAATAAAGAGATTATTATTTTAAACTGACACTGGATTACGATTCATACTATTAACATCACAATAAGCTTTAAATTAGACTTCTACTCAATTATATTTATACCTGTAGCCTTATATGTCTCATGATCAATCATAGAATTCTCATCTTGATATATAAAACACGATCCCTATCTTAATCGATTCATAAGCTACCTTAGTCTATTTCTAATCGCTATGCTGATTCTAGTAATCGCAAACAACATGTTCCAGTTATTTATCAGATGGGAGGGAGTAGGGATTATATCCTTTTTACTCATTGGGTGATGATATGGACGAACAGATGCAAATACAGCAGCCTTACAAGCTATTATCTATAATCATATCGGAGATGTAGTACTCGTAGTTGCTATAGCATGATTTTACAAAAATTTTAACTCTTGAGAATTTCAACAAATTCTTTCTTTAAAATTGACATCAAATCTACCCTTAATAGGATTAATTCTTGCTGCTATTGGAAAATCGGCTCAATTTGGACTACATCCTTGACTACCGGCTGCTATAGATGGACCCACTCCTGTATCAGCATTATTACACTCAAGCACTCTAGTTGTAGCAGGAATTTTCTTACTAATTCGATTGCATCTCTTATTATCTAATAACCCCATAATAACAACCTTATTTACAGCTATCTGTGCACTCACACAAAACGATATTAAAAAAAATTATCGCTTTTTCAACCTCCAATCAATTAGGCTTAATAATAGTATTATTAGGAATTAATCAACCCTATCTAGCATTCTTTCATATTTGTACTCACGCTTTTTTTAAAGCAATATTATTTATATGCGCTGGGTCCATTATCCATAATCTTAACGATGAGCAAGATATTCGCAAAATAGGAAGTATCTCTAAATCAATACCTATTACTTTTTCAGCTATAATAATCCGAAATCTAGCCCTTACAGGAATACCTTTTCTATCTGGCTTCTACTCTAAGGACCTAATCATTGAATCAATAAATACTTCTTACATCAACTCATGAGCCCTAACAACAACACTAATTGCTACATCATTAACAGCAGCTTACAGTACACGACTTGTTTACTTTGTCCTATCCAACCCACCACGATCAATAACTATAGTATATAGAAATGAAAATAATAAAGAACTCACCTTTCCAATCCAACGTTTATTATTAGGAAGTATCTTTGCAGGTTTTATCATATCAAGTTATATTCCACCAATAAATACACAAAATATGACTATACCTATTATAATTAAATTAACAGCTATATTAGTAACAATTATAGGAGCCATAGTAGCCATAGAACTTAATTTAATGACTCAATATATAAAAGTATACCCTAACAACTATAAATTTAATTTCTCAATCATCTTAGGTTATTTTCCACTGATTATGCATCAACTCCTAACAATAAAAACACTAAAATTTAATAAAAAATTGCAACTTCATTGTTGGATTACATGTGACTTGAAAAAGTGTTACCTAAAAATATTGAATTTACACAGAGTATGGTATCTCCAATAACTTCAAATCTGAAGGGGCTAGTTAAATTATATTTTATATCTTTCATATTATCTATAATTATCTTAATGATATTGATTGTCTAGCCCCACGAGTAATTTCAATAATAATAAAAACTCCTACAAGCAGGGATCAGGCTGAAATAATCATAAATCAATTTCCTAAGCTATACATACTACCTACCCCGATAGAATCCTCATGGACTACCAAGATCTCTTCACCCTCATAACCCAGTAAATCTAATTCTAAAATAGGAGCTGACAATAATTTTAACTCCCCAGCATCCATAAACAAGGCAATTAAAATAATCTCTAAAATAATGCCAGAAAATAATAAGAATCATAATCAGATATTAGAACCTCAAACCTCAGGGTACTCTTCTGTGGCTAAAGCAGTTGTATAACCAAAAACTACAAGTATTCCACGTAAGTAAATTAGAAATATTATGAGTTGTATATAAGAGCATCCATGATATAAAACAATTCCACACCCAGCACCCCCACTAATAATTAACCCAAACCCCGCATAAATTGGTGATGGCTTAGCCACCACCACAACAAACCCAAGGACTATGGCTATATTCAAATAATTCATAATTTCTACATGGATATTAGCCACGACTAATGACATGAAAAATCACTGTTGTTTATTCAACTATAGAAACTAATGACAATTATACACAAATCACACCCATTATTAAAAATTGTCAATCACGCTTTTATTGACCTGCCTGCTCCACCCAATACTTCAGGTTGATGAAACTTTGGATCTTTACTGGGGATATGCCTAATTCTGCAAATCTCACCTGGTCTATTCTTAGCCATACATTACACATCAGATACTCTTACAGCTTTTTCATCAGTAACACATATTTACCGAGATGTAAATTACTGCTGACTAATCCGATATATACATGCTAATGGAGCCTCCCTCTTTTTTTATTTGTTTGTACATTTATATTGGATGTGGAATTTACTACGGATTTATCTTTATGAGGAAACATGAAATATTGGCATCTTGCTCCTATTCTTAACGATATTTACAGCCTTTGTAGGATACGTTTTACCCTGAGGTCAAATATCATTTTGAGGTGCTACCGTTATTACAAATCTCTTATCAGCTATTCCTTGCACTGGACAAGACCTAGTAGAATGAATTTGAGGTGGTTTTTCAGTAGACAAAGCAATCTCACACGATTTTTCGCGTTTCACTTTACCTTACCATTTATTATCGCAGCTTTAGCTATAGTTCATCTTCTATTTCTCCATGATACAGGATCTAACAACCCTCTAGGAATCCCCTCAGACCGTGATAAGATTCCATTCCATCCATACTATACCGCCAAAGATTTTTTTAGGAGTAATCCTACTCATTATATTATTTTTAATCCTGATTTTATTCTTCCCAGATAAACTAGGAGACCCAGAATTATATACCTGCTAATTCACTTAATACCCCACCACATATTAAACCCGAAATATATTTTCTATTTGCATATGCTATTTTACGATCTATTCCCAATAAACTAGGGGGTGTAGTAGCCCTAGCCGATCAATCCTAGTTCTAGCCCTACTACTATATCTACATACATCTAATCAACGAAGCCTAGTATTTCGTCCATTCAGCCAATCCCTATTCTGAATCTTAGTATCAGACCTGCTTCTATTTACATGAAGTGAAGGACAACCAGTAGAACTTCCCTTCATCATTATTGGTCAAACAGCTTCAATCTTATATTTCTCTATTCTCCTAGTCTTAATACCCATAGCAGGCTTAATTGAAAATAAACGACTTAAATGAAGACCGCTCTAGAAGTATAACTTTAATACTTAGGTATTGTAAACCTAAAAAGGGAGATATATTCCCTTAGAGCAGAACAAGGAAAAGATTTTTACATCCTACCACCAACTCCTAACATCCTGATTTTTGCTAGTTAGTTGAAAACAAGAGTTTCTCAGAATTCCCTGCGACAGTCTGGCTTCCACCTGTGAATCTCAGACCTCAGCTTCTGGAATAGTTAGGATTGGAAATGTGATCCACCTGCACCTGAAACAGTGTATATTTTTACGGAACAAGCTGTTTCAGCTTCCTCCTATTCATTTGGTTAAACAACAGCTTACTTGATGAGAGGAGTTGTTCCATCAGAATCTTTTCCTGCCATATTTTACTCAATTTGTGTGTGCATTGATGCACATGACCCTATATGTATTTATGCATCATGATAATTGAGATCTAATTTCCATGTTTTAGAGAAAGAGAAATGTCCTTTGTTTCTCTGAGCCTGACACATTTCAACCAGTACCACATATGGCTATACCATTTCCCTACAATTACCATAATACCAGAAAAGGTAAGTGAAGAGGAAACAGAAGTAGATTCATGCCTGCCTGTTGTCATGGTAGAGAAGAATAAGGATGTTCTTGGGACTGGATTTTCTTTTCACTAGGCCAAAAATATTCACTGCACTAATGGATGGGAACCTGCTTTGTTCTGCTAAATCAATATTGCTATAGTGCATTGTCCCACTGCTGGCTCTTCCTGAAAACCTCCAGCCCAGTTTATAACCCAGAATCTCAATCTACACATAAAATCCCACTTTCCCACCCTCTCAGGGGATGGGCTTCCTAGAGCCTTGGACGGGGTACTGGCTCCAAAATAGGCACGCAGACAGAGACATGCATCATAAACATGTAAAACTCTGCCCTGGAATCTGTTCCCCCGCCCACACTGCACAAGAGTGGGAGGTACTGTCAGGTGATCTTGGTCAAGACAGCCTTTATGTTCTTGGCTTTCCAACACAGCTGTGTGTCACTGGACACACATGTAGAAAAAAGCCTGAGGAACAAAGCCTACCAGAGAGAGAAGATTCTAGAAGTAAGAGATTGCCAAAATTCACAAAAACTCACTAGTATACTGTACTGCACACATGGTGCATGATCCAAACTTTTTAATACTTGAGTTTCAAATATTTAGAGCTGACAATTCCTGGATATGTGTTTTGCTTTCTATCAAGATGGTTTTGTTCTTGAGCAGATATCCAGGTGATAAAGCACACAATCTAACCCAAGTTACAGATTTCCTTCTCCTGGGAATCTCAGAGGATCCAAAATTACAACCCATGTCCTTTGTACCTGATCACTGTCCATGTACCTGATCACTGTCCTGGAAAATCTGCTGATCATCCTGGCCATCAGATATGACCCCCACCTTCACACCCCCATGTACTTCTTCCTCTCCATCCTCTCCTTGGATGACATCTGCTTCGAATGACATCTGCTTCATGTCTATCACCATGCCCAAGATGCTGCTAAACCTCCAGATCACAGCAGAGCCATATCCTATGCAGGCTGCCTCACACAGATGTGCCTCCTCATCTTTTTTTGCTGTATGAACATTATGCTTCTTACTGTCATGGCCTACTTTGTGGCCATCTGTCACCCCCTGAATTACCCTCCATCATGAACCCTCATCTCTGTGTCTCCTTGGTTTTGCTGTCATTAGTCGCCAGCTTCTTGGATGGACAGCTGTATGTGTGGATGGCATTACAGATCACTGATTTCAAGGAAGTGGAAATCCCAAGTTTCTTCTGTGACCCTTCTCAAGTCCTGGATCTTTCCTGTAAAGACACACTCACAAATGGTATCTTCAAATATGTTCTTGCTACCATATATGGATTTCCTCCAATCTTTGGACTCCTTTTATTTCTTTGGTGCTGAGAATTCCATCATCAGGAGGGAAGTGCAAAGCCTTCTTCACCTGTGGCTCTCTCCTGTCAGTGGTGTGTTTATTCTTTGGGACAGCATTGGGTTTTATATTGGGTCAGCTGTGTCACATTCTCCCAGGGGAAGTGCTGTGTCCTCAGTGATGTATTCAGTGGTCACTCCTTTCCGGTATCCCTTCATCTACATCCTGAGGAACAAGTACCTCAAAAGTGTCGTGATAAGGTTGTTCAAACTAGGAGCTGACACCAGGAGGTAGAAAATCCGTCTGTAATATGGTTGTGCAGAGGAAAAAGATTTAATCCAAATTCCTGTAAATCCTACCTGTCTGTACGCATTCTTTGTATTTGTCTAGTTTCATTAGTATAATTGATGACACAGGAGTACTAGAGAAAATTGCTGGCTATGTCAAGGTTATTCATGAGGAAGGATCCAATTGTTTTAATGCATGTCTGGAGATGATAGTCCAACTGAATTTCGCAATGTTTGAGATATGAAGTTTCCATCATAGATATTTACCTCAATAAAAGTGGAGAGAAACAGATTATTGTACTTTTAGTAGCCCTGGTGTTTGAATTCATGGCTTTCTCATTTCTTGGGAAATGCTGTAATCCAGCTGTTTTGTTTTTAGCTATTTTATACATAGGCTCCAGGGATTTATTTCTTTTTTCATATATTTTTTATTGTAATTAATTGAAGGATTACATTATATTTGCCAGATAGAAGGTACATTAATTCACATATATTGATACCCTTTCTTATGTCTTGGCCCCCATTTCCCTCCCCCCACCCCCTGGACTAGAATTAACTCCAAATGGATCAAATACCTCGAGGTAAAAGCCGACAAACTGAAAACTTTACAAGAAGGATTAGGAGATACACTAGGCCTCCTTGGCACAGGGATATATTTCTTTGTTGATCAAGGTGGTGAACTCAACCTGAGCGCTGTCCCTGAGCTGTTCAGATCAAGGCCACTGCCCACCATTGGCCAAAGCCCCACGTGCCATTTTCTAGAGGTAAATTGGAGAGAAGAGGCTCAAGTCCTTTTGTGCTCAGGCTGGTTTTGGAACTTGATTCACAGATTTCAGCCCCGTGATTAGCTAGGATTACTGACTAGAGCCACCCTAAAGGCTAGGGTGTAGTGCTTGTTAAAGGAGAGGTCTGGCTTAATATCAGAGCTAAGCCAAACCACTTCTTTTGAATATATGTCAATGATATAGGTGTACTTTTACTTGCTTCTTATGTCACTTGCATTTTCCTCTTCTGTCTTCAGGATTTTCTAGCTGTCCTGTGAATGTAATTAAGTTATTCTGGCTAGAAAAAAGGTTTGAAAACCCATTTTAATTATTCAGTAAACAGGAAGGCTGGAGATGTAGTTCAAATAAGGAAACAAGAGATGAGAAAACAGGATAGAAACAGGAGATCCTGAATTTCAACTCTGGTATTGGACAGAAAACCCCACTGGTGTTATCATTATGTTTCATGTCAATCCATGAAATTGTAATTGGGCATAGCTCAGATGTAAGGTTAAGATAAGTACGACCATATTCATAACTAGAACCCTATACAAAGAGTGTCTGTGCATATGTGTGAATTGTGAGCATGTGACTATGAATAATACATGGGGTTTCTTTAATCTCCATGTGTGGGGCTGCTGATACTTTTAACTCAGGTTTAATCAATGGATTGCCAGAAGCACTGTGGTATCAGACTAGGTTTATGATGTCACAATAGGACAGTGATGTCACAGGTATTCTAAGGTCAAAATAGTTTTCTGACATCACAATGGCACAATGATGCCAAAATACTCATGTGAGGTCGTGATGATTTTTTGCTGTCACAATGCCTGTCATGTCTGAAACTTAGGCTAATATCAAGACATTAGGTCAAAGCTTCTCTGCTGTCAAAATGGCCATGTAATGTCACATAGGTTAGAAGGTTATTGTAGGTCAGTGATGTCATTCCATCAATGTGATGTCACAAACAAAGGAACTTGTTATTATTGCAGTGTTTGGAATATTCGCAAGGTTGTTTCACAAAGAGAACAGACTGAAATGAAGATATCTGTGTTGCTTTCTTAATAACAGATAGCTGTTTAAAAAAATAAAAATGGAGGTAATATGGGGATCTTAGAACTCCATTGGCACTACAATGGGGTATGGAAGTATAAGTGGACAATGTGTATGGAGAAACCCTGATAAAAGCAGAAAATTGCTAGTTTGTCTTTTGTTTTACCTATGTGTAAGCAGTAAGAGACAGCCAATGGATTCCAAATGTTTAACATGACACAGTGATCCTGTCAAAGACAGGATGAGTTCCTGATATCTACCTCTTGGAATGTATTCTTTGATCTGTAAAACAAAACTGCCCCCACCTAATATATGGAAAGACCCATTAAAAATGGAAGATGGTGCCCCAGTGCGGTGGCTCATGCCTGTAATCCTAGCTACCCAGGAGACTGAGATCTGAGGATCACAGTTCAAAGCCAGCCTTAGCACCAAAACTAAAGAACATGAAACTCTTCTCTCAAGCTAATCAATGGAAAATGGGAAGTGTGGGTGTTGCTTGAGCTGAGGAGCCTTGAGCTGAAGAGATCAGGGACAAGACCCAGGCCCAGAGTTCAAGCCCCATGACCCACAGGAAAACAAACAAACAAACATGGAGGATGGAGAAAGCTCAAGATTTTAGGGGTCTGCCTTTCTTCTGTCATAATATCCACTGGAAAGAACCAGGAGTAATGCAGACAAATGTTCCATAAAACTCCATAGTGCAACTGTGCACCTGTGATCCTAGCAACCAGCACAGACATGATTCCACAATCTCTCCTTTTAAGATCAAGAAGTGAGCAACATGGCTCACTTGAAAATTTAAAAAATCAGTACATGAATATTATTCAGGCAGCTACCACTCAACACATACTATAAGAATATCTCTTAGAACTAGATTTGCAATATTGCCTCTCAGGAAGTGTGTGTGTGTATTGGGACTTGAACACTGGTCCTGCTTGGCTTTTTTGCTTCAAGGCTAACACCCTACCACTTGAGTCATACCTCTACTTACAGCTTTCTGTTGAGAACTTGGAGATAAGAGTTTCATAGACTTTACTGTCCGGGCTGGCTCTGTACTGCAATTCTCAAATCTCTGCCTTCTGAGTAGCTAGGATTACAGGCATAAGCCGCCACATCCATGAAGGAAATATTTATACCACTGTTGATGGGAACCTGTATTTTTGATAACTGAACTGAAGACACCAATAAGTATTTTCACTATGCGCACATTCCATCTGTAAGAAGGTTCTACAAAAAGAGACCGCACTACACTGCTAGTGGGAGTGTAATCTAGTACAAACCACTCGGGAAAGCAGTCTGGAGGTTCTTCAAAAACTAAATGGGCCAAGAGCGTGGACTAGTGGTAGAGTGCTTGCCTAGAGTGCAAGAACCCCTTGGTTTGTCTCCTCAGTACCACATACACAGAAAGAGCCAGAAGCGGTGCTGTGACTCCAGTGGTAGAGCTCTAGCCTTGAGAAAGCCCAAGGACAATGCTTGGACCCTGAGTTCAAGCCCCAGGACTAGCCAAAAAATAAATAAATAAATAAATAAATACAACTAAACATAGACTTTCCCAGCCATACCACTCATATACATCTACTCTGAACACCATGAGACAGGATATAAGGACATGCGCACATTCACGTTCATTGCCATACCATTCACAAGAGCCAATATATAGAAACACCCCAGATGCCCCACAGTAGATGGACACAGCAGTGGTAGTATCCACAATGGAATTTTACACCGCCATTAGAAAGAATAATGTCATTTTCAGGGAAATGGATAGAACTAGAACAATTCATGTTAAGGGAGATAGAGAAGTCAAGCTCCAAGATACAAAAGATGTGTTTTCTCTCTGACACAAAAGTTAGATCTAAAATGCACTAGGAGGGGCTGAGAATGGGGCTTAGTGGTAGAGTGCTTGCTCCGCATGCATGAAGCCCTGGGTTCAGTTCTTTAGTACCACACAATAGAAAAAGCCAGAAGTGGTGCTGTGGCTCAAGTGGTAGAACACTAGCATTGAGCACAGAGAGGCTCAGGGATAGAGCCCTGGACCTGAGTTCAAGCCCCAGGACCAGATTAATTAATTAAAGCAAGCAGTGGAATATGACAAATTTAACAGAATTCTAGGAACTCACACAAGGTTATGGAACTTGAACTCTGGGCCTGGGCGTTATCCTTGAGCACTTCAGCTCAAAGCTACCACCCTACCCCTTGAGCCACAGCACCGCTTTAGAGACTTTCATGCCAGGGCAGGCTATGAACTGCAAGCCTCAGATATCCGCCTCCTGAGCAGCTAAGATTACAGGTGTGATCCACTGCACCTGGCATTTTTTTTCTTTTTTAAATATTCTGTCTTCTTTACCTGATGTACATATTCCTGGGTATATCTTTGGGAGGGTAGGAAAAAGCACAGAACTTGAGGAGAAAAGGGTGAAAAGGGCAGCAGTGGAGCTCAATAGACACTGATGAAAGTGGGTAGAAACAGGAGGGAGGGATGGGAGACAGTGAGGGAACAGAAGACATTGAACAAATGAAAGGGCATGTACTCATTACACTACTCATGTAATTTTAATACCTCTGTAAAATAACATTTCTAAAATAACAATAAATTAAAAATAAAACAAGCAAAAGTTGTATGGATTTATAAAAATATAACAAGTTTTTTTTCAATGACTTAAACTGTACCAACTGTAATTTCTACATTTACCTAATTACAAATCTTAGAAATGGTATCGAGAGGGGGCCTGATGAAAATATTTATCCAAAATTTACATTTTGTTGCCATGACACTGGGTCATTAATTGAAAACAACTTTGTCTAACAGAAATTACCTCTGGTCAGAAATATCCTTCAGGATGTTAGTTAAGTGTATTTTGGCACAGTGTGTGTGTGTGTGTGTGTGTGTGTGTGTGTGTGTGTGTGTGTGTGTGTGTGTGTTGATAGTAGGTGATTAACTCAAGGCTTGGGCACAATACCTAAACTTTTTCACCCAAGGCTGAAATTATACCATGAGCCATATCTCTACTTCTGACTTTCTGCTGATTATATAGAGATAATCAAACTGACTTTCCTGCCCAAGCAGACTTCAAACCTCAATCATCAGATCTCAGCTGTCTGCGTAGCTAGGATTACAAATGTGAGCAACTGATGTCCACCAAATTACCACTATTTAAACAACAACGAAAAACAGGCTCATCTTGTTCCTCAGTTCCTGGTGTCTTAAAAGAAAACCTAAAAGTAACAACACTATAAATAGGTGTGCTCAATCACCAAAGCCACCCATGCTGGAGTGTGATGTTCTGCTTTTAGTTACATAGAATACCCCTGTCTTCTTAACATTAACCTTACTGAAAACAAGATCCCAGCCTCAGAGATGAGAGGAGCTATTAACAAGCTTCAAAAAACCACCAATCTGGTTTTATTAAGAAATGGTTCCTTTTAGCTATGAGAAACCAAAATATTGTTATAAGAAATATGAATAAATCGACAGGTTTGAGAAACAAGACTTAGCAGATAAACTAATCACTGATTATTTAAATTGATAATTGTTCAAGTTGATGTCATAATATCTCCTTTGTATTGTGAAATATTTACCCTATGAAGCACAATTTACCCTGATCATCATTTAAAGAATTGTTCAGCACCTCATTCTAGAATTATGCTTTAGGAAAAATATTCTAAATGTTGCATAGTGCTGGAGGTTCGCACCTGCAATCCCACTCTGGAGGCTGAGCTCTGAGGATAGCTGTTGAAGCCAGCTCAGTCCATGAGACTCATCTCCAATTAATTACCAAAAATTCAGAAAGTAAGCTGTGACTCAAGTGGTAGAGCAACAAAAGCTCTAGGCCAATACCCAGTTCTAGGGTTCAAGTTCTGTCTCAGCATTTTTACTCAGGACTGACTGATGCTTTACCACTTAAGTCACACCTCTACTTCCAGCTTATTCCTGGCTAATTGAAGGTAGGAGTCACAGAGACTTAGGATCTCAGGAGGCTGAGATCTGAGGATTGCATTTCCTAAAGCCAGCCTGGGTACTAAAGTCCATGAGACGCTTATCTCCAATTAACCACCAGAAAACCAGAAGTGGCAAAAGTGGCACTGTGGCTCAAGCAGTGAGGGGTGGTAGCCTTGAGATGAAGAGCTCAGGGACAACACCCAGGCCCAGAGTTCAAGTCCCATGACCACGTTAAATTGGATCCTGAGGATCTCAGTCTCCTCAGTAGCTAGGATAAGAGGCATGAGTCACTAGCACCTGGCCTCTAACCTCCACATTTGTGTACCTAGATTTCAGACATGTGCCACTACTCTTGGCCTCCCATTGTATTTTGAGATAGAGGAATGGAGGGAGAATAAGAAAAGGATGATACTAATCAAGATGCATTATATTCATAAAATTATGTTGGACTGAAATCCACTTGTACATCACTTAAATTAGAAAATGTTGAAAATAAGGAAACATAACCAAATATTAAATTAAGTTTGCATCTATCTTAGAAGACTCTGTCTCAAGCTGCAAAAATTTAGATTTTATGGCCCATTCAGATAGCCTATTAAGAAAAGGTATAGATTCAAGCATAAAAAAATGCCAATACAGCCGGATGTGGTGACTCATACCTGTAATCCTAGCTACTCTGGAGGCTGAGATCTGATGATCGAGGCTGAAGACAGCCTCATGAGACTCTTATCTCCAATTAACCAGTAAAAATCAGAAGAGGTGCTAAGCCTCAAAGAGTAGGGCAGTAGCCATGAGCTGAAGGGCTCAGGGACAGCACCCAGACCCAGAGTTCAAGCCCCATGACTGACCCATCCCCACCCCCCAAAAAAGCCAGAACTCAATATTTTTATTTATCAATTTATTTTTTAGTGTTCTACACTTGAGCCCAGCACCACTTCCAGTTTTTTTCTTTTTTGTTGGTGTTTGTTTTTTGCTTTTGTCAGTCCTGGGTCTTGAACTAAGGGCCTATCCTTGGGCTTTCTCAAGACTAGAACTCTACCCCATGAGACACATCACCACTTCTTTTTTCTTTGTGTGTGGTACCAAGGAATCGAACCCGCATCTTCATGCATGCTAATCAAGTACTTTACCATGAGGCCAAACTCCTGGCACTACACTTCCAACTTTTTCTGTGTAAATGGTACTGAGGAACCAAACCTGAGTCTTCGTGTATGCTAGGCAAGTACTCTACCCCTAGGGCAAACTCCCAGCCCCAATACTCAATATTTTGCATATAAAAGGTAAGTAGCTAACTATGTTCAATCAAATATGCTCAATGTAAATAAATTCACATATTACAATTTCCTAAATTAAGTCTAATGCTTCAAAGCTTTATGATAATGATGAAAATCCCATATACTCTCACTTTGGCAACCCCTCTGTAACAAATTAACATCTGGATGCTCCTTTCCTACATGTGCACATTTAGAGACCTGCTGTGAATCTATACAGGCTGACAATCTTAATGGTTTCAGACAATAGGTGATGAACCTCCCAAACCTAGCTATTTACTGTTCACATTGACACTTCTAGGAACCCCCAGTGTCAATCAATGATAGAACATGTGCATATGGTGATTTTGAACAAGGTTCTAGCTCACTAAGACTTTCTGCAGTAAAATCTCATTGGATTTATGTTTATCAAATATCACGTGTAACAACTCATACAAAAATATTGTCTTAATGTATTGTAAAAAATATAAATGAGGGCCAGGAGTTTGGCCTAGTGGTAGAGTGCTTGCCTAGCATGCACAAAGACCCGGGTTCATTCCTCAGTACCACATACATAGCAAAAAGCCGGAAGTGGTGCTGATGCTCATGTGGTAAAGTTCTAGCCTTGAGAAAGTCCAATGACAGTGCTCAAGCACTGAGCCCAAGCCCAGGACTGGCATGCATGAATATACATATACATATATATATATATGTATATATATATATATGTGTGTGTGTGTGTGTGTGGTGTGTATATATATATAAAATTGAGCTTTGGGTCAGTATAATCTCTGTAATAGAACTGAAAGCAGAATCTTTTTCTTCAGGGATAACTTTGATACTTACAATAACTAAATGTGGACTTAAGATTCCAGGACAAATAAATGAAACAAAGGATTTTTCCCTTCGCTAATAAACAATCAAAGAGAAGAGAGGGGGGGAGGAGAGAAGGAGGGAGAGACAGAGAGAGACAGAGACAGAGAGAAACCTAGAAATAGTATTTAACATGTTTCTCACATCATAGTATAAGCTTCAAGTTGAACAGTATGAGAGTAATTCCAATAAACAACCATAAACATAAACCAGGACTTTTTTTAAGTATGAAGAAATTAAACTATCCAGGGATGAAAGTAGTAAGTTTTCTTTCTTCTAAGTTTGTAATCTCATTTATGCTTTTCTTTCAATATGAAAATAGAAAGTACATTTTTTACTAAAAGTAACATCTAACATTAGAAATCATAAATGTACACCAGCTACCTGGAAATTCTGGTTTAAAGTGTAGTTTTAAACACACACACAAAGGCAAAAATAAAGACAATATTCTTTCTTGGAAAAGCATTACGATTTATAAGATATAGACTAACATAAATTTGATTTCACATATTGCAAATCTCATCTAAACCTTAAATTTTCCAAATTTTATCATTAGGTATTAAATGAATAAAATAGCATCTTTTCCAAAGTGACACTATAATGTTTTGCACTTAAGGTTTTAACAGTTTTATTTGGCAAAATGAAGCCTAAGAATCTTTACAAAAACATTTCTAGAGGGAATACATTTTAGTATAAAATAAACATATTTAATTAGAGAGGACAGATCTCAAATGTATATTTTTGATTTTGCCAATTTTATAGCTAGTACAAAAAAAGATAGTTCATTGAAATATTTCAAAAATGTAAAAACCAGTCTAGCTAACATAAGCTATACAACCTTGCTGTAAAAGTACTTGTATCAAACTCTGCCCAAAATATTTTTGTAATTATACTCATAAATTCAGTTCCTTGGATCATTTTTCACTGCCGACTAGCTTTTCCACTTTCTGTTGTCTCCATTCTGAAAAAAAAAATAGGTTGGTAAAACATTAACTATATCCAGAAAAAAATCATATTAAGTTAAGTAAGCCAGACCCAAAGGAACATGGACTCAGTGGTTTTCCTCATTTGTAATAATTAGTACACATCTAGGACTCTCCTAGCAGAGGATTACAATAGCTCAAAACCTAGGTACTAAGGTCACATAGGATGAGACCAAATGAAAGGAACTGTAGGATATGGAAACAAGAGCTTTATCTTGTGTGATTGTTGTTTTTAATGTACTATGTTATTTCTCTTCTCTTTTTTTGCCCTTTGATAAGGCCTTTGATGAGATCTCATATTGTGACTGTATCTGACTTTGTTACTTGGTATACTGTATATGAGTTTATTTGAAATAGGAAAGGGAAGGGAGGAACACAAGATGATTGGGAGGGGGTGGGAGGAGGGTAATAGAGACAAAAACCATGAGAAGGGGATCAATGTGTGAGAAGTAATGTACCTACTACCTGGGGAATGTAACTGTAACCCCTCCATACATTACCCCGACAATAAAAAAATATATAACAACTAAATTAAAAACAGCATTAACTATAACCATATTTCATCTACTTCTTATATGGAAATGTAAACCTAATGTACCCAAAGAACAACACACAAGCACATTAGGCAGAAGAATAATAGTTAGGGGCCCTCTAATTAACAGAAGTTTTCTCATGTTGAAGATAAGTGAAAATGGACCCTGGAGAGATTAAGGGCTGTCCCAAAATTACATATCAAAAGCCATCAGTGACTGTGTGTGTGTGTGTGTGTGTGTGTGTGTTTGTTTATGATACCACTCTTTCTCTTAACAAAACTAAGGAAAGCATCTCTGTTATTTAATAAGAGTTTTCTTCCTTTTCTATTAAAGGAATTCCTGTACCAATACACGTTACAAAAATTTCTTCTAAATTGCTCAAAATCAGAGGCCAGAAGTTTGGCCTAGTGGTAGAATGCATGCCTAGAATTCATGAAGAGCCAGGTTTGATTCCTTGGTATTGAATCCATAGAAAAAGCCGGAAGTGGTGCTGTGGCTCAAGTGGTAGAGCTCTAGTCTTGAGAAAGCCCAAGGACAGTCCTCAGGCCCTGAGCTCGAGCCCAGGACTGCCAAAAAGTCTTTCTAAATTGCTCAAAATCACTAAATGTAGGATTCATTATTCTATTATAAATAATGCTTTAATATTATATTACTTAACATACAAATATTTCTCTTTGTTATCTGGTTTTTGTTTTGTTTTGTTTTTGGTCAGTTATGGGGCTTGAACTCTAGGCCTGGGTGTTATCCCCTGAGCTCTTTTGCTCAAAGTTAGCACTCTACCAGTTTGATCTACTTCTGATTTGCTGGTGGTTAAAGAGTTTCATAGACTTTCCTACACATGCTGGCTGTGAACTGTGATCCACATATCTCAGCCTACTACACAGCTGGGATTATAGGCATGAACCACAGTGCCAGGGTCCTCTGTGTTATCTTACACAGACTCTGTGCTCTCTGAGATTTTCTAAAATGCCTACTAACCATTAAAAGCATTACTTGTATCAGCACACTATAAATCAGTAAAATCAGACCTTGTATACACACCAAGAGTCAAGTGTTTTTTGTTGTTGCTGTTTCTTACTTTCTGTTTTGGTAGTAAGGCTTGAAAGCAGGCCCCTGTGCTCTCATGTGGCTTTTCTACTCAGGGTGTTGTTGTACCATTTGAGCCTACCTCACTTCTGGCTCTTCTACTGATCAATGGAAATAAAGAGTTTCACAAATCTTCCTGCCTACTGCAGGTTTGAACTGAGCTCTTCAGATTTCGTATGGGCCACCACAGTGCCTGGCTACAATACCGTGTATTCAAAATACTACCACTCAACAGTAGTAACAAATTTGCTTTCAACCAACAAGGAGTGATTATCAAGCACTGTATAGACAATAAAATAATTTTCAACCATAATAACACAAACCCATTTTCCTCCTTAAGATGTTGATATAATTCGGCTCTGTTGTTAACTGAGTTTAAACGTCCAGCAAACTGATGTTTTCTGGAATTGGCAGTATGGATTCTATTACTCCACAAGGAAAATAAGGACACAGGCCCTGGTGATGTGTAACAAAGAAAAGGAAAGACAAAAGGCGTATGATCACAAAACTTATAAATAAAACAGGCTTACTTTTAATATGATTGCTCGTGTTACATAACCAAGCCAGTAACATTTTTTGCATATTCTAAAATTTACATGTGTTTTAAGGTCTTTCAATGTACTCACTCTGTTCAGTGAGTTTTTGGAAAGATTCACATGACTAAATACAAAATTATGTATATGTGACTAGAATGTGTGCATATTTTGTATGCAAAAGCTAAGGGACAGTGAGTTCAAGGCCTAATGGGGGTTGGGGGAGAAAGCGGGAAGTGGTGGGGGAGAAGAACTCATTGAGCTATCTGATACAAATGTCAGAAGGCTCTTTACAACCTACTTCAAGATTTAATGTGCAAAGGACAGATACACAGACCAACAGGAGACTAAAGAGAACCTAGTAACATACATAAATAGACCACTAGGTTCTCATAACTTCAAAGGCTCTTCAGTGAAGAAAGTATACTCTTTTAACAAATGCTCCTACAACAATTAGAATACTAAATGTAAAAAAATAATAAATTCTGACTCATATTTTCACCAGAGCAAGGAAAAGTATCATATCTTAAATATGGAAACTAAAATTCTAGAGTTTCTAAAAGAAAATATAAGAATAACCTTTCTGATCTTGGATGACATTTCTTAACACATGATCCGCAAAACATCACCAAAGTGAAAACGGATATACTTGACTTCCTCAAAAGTAGAAACTTCTACATTGCAAAATCGACAATTCACAGGAGCAACACACTTATAGAAAGCATACCTGTTACATATCTAAGAATTCATAAACATCCCAACTTAAAAATTATATCATTGAATACTCACTGAATTAAACATAGCAGATGACTAATAAATGAGTAGGGGCTTATCATTACTAATACAAAGAAAATGTAATTTAAAGTAATAATGAATTATCAATGAATGTTATAGCTATTAGTATAGCTAAAATATCAAATAAAGGTAATCTTGACATATCAAATGCTAATATAAACACAGAACAATCAGAAAATTTCTTTTACAGTGGAGAGTTAAAATGGTACAGACACATTAGAAAAGTAATCTGGCAGGTTTTCTTTTAAGAAAGTAGCAATATAGGGACTGAGAGTTTGATCTAGTGGTATAGTGCTTGCCTAGCATGAATGAGGACTGGGGTGTAATTCCTTGGTACCACATACACAGAAAAAAAAAGCCAGAAGTAGTACTCTGGCTAAAGTGGTAGAGCTCTAGCCTTCAGAAAATTCAATGACAGTGCTCAGGACCTGAGCCCAAGCCTAGGACTGACAAAAAATTAGCATATACATAGGAAACCCAAGTGCATTAAGCCATTTAAAACTCCAGCCTCAAAAGTCAGCATATTATTTGATTTCATTTAAGGCACTCTGAAAAAGGCACAATTTTGAGTTGAGCACCAGTGGCTCGTATCTTTAATCCTAGCTACTCAGGAGGCTGACAACTGAGGATGGCAGTCTAAAGCCAGACCAGGCACAAAAGGGCACTCCAGTCCGTGAGATGCATATATCCAATTAATCACTAGAAAACAGGAAGTAGGGCTGTGGCTCCAGGAGTAGGGCGACAGCCTTGAGCTAAAGAGCTCAGGGACAGTGCCCAGGCCCGGCAACCCCCCCAAAAAAGCCAAAAAACTACTTAAGAAGTTGGGAGTTTGGCCTAGTAGTAGCATGCTTGCTTAGCAAGCACAAAAAACCAGGTTCAATTCCTCAGTACTACATACAGAGAAAAAGCTGGAAATGGTGCTGTGGCTCAAGTGGTAGAGCTCTAGCCTTGAGAAAGCCCAAGGATAGCACTCAGGCCCTGAGTTCAAGCCGCAGGACTGAACAACAACAACAACAACAACATCTACTACTTAAACATAATAAACTTTTTTACTCATTGCTAAGTTTGAAAGGCTCAGTGCTATCCTCAAGGTTGCTAATGAACAACAAAGTAGTTGGGTTTCTCTGTTACTGTCACACAAAGAGAACTGGAGAGATTTTTAACCAGATCTATGAAATTAGAATGATCCACTTTTTGGAGAGGGGGGCAGGGGGAGGGGTCATGGGACTTGAACTCTGGGCCTGGGTGTTGTCTCTGAGCTCTCTAGCTCAGGGCTACTGCCCTACCCTTTGAACCACAGTGCCACTTCTGGTTTTCTGGTAGTTAATTGGAGATAAGAGTCTCACAGGCCTTTTTAGTTTTTTAGTGGCAAGGGCTGGCTGTCTTTGAACCTGGACCTCGGATCTCGGATCTCAGCCTCCTGAGTAGCAAGGATTACAGGCATGAACCACCAAGCTGGGCTAGAATAATCTACTCTTAAGAACAATGCACAAAAATGACTTTGTAAAGTCCTAGGGGAATGAAAATTCCAAAGCAGATAAAACAAGGTAGTATACCGGTGTATGGAAACTTTTTCAAACAAAATTGGGATCATAAGACTGTATGAGTCTGTAGCCTTCCCAGGAATCCCTTATTACTACATATCCATGAACTCGTTCTTTTAGCAAATACAACTGACAGAAGCACACCAGAGGCTGTATGTTGGGCAGCAGTGATTTAACCAGTTAATGAAAAACATTCTCTTCCCTTAAAATGTTTCATACTGACAGCAGAAACTATGTACTACTGCTACACACTACCTGAGTAGCTAGCAATCCCGGATAACAATTGAAGCATAAAGAAGCAGCACCTGACTAAACTGTGAAAGGACATCAGGAATCTTTCCTTGGGAAAGGAGTTGACTTCCACTAATACCTGAATTTTAGGCAGACATTACAAGACAAGAAAGGGCATTTGTAAGAATACCAAATCTTGAGCTATATAAATTCTGCCCTATGAACCACTGTCATTTAATCATTTATTTTGTGTTTTGGCTGTCTCCAATTATTTGCCACCATAAAAACTTTTTTTGGCCAGCTCTGGGTCTTGAATTTAGGGCCTAGGCACTGCCCTTCGGCTCTTACCTCCAATTAACCACTAGAAAACCAGAAGTGCCGCTATGGCTCCAGGGGTAGGGCAGCAGCCTTGAGATGGAGAACTCAGAGACAGAGCCCAGGCCCAAAGTTCAAGCCCCATGACTGACAAAAAAAAGACTGGGAGTTTGGCCTAGTGGTAGAGTGCTTGCCTAGCATGCAGGAAGACCCGGATTTGATTCCTTGGTACCATACACATAGAAAAAAGCCCGAAGTGGTGCTGAGGCTCAAGTGGTAGAGCTCTAGCCTTGAGAAAGTCCAAGGTCAGTGCTCAGGCCCTGAGCTAAAGCCCAGGACTGGCCAAAAAAAACTAAGCTTAATTAGAAAAATCTTTATGAATATGGTTAACCATGATTATTCTTTACCTTTTGATTTTTCTACCTGTGGAGTTTCATCAATTTCAACAAGAGGCTTTTTGTTTGGAGGTTCTGGAGAATCAGGAGAATCTTTTATAATTTCAGCTTCAGCCAATTCTTCTTTTCCACGTTCTAAAATTCCTTTCAATCTTTTAGAGATACAAATAATAAAATGCAAAGAAACTTTTAGAAATCTATAAATGGTTCTAATAATTAAACATTATGAATATTAGTTTTTATAAAGCAGAGCTGATCACACAAAGTAAAATTAAGAACCAGCAACTTCTATCAAAAATCAGGTATGAAACTGAGCATAGGTGGCTTATACCTGTAATCCTAGCTACTCAGGAGGCTGAGATCTGAAAAAATGGTTTAAAGCCAGCCCGGGCACTAAACTCTGTGAGACTCTTATCTCTAATTAACTACCAGAAAACCAGAAGTCGAGCTGTGGCTCAAAGTTATAGAGCACTAGCCTTGAGCTGAAGAGCTCGGGTCAGGGACAGCACCCAGGCCCAGAGTTCAAGCCCCATGACCAATCACTGTAGCCCCGTCCCCCGCCTATCCCGCCCACAAAAAAAATCAGGTGTAAGAAATTAATGAATTAAATTCAAATTTCTCTTTGCCTTATAATAATGGAAATCAGGAGTTAGTTCAGGAATTAGCTATAAAATGGAAAAAACTAGGAAATATGAAGCTAAAATTTATAAGGTGAGATGGCATTTCAAAGATCCTGCACAATTTTAAAGATATGGAGAAAGTACTCCAAATCACAAATAAGACTAAGATGTTTACTGTTACTTGTTTTGTTTTCTATGTAGTATGGAAACATATTTAATTTCCACAAGTTAGGAACTTAACTCTAAGTTTTCACGGGGGAACACCATCACTTTCAAAACATACAGAGGGAAGTCTGAAGGTCAGTGCAAAATGAAGGAGTTCTTTTTTCCTGTTCTTTATAGTGAGCAATTTCATTTCAGATGCTAAGCAGCCCAAAGGAAAAACTAAACTTGCCAAGTTTAAGAGAATAGTGTTCTTTCTATTTTCAAAATTGTGTCATTTCTAGAATTACTGTGAAAATATGCCAGTGAAGCTTTGGGTAGGAGTATGGATATGAGTTATAGATATGTATCCACCTTAAAATATATGGGCAGGAAAGATACTTATCAGCATTTATAAAAAGAAAAAAGTAGCCTTGTTCAAAAACAACAACAAAAAAAAAACATATGCATTGTAAATGTCAAGAAGTCACCTCTCTGAATCCTGCCAGGATTTTTCCTGCTCATAATCTTTTGTTACTTTGTCTGACTTATCCTTCTTGTCCGCCCTCTTTCTTCACCTTTTCTTTCTTTCTTCTTCTTCTGGGGGTTTGCTCCTGCATGCCATCAGACATTCCAAGACCTTCTTATGCTTCTCACATTTGCTAATATGGGCTCTGACAATTGTTTCCAATTCATTCCACATGATGTGGTACTGTTCATCTCTGCAGTGAAGAGTTAAAATAATGTTCTCACAATGCCCTTAAATAATATTTAAACATAATACTGAAGTATCACTTCCTACATGTTCACATTAAAAAAAGAAAAAAGTAGTGTTGCACTTCTATGAAATCTTAAGAAAACACTTTTTCTGTAAATTCTGTGTTTATGAGGTATGAAGACAGCCAGGTGCTAGTGGATATCCTCTTTAATCTTAACTGCTTAGTAGGCTGAGATCTGAGAATCATGATTTGAAGCTAGCCAGGAAGAAAAGCCCGAAACTCCTATTTACAATTAAGCAGCAAAAAGCTAAAAGTAGCAGAGTGCCAACCTTGAGTTATAATACCAAACAAAAACATGTGGCTAGTATGGACACAAGAAATAAAATTAATGAACTATGAATACAGAAATTTAAATCAATTTATGGTCATGAAAAGGAAATATACCTTTCTTCTTTTTTTTCTTTTCTTTTTTTGCCAGTCCTTGGGCTTGAATTCAGGGCTTCAGAACTGTCCTGGGAGCCACAGCACTACTTCAAGCTTTTATCTATGTTTGTGGTACCAAGAAATTGCACATGGGTATTTGTGCATGGTAGGCAAGCACTATACTACTAGGCTAAATTCCCAGCCCCTCTTCCTTCTTTCTTACTGGACATGATTAATGGATTCTAAGTCAGAATGAACTCATTTTAACTACATCATATTGCATATGTGTATATATACTTACTTTCATTTTTTTTTCGTGCCAGAACTGGGGCTTGAACTTGCAGCCTCAAACTCTTGCTTAGAATTTTCTCTCAAAGCTGGTGGTCTAGCACTGGAGCTATACCTCCACTTCCATATTTTTTGCTGGTCAATTAGAAATAAAGAGACTCATACATTTCTGCCTACGCTGGCTTCTAACTATAATCCTCAGATCTCGGCCTCCTAAGAAGCTAGGATTATAGGTGTGAGCCATCAGCACCAGTTCGTATTTCACATTTTTAATCTCATGTTTACATTACTTACATGTGAAGTAAGTTATCTTAAAAAAATTCAATTCAAATGAATGTAAAGAATAAAGGGGAAAAACACTACCATTTAGGACCCTTTCCTCTGGTACCAACTGTGGAAATAGGTAGAGGAGCGTTTTTTCTTTCCATATCAACTAAGTTGTATATTGTTTTTGACAGTTTAACACATCTTCTGTCAAACATTATTTCACAATAATACTGGCTAATGGAACTACCTGCTGGGTTTGTTTTTTTTTAAAGAAAAGAGAAAAATCTGTCTTGAAATCAAATTTATCGAAGTATTTAGGCACAATCTGACTTTATTATCACAGTAAAGAAATCTGTAACTATTAACTTCAGTTCTCAACTACTAATCCTTTCATTGTAACCAACTCACACATTTCTTTTTTTTTTTGGTTTGAGATATGGCATTAGTTGCAAATAGTTTGTTTCTACAAAGAAGATGTAATAGATATAGAAAAAAAGAAAATTATATTTAACACTTACAGATTGCATGTTGAATATGGTGGTTTGTGAAATAATCATGGGCCAGTATCGAATGTGTTTTTCTAATTGATGTTTTGCTTGTTCCAAAGGGATCTCAAGACTTCCATTGATTTTATATCTGGGGTCTAGAAAAGGAGTTAATCAGTTTTCCCTCATAAATTCACCAAAATCCTAATGATAACCAAACAAGGTAAAGTTAGAAACTATGTCTGATGTTTCAGTATGGGTTACAAGTAATAATCTCTTCCCTGTCTTCTGTCCTGTGATTTATTTCAAAGTACTTTCTCCAGCAGTGGCCCTCTCCTCACTACTTTGTTCTCTCCTTTTGAACTTTGTCTTTATTGAACGGAAATGAAGAAAGCTTCAAACACGCACCTGTGGTGCATTTGCCCTTTAAAATTCCCAGAAACATTCATTTTACTGTATCTGGATAATTTAAGTCTTTTCTATTATATGAAAAATTAGTTAATGCATCAGAAAGAAGATCAATTTGCTTACTTTAAATACTACCTCAGATAAATTATCAAAATGTTACAGTGGTTATCTTTGAATGATTACAAGTTGTTCACAATTTTTTGTTTTTGGTTTTACAGATATGTCCCACAAATAAATAGTAATGAAGCTTCCTCTACCAAAAATATAAAAAAGGTCTGTTTAAAAAGAGAAAAGTAGTTACTTAAAATACATTGCAGGCCAAGTGATGGTTGCCCATGTCTATAATCCTAGCTGAGCAGAGTAAGAGCTGAGCATTATACTTTGAAGCCAGCCCAGACAAGAAAGACTTAGAGACTCTTATCTCCAATTAAACATTAAAAAGTCAGAAGTGGAGGTGTTGTACAAGTTATAGAGTGTTATGTGCAAAGCCCAGGTATAGCACCCAGGCACTAAGTTCAAGCCCTACTACACACACACAAACACATACACACACACACACACACACACACACACACACACACACACACATACAATTATGAGAGCAATTACCTAAAATACATGGCAGAAAACACTTTGTGGGTTATAAAATATATTCATGTATATATAAATTACATTTTAATTTCCATAACCATGCTAAAGGTAGACATCCATAAAGTATAAGTATGAAAAGGGAGGCAAAACTGAAACAAAAACAATAGAATTTCTATGAAAAACATACATCATTTCCTTGTATTATATCCTACTTTTAGTATATTCTAAAAATAATTCACAAGTTAAAGTTACTTTAAAGCAGCAGCAATTCAAATGTTTCTCCTTGCAATTTAAATTATTAGAAATTTATTTCCATAAATCTTAGATCAAATTAATTTTCCATCTCTATAATTCCAATGTTTCAGTAGATTCCAGTTATTTCTAAGTATGCAATGAATACCTACCATGAAAATCTCTATCACGATGGAAGGAAGATGGCGCCGAGACAATAGGGACACTGCCTAGGTCTCTCTGACAAAAAGAGAGAACCAGGGAGTCCCACGAGCCAACTACCTTAAGAAATCCACAACAACAAACTCAAAAGGCAACGGAGAAGGACTCAAACCGGAAATGAAATCCAGATAAAGCTCACATCCAACTATCTCAAAGAATTTGGAACGCGAAGACCCCTCCCCCAACTCTTGCGGCCGGATCCAAGCTGCGAAAGACAAGGCAAGCCGCGAAAAGCGGCAGCTGGCGCCGGAAGAAGCCGCGAAAAGCGGCTTGAACGGGTGCCGGCTCCAAGCTGGGAAAGTGGCTGCCACGTACAATTCCACTGTCATCTCTCTGTGTCTGCTCACAAACCAAATCCACCGGTCCACGATTTCCCTCCCCTCCTCTAGGTTTCTCTGGTTTTCTTCTTTCTTCTCCCACATAGTTTCCATGTGCTATAACATCACCTCTTGTTTCTCCTCAGCCGCCCTCTCCACTGGTGGGTGGGTGTGACCCCTGTGCTCCGGAGCCTGGGAACAGTGCTCACACAGCAGGTACTTGTCCTCCTCACAGAACATGTGCTTGGTCACCCGGTGGGTCCCACACTGGTGCTCCTGGGAGCTCAGGAATCGTTGGAGGCTGGCTTTTCCCATGGCGGAGACCACCCTGCTCAAAACCACATTGCTTCGCACTTCTCCTTGCTGGGAGGGCTCCCTGCACGCAGGACTCAAACCGGAAAGGAAATTCAGATAAAGCTCACATCCAACTTTCTCAAAGAATTTGGAACGCGAAGACCCCTCCCCCACCTCACACCGCCGGATCCAAGCCGGGAAAGCCTCGGAAAGCCGCGAAAAGCTGGGAAAGTGGCTGGGGGCCTAATCCACGAAAAGCGGGGGCAGTGGAGGGCACCAGGCTGGGAGCCCAGCGGCAGCAGAAACCAGCACAGAACGGGCCAGCGAACGGTGGAAGCAGCAGAACCCAGACATGGAACCAGAACACCAAGCAGCGGAACCCAGACGCAGAACACAGGCGGCGGCGGAGACCCGAGGGGAGTGAAAGACTCCCCACCACCGTGGAGCACCCGAAGATGGACGCAGAGGCGTGAGTAATACAGCGCGTCCCCAAACACATCGGGAAAGCGGAGCGGGTGCCAAGCAATAGAACTTAACTCAGACCCCAGCACCCCGCCCGAGAAAGACTGGCGGGAGCAGGGGGGCAAGGAATTTAGAATCCTGTCCCTTCCCTCAACAGCCCCCTCCCTCAGGCCATTGACTGGAGATTGACAGGCGGGCTACCCATAAGACCCAATACCCCACCAAGGGAGGTGGGGCTCTCCCAACTCCCATCTGCCCAACGGGCTCAACCCCCAGCCCTCTGACTGGAGATTGACAAGCGGGGGGACCCTAAGATTCAGCACCCCACCAGGGGAGGCGGAGCTGTCCCAGCTCCCACCCGCCCACCAGGCTCCTGCCCCAGGCCACTGGATCTGGAGAGTGAAGGGCGTTGGGACCCTGCCTTACAACAGTGGGTAGTGGGTGCGGGAAAATAGGAGCCAGGATCTGCCCCCCCTCAATTTTTCAGTGGGGCATCCTCCAGCTGGGAATCCTGAGCAAGACACCACCGAGGGGGACCCCAAAGTCACAGACTCTGACAAAGCAGTGGAAACACAGCAGGGATCTGAAGGGCCGACCAGCAGCTAAGCTCCGCTTCTGAGAACCAAAAAGGGAAGGCTTCGCCCTTGGAGCCCACGTCCGCAGCTGGGCCCCGCACCTGGGAACAGAGGGGTCTCCTGCTGGTCCTGCTGAGAGCCCCTGAAACTCTCAATCCCCAGACCCTTGGCTTGGTGCTGCCCCTGGAAGCAGCACAGGAAAACGTCCGCATCTGCGCTCAGATGGAAGCTCGCCGATCCATCCCATGGTCCACTGTGAGGCCACAGGTTGGGCTATGAGCTAGTCGTGCAGCAACACATAAGTTTTATTCTAATACTTTCCAAACTTTGTACTCAAATACGCTACCTACTTACCCCCTGACCTCTCCAATTCTATTTTTCTATCTCTGGACCTCTGCTTGTCTTTCAACCCTTATACTGCACGGATCTACACTTGATGGCTGTTGAGCAACACTGTATATCTAGGTGTTTAATTATTCTCTAGGCTCAGAGGGACTTAAAGACAAAAGAGATTGGATTGAGAGGCTTATTGTTTTGGGTATAAATCGCTTATCAGTGGATTATTAGACTGGTCGGTAATTGCACAAAAAAGAAAGAGTGATAATACGAATCAAAACTTGTGAACATCTAGAGTCTGCCAGCTACAGAGGTCTTGGTTGGTTATATCTGAAAAACTATAATCGTGTTTAGTATTAATCTTGCTCCCATTTTCAAATGGGCAGAACAAGAAACTCAAGAAAAATGTCAAATCAAGAAACAATATCCCCCACCCCCCTCACCCAACGTAAACATCCAATGGAACAGTTACTGGTAACCCTAGAGGAGAGTCTTCCAAGTGCTGTGCAAATGCAATTGATAAACATCATTAATGAAAAATGTGAAAATATAAAGAAAGATATAAGGGAGGAAGCCATAAACAAGGTGATAAATGAAACAGAAGAAGCCATAAAGGAGGCCATAATAAAGGTTTTTTCAAAGAAAGATAGATGAATTCATACAATCCACAAATAAAAAGGTGACTGAACTCCAGCAAATGTTGAAAGAAAATAAAGCTACTGAGCTAATCACTCAAATGTAAATCAAGGAGCTAAAGAAATCCATACATATTCTAAAACAAGAGATGCAAGGCATCAAAAATGAGCAGTTAGAAGCAAGGGAGATGAAAAATAAAGTAGATAGCTTTGATAGCAGGTTAGACAATGCAGAGGAGAGAATTTCCAGGGCTGAAGATTAGTTATTATAGAGAAAGAACAGAAAATGAGTCAATCCAAATCTAGGAAAAATGAGAGAGCGCTTCAGGAGGTCCAAGATACAATTAAGAAGCCTAATTTAAGGCTAGTTGGAATTGAGGAGGGCGTGGAGAAAGAGGTCAATGGTATTGGAAATATACTTCAGGGAATAATCTCAGAGAATTTCCCAAATATCCAGAAGGGCAGGCCCATCCAGATATAAGAAGCTTTTAGAACCCCAAACAGACCTGACCAGAAAAGAACATCCCATCGCCACATCGTAATCCGAACTAGATCAATAGAAACAAAAAAAGGATCCTAAAGGCAGCCAGGGAAAAGGGTTCAGTAACCTCTAAAGGAAAGTCAATCAGAATAATTCCAGATTTCTCAGCAGAGACCATGCAAGCAAGAAGTGACTGGAAGCATATATGTCATGCCCTGAAGTCAAATAACTACCAACCAAGAATAATGTACCCAGCTAAGCTCTCATTCATAACTGAGGAAACAATAAAAACATGCCATTATAGGGAAAAGCTGCAATAATATGTCGCAACAAAACCAACACTACAGAGAATTCTGAAAGATGTTCTATACATAGAAAACCAAAATAAATGCAATATAGGGAAAGAAATGGCACCTAAACATCATACCACCTGAGGACCACAAGAACTGTCAAGACACAGGCCCAAATAAAAGCTTTTAAAAATGGTAGGACCTAATAAATATCTCTCAATGCTAACTCTCAATATTAATGAATTCAACTTCCAATTAAATGGCATAGGCTGTCTAGTTGGATCAAAAAGCAAGAGCCATCCTTCTGCTGTCTTCAAGAGACACATCTTACCCAAAAAAACAAGCATCTCTTGAAAGTGAGAGGTTGCAATAAACTCCATCAAGCTAAAGGCCCCCATAAACAGGCTGGAGTTACCATCCTCATATCAGATAAAATAGACTTCAAACCAAAATTAGTAAGAAAAGACAAAGAAGGTTACTACATACTACTAAAGGGATCTTTCCTCCAGGAAGACATAACGATCCTAAATATTTACACACCCAATCCCGGAGCTCCAAACTTCATCAAGCAAACTTTACTTACACTGAAACCATTCATAGATCGAAATACAGTGATTGTCGGTGACTTTAACACAACACTCTCCCCTATGGACAGATTGACAAGGCAAAAACTCAACAGAGAAACCTTAGAACTGAACAAATATAGACCAACTAGATCTAACAGACATCTGCAGAATATTCCACCCAGCAACAACACAATATACGTTTTTCTCAGCAGCACATGGAACATTTTCCAAAATAGATCACATCTTAGGCCATAAAACAAACCTGGACAGATTCAGAAACACAGAAATTATTCCATGAACACTCTCAGACGACAAAGGCATCAAACTGGAACTGAACACACATCTCAACCAACGAAAACCCTGTAACTCATGGAGACTGAACAACACATTGTTGAATCACCAATGGGTCATCGAAGAGATCAGAACAGAACAGAAATCCAACAGTTTATGAAATTTAACTATAAGGAGCACACAAACTACCAACTCCTTTGGGACACAGCAAAGGCAGTACTCAGAGGAAAATTTATAGTGCTGAGTGCCTACAACAACAAGTTGGAAAAATTGCAAACCAACAAGTTTAAAATCAAAGCAGAATTAAATGATTTGGAATCCAAAAAAAGTATAGACAGAATCAATAAAACAAAGAGTTGGTTCTTTGAAAGAATTAACAAAATTGACAAGCCCTTAGCAAATCTTACCAAAAAAAGAAGAGAGCATATCGAAATAAACAAAATCGCAGATGAAAATGGTAATATCACGACAGAAATTACCAAGATCCAGAATATCATGAGGGAATACTTCTCAAACTTTTATGCCAACAAAGTTGAGAATCTAGATGAAATGGATGAATTCCTAGCCAATATTAACACACACACACTGAACCAAGAAGAACTAAGCCAACTCAACAGGCCTATTTCAAGCTCTGAAATAGAAATGGCAATTAGAGAACTTCCACCTGAGAAAAGCCCAGGGCCAGATGGATTCACAGCTGAATTCTACAAGGTCTTCAAAGCAGAGCTCACACCAATACTCCTCAAGCTCTTCAACGAAATTGAAAATTAAGGTTCCTTACCAAACTCATTCTATGAAGCCAGTATAACCCTCATCCCCAAACCAGACAGAGACTCATCAAAGAAAGAGAACTATAGACCTATATCTTTCATGAACATCGATGCAAAACTTCTCAACAAAATACTGGCCAACCATCTACAACAACTCATCAAAAAACTTATACACTATGATCAAACTGGATTCATCACAGGGAGGCAAAGCTGGTTCAACATACGCAAATCAATTAATATAATTCAACACATCAACAGGAGCAAGGACAAAAATCACATGATTGTCTCAATAGACGCCCAAAAGGCATTTGACAAGATCCAACACCACGTTATGTTAAAAGCTCTGGAGAAACTAGGAATCCATGGAATATTCCTCAATGTAATAAAGGCTGTGTATGAGAAACCTACTTTTACTTATTACAATAAAAAATTGTTTCAGGAAAAAAAAAAGAATTGCGCTCTTGGGAAAGATGGAATTGGTCCTTGCTCGAGCCTTCCAGGAAGAGGTGAGATGCCTCATCTGCATGGACACGTTGATGGACCCGGTCACCATCAAGTGTGGGCACATTTTCTGTCGCCTCCTCACTCCACAGGGAGTCTCTGAGATCCCCCTGTCCCTTCCCCAAGTCAGAGAAACTTCCCGCACTCGAGTGGCTGTTGGACAGCATGTGTATAAGCAGAAGGAATCCCTGTGGAACGCAAAGAGGAACACCCAGTCATGTCTGGTGGACCTAGTTAGATGCCAGTGGCAGAAAGCCAAAGCAAAGGAGTGGTAGCCAGGTGGTGCCTGGCCAGTGTGGTTGATATGCTAATGAGATCGCCTGAGGCACCACCCCTGGGAGCGCACATCCCCCTCTCTGGCCACAGCACCTCAGCCTATAAAAGGGCTGGAAGCCAGGGGAGGTTGTCTTTGGAGCAGACCCTGCTGCAGCCAGAACCAGCCAGCCTCCTGGTACCCAGGATCAAGGCAGCGGCGGCAGCGGGAGAACCTGCTCTTTAGAACTGCCCTCTTGGGAAAGATGGAATCCATCCTTGCTCGAGCCTTCCATGAAGAGGTGAAATGCCTCATCTGCATGGACACGGTGATGGGCCCGATCACCATCAAGTGTGGGCACAGTTTCTGTCGCCCCTGTCTCCACCTTGCCTGGGAAGAAGCCACGACTCCGGCCAGGTGTCCTGCGTGCAGGGAGCCCTCCCAGCAAGGAGAAGTGCAAAGAAATGTGGTTTTGAGCAGGGTGGTCTCCGACGTGTGAAAAGCCAGCCTCCGGCGATTCCTGACCTCGCAGGAGCACCAGTGTGGGACCCACCGGGTGACCAAGCACATGTTCTGTGAGGAGGACAAGAACCTGCTGTGTGAGCACTGCTCCCAGGCTCGGGAGCACAGGGGTCCCACACACCCACCAGTGGAGAGGGCGGCTGAGGAGAAACGGGACGTGATCTTACAGCACATGGAAACTTTGTGGGAGAAGATAGAAGAAAACCAGAGAAACCTAGAGGAGGCTAGGGAAATCGTGGACCGGTGGATTTGGTTTGTGAGCAGACACGGAGAGATGACGGCGGAATTGTACATGGCGGCGCCCCACCCCAGTCTCCAGGGGGAAGGCGAAGGACCACTTGTAGAAAGCTTTCTCAACCAAGGAAGGAGGGGTTTGGAGCAACTGTGGACAGTGGAGCGGCACTTTCTCCAGAAGCAGGCTCACCTGAGGCAGGTGTACCAGGATTGATGACAGCCTACCAAAAGGCAGATGTGGAACTCCTCCAGCAGTTGGAAGATGCTCTGGAAAGCTGTAAGTGCGCCTTGCGTTTCATGCCCCAGCCCGTGGAGCCGCAGCTCAGTCCTCCTTCCGTTCTCGGACTGACAGAGACCCTCAGCCGGTACCGAGGGACGGTGACCTTCGGTCCCTGGATACAGAGTCCACCTCTGCTGCCTGGTCATGGGAGGACCTCTGGAGGGGCCCGGGGACACGCAGATTCCAGGGAGGAAGGAGCCGGCTACAGGCTTGCTCTCGGCGCCCCGGTCTTCATCTCAGGGAAACATTACTGGGAGCTCAGCGTGGACGACTCTTCCTACTGGGCTTTGGGGGTGTGCAGGAATTTTGTAGGATTCCCTCTAAATGCATCCCAGGACCTTTTCCTCCTCTCCTCTGTGCCAGGGAGTAGCCCTGGCGCTTTCTGTACTACCTCACCACTGCTTCCTCTCTACCTAGAGCAGCCTGTGGGTCGGGTGGGGGTCTTTCTGGACCTAGACAATGGGACCGTGAGTTTTGTCAACGTGGCTAAGAGTTCCCTCTCTGGAGATACCCCAGCGGCTCCTTCCACTCTCCAGTCAGGCCTTTCATTTGCAGCGCCGACCCATTCCCCTAGGCGGAGAGCCTTTCCAGGGAGTCCAGGACCCTGTAGGTGGCAGGAAGGAGGAGCAGTGTGGGCGGCACGCTGTGGGCCACCCGCCACAAGGCCGGGTTTGCCCTCCTGTTTTCATGGCAGGCAAAGGGGGAGCCACCCAGACTGCCTCAGGGGCCATTCCAACACGCAGTGTGTCTCTGTGGCCCCTGTCCCTTGTCTTGTGGCCTGGCTGGTCTCCAGACAGCGGGGTACCCCCTCCCTGCCCAACCCCCTCGCCACCCCACCCGGCCCCCTACACTGCTCCTTGGATGCTGAATTGAGTTCGGTAGGCCCAACCCACCTCGGCCTGGGAGAAGACAATAAGGTTCAGCTGGCCTTATGGTCATGGAGGTTTTCTGCCACCAACGGCATGGAGGCAAATTCCTCAGGCTCCAGCTCTTATCCCCTCCCCAACCACGTCTCCTCCAGCTTCCACAACATCAGGCAACGCCCGCTCCTCGCCCTCCCCCAAAGGCCAAATAATAATTTTCATTACAAACACGTTGTTTATTCAGCGTAAAGGTTGCCTCCGGTTAGCCCGTGGGTGTTTGAGAGGTTTCAGGAAGAGTTGAGAGTTGTGAGAGGAGAGAGAGTGTTGAGAAGATTGAGTGAGGTGAAAGGGCTGAGATGGTTGGGAGATTTAGGAGAGAGTGGAGAGGGTCGAGAGGCTTGAGAGTGTTGATGTTGGGGTCCTTCTCGGAAGTGTAGGCGGGCAATGGGGGGGGGGAAATGGCGGTGGTGTCCATGAATCATCCCGGGGACACAGACTCTGGAGACCGGAGTCTCAGTGCAGATGTAACTTTAGTTTATAAAACGTGCTCACGTGCCCAATCCAGATTGAGCGGTGGCCACCACATCCTACCAGCACCAGGTGTTTGGTCTTTACTGAATGTGACTGCCAGTCCACCATGTCCTTAGACACGTCCCACTTGCGGGGAGTTTTGTGGAGCTCCTGTTCCAGGCGGGGAGAGCACCTGCGCGCTCTAGCTCCGGACTGCTTACATCACTGGTTGTGCCGGGATGGGGTGGCGTATGTGCCCAAGGCACAGTATCACGGGGCCGCAGGTAGCAGCCTAGGCCTGCCTGTTTTCCACTAGCTAGGAAGCCCCACAGGTTGAAAGAGTTGGGAGGGAGTTCACAGGGTTAAAGACTTGAGTGAACTGAGTGAGTTGATTGAGGTGAGAAGATGGGGGGATTTGAGTGAGTGCAGGGGGTTAGGACACAGAGTTGAGCGAGATGAGGAGGGTAGAGGGCTGAGAGGATTGGGAGTGTTAAGAGCAATGGGAGTGTTAGGAGAAGGTTCCGAGATTTGAGAGGGTGGAGGGGACTGAAAGGTGGAAGCGGGTCGGTGGGGTAGAGAGGGTTGAGAGATTTGAGAGGATTGGAGAGTTGAGAACATTGGAGAATGGGGAGACTTGAGAGAATGAGAGGGTTGATATGGATGAGAGGGTTGGGAGGACTCGGTGTGAGGTGTGAGAGTTGAGAGTACTGAGTGGGTAGGGATGGTTGATTGAGAGCCTTGAGAGTTTTAGGAGGGCAAAGGGGTTTAGAAGATGTTCGGGAGAGATTTTGGGAAGGGTTGAGAGTCTCCAGTGGTTGAGCGAGTCAGTGGAGAGTGAAGAGTGTTAGGCGATCTGAGTGGGTTGAGTGTGCTGAGATTTGAGATTGTTGAGGGGTCATGGAGAGAGTTTAGGAAAAGTTAGGAAAGGGTTGGGAGGGTCGAGAGATTTTGGACTGTCAGGAGTTAAGAGGGTTCAGATTGTTGAGAGCCTTGGGAGTGTTGTGAGGGTTGTGGGGGTTGGGAGACTTAGGGGAGGGTTAGGAGAGGGTTAGGAGGGATGACAGAATCCTGGGTGTTCATAGAGTTGGGAGGATTGAGAGGGTTGAGGATGAAATGAGCTGAGAGAAGTGAGAGGAATGAGGAAGTGGAAGGGGTTGACGTCTTTAGGCCAGAAATGAGAGTTGTGTGGCTGAGAGGGATGGAGATTTGAGAGGCCTGAAGACTTCAGCAGGATTCCCTGCCAAGGCATCCCAGGAGCTTTCCCTCCTCTCCTCGGTGCCAGGGGCCACTCCTGGCGCTTTCTCTACTACAGCGCCAGTGACTGGTCTCTACCTAGAGAAGCCTCTGGGTCTGCTGCGGGCCTTTCTGTATCTGGACAACTGAAGCGCGGGTTTGGCTAGTGTGCCTAAGAATTCCTCTCTCTGGAGACACCCCACTGGCTCCTTCCACTCTCCTTTCCGGCCTTCCATTTCTAGCGGGGACCCATTCCCCTAAGGGAAGCAAGAGCCTTTCCAGGGCCTTCCAGACAGCAGGAAGGAGGACCGGTCTGGGCGGTACCCTGTGGATCAACACCAGCTCCAAGGCCGGGTCTGCCAGGATGTGTTTGCGATGGTCGAAGCGGAGGGCCACCCCACCTCGACTCAGGGGCCATTCCCACCATGCCATGTGTCTCCGTGAACCCTGTCCCTTGCCTGTGTCTCCTGGCTGGTTCTAGACACCATGGTGTCCACCCCATTGTACCTACACCACTTTACTGCTCCATGAGGGTTGCATTGTTTTTGGGTGTCAGAACCCACCTCGGGGCTTGATGAAGCCCCGAAGACACAGCAGACCAAGGAGTGGAGGTTTCCTGGCCCCAAGGGGCTGGGAGCAACCTGCGCAAGCTCCAGCTGTTCTACCCTCCCCTGCCTGCTCTCCTGCCTGCTCTCCTCCTGCTCACTCCCCATCGGCCAGTCCCCATCCCTCCTACCCCTGACCTCATAAGCAAAACCACATTCTGTTTTTGGACACGGTGGTGTGCTTGGGCCAGTCTCTTGGTCTGGGATCCATCTCCCCGGGTCCTCCTCCCCTGCCCCGCTTCCCTCTCCTCCCCTCCCCTTGCCTCCGCACTCCACCGGGGGTCTCTGTGATCCCCCTGTCCCTTCTCCAAGTCAGAGAAACTTCCGGAACTCGAGTGACTGTTGGACAGCATGTGTATAAGCAGAAGGAATCCCTGTGGAACGCGAAGAGGAATACCCCAGTCGTGTTTGGAGGACCTAGTTAGAAGCCAGTGGCAGAAAGCCGAAGCAAAGGAGTGGTGGCCAGGTGGTGCCTGGCCAGTGTGGTTGATATGCTAATGAGATCGCCTGAGGCACCACCCCTGGGAGCGCACATCCCCCTCTCTGGCCACAGCACCTCAGCCTATAAAAGGGCTGGAAGCCAGGGGAGGTTGTCTTTGGAGCAGACCCTGCTGCAGCCAGAACCAGCCAGCCTCCTGGTACCGAGGATCAAGGCAGCAGCGGCGGCGGGAGAACCTGCTCTTTAGAATTGCGCTCTTGGGAAAGATGGAATTGGTCCTTGCTCGAGCCTTTCAGGAAGAGGTGAGATGCCTCATCTGCATGGACACGTTGATGGACCCGGTCACCATCAAGTGTGGGCACACTTTCTGTCGCCCCTGCCTCCGCCTTGCCTGGGCAGAAGCCACGACTCCGGCCAGGTGCCCTGCGTGCAGGGAGCCCTCCCAGCAAGGAGAAGTGCGAAGCAATATGGGTTTGAGCAGGGTGGTCTCCGCCGTGGGAATAGCCAGCCTCCGGCGATTCCTGACCTCGCAGGAGCACCAGTGTGGGACCCACCGGGTGACCAAGCACATGTTCTGTGAGGAGGACAAGAACCTGCTGTGTGAGCACTGCTCCCAGGCTCGGGAGCACAGGGGTCCCACACACCCACCAGTGGAGAGGGCGGCTGAGGAGAAACGGGACGTGATCTTACAGCACAGGGAAACTTTGTGGGAGAAGAAAGAAGAAAACCAGAGAAACCTAGAGGAGGGGAGGGAAATCGTGAACCGGTGGATTTGGTTTGTGAGCAGACATGGAGAGATGACGGCGGAATTGTACGTGGCGGCGCCCCACCCCAGTCTCCAGGGGGAAGGCGAAGGACCACTTGTAGAAAGCTTTCTCAACCAAGGAAGGAGGGGTTTAGAGCAACTGTGGACAGTGGAGCGGCACTTTCTCCAGAAGCAGGCTCACCTGAAGCAGGTGTACCAGGATTGATGACAGCCTACTAAAAGGCAGATGCGGAACTCCTCCAGCAGTTGGAAGATGCTCTGGAAAGCTGTAAGTGCGCCTTGCGTTTCATGCCCCAGCCCGTGGAGCCGCAGCTCAGTCCTCCTTCCTTTCCCGGACTGACAGAGACCCTCAGCCGGTACCGAGGGACGGTGACCTTCGGTCCCTGGATACAGAGTCCACCTCTGCTGCCTGGTTCCAGGAGGACCTCTCGAGGGGCCCGGGGACACACAGATTCCAGGGAGGAAGGAGCCGGCTGCAGGCTTGCTCTGGGCGCCCCGGTCTTCATCTTGGGGAAACATTACTGGGAGCTCAGCGTGGACGACTCTTCCTCCTGGGCTTTGGGGCTGTGCAGGAATTTTGTAGGATTCCCTCCAAATGCATCCCAGGACCTTTTCCTCCTCTCCTCTGTGCCAGGGAGCAGTCCTGGCGCTCTCTGTACTACCTCACCACTGCTTCCTCTCTACCTAGAGCAGCCTGTGGGTCGGGTGGGGGTCTTTCTGGACCTAGACAATGGGACCGTGAATTTTGTCAACGTGGCGAAGAGTTCCCTTCTCTGGAGACACCCCAGCGGCTCCTTCCACTCTCCAGTCAGGCCTTTCATTTGCAGCGCCGACCCATTCCCCTAGGCAGAGAGCCTTTCCAGGGAGTCCAGGACCCTGTAGGTGGCAGGAAGGAGGAGCAGTGTGGGCGGCATGCTGTGGGCCACCCGCCACAAGGCCGGGTTTGCCCTCCTGTTTTCATGGCAGGCAAAGGGGGAGCCACCCAGACTGCCTCAGGGGCCATTCCAACACGCAGTGTGTCTCTGTGGCCCCTGTCCCTTGTCTTGTGGCCTGGCTGGTCTCCAGACAGCGTGGCACCCCCTCCCTGCCCAACCCCCTCGCCACCCCGCCCGGCCCACTACACTGCTCCTTGGGTGCTGAATTGGGTTCGGTAGTCCCAACCCACCTCGGCCTGGGAGAAGACCATAAGGCTCAGCTGGCCTTATGGTCATGGAGGTTTTCCGCCACCAAGGGCATGGAGGCAAATTCCTCGGGCTCCAGCTCTTATCCCCTCCCCAACCACGTCTCCCCCAGCTTCCACCACATCCGGCAACCCCCGCTCCTCGCCCTCCCCCACAGGCCAAATAATAAAGTTCATTACAAACACGTTGCTTATTCAGCGTAAAGGTTGCCTCGGGTTAGCCCGTGGGTGTTTGAGAGGTTTCGGGTTAGCCCGTGGGTGTTTGAGAGGTTTCAGGAAGAGTTGAGAGTTGTGAGAGGAGAGAGAGTGTTGAGAAGATTGAGTGAGGTGAAAGGGCTGAGATGGTTGGGAGATTTAGGAGAGAGTGGAGAGGGTCGAGAGGCTTGAGAGGGTTGATGTTGGGGTCCTTCTTGGAAGTGTAGGCGGGCGGTGGGTGGGGAAAATGGCGGTGGTGTCCACGAATCATCCCGGGGACACAGACTCTGGAGACCGGAGTCTCGGTGCAGATGTAACTTTAGTTTAGAAAACGTGCTCACGTGCCCAATCCAGATTGAGCGGTGGCCACCACATCCTAACAGCAGCAGGTGTTTTTGGGTGTCAGAACCCACCTCGGGGCTTGGTGAAGCCCCGAAGACACAGCAGACCGAGGAGTGGAGGTTTCCTGGCCCCAAGGGGTGGGGGTAACTTGCGTTGGCTCCAGCTATTCTACCCTCCCCTGCCTGCTCTCCTGCCTGCTCTCCTCCTGCTCCCTCGCCATTGGCCAGTCCCCATCCCTCCCACCCCAGACCTCAGAAGCAAAACCACATTCTATTTTTGAACAAGGTGGTGTCCGTGGGCGAGCTGGCCTTATGGTCATGGAGGTTTTCCGCCACCAAGGGCATGGAAGCAAATTCCTCGGGCTCCAGCTCTTATCCTGAGGAGCATAGAAAATATCTATATATTTTCTATAAACCTATGTTAGTCCTAAGTTTTTTCTGTCTTAATACAAACTTTTAGGACAACTTTATTTTTAAATTTTGTTCAGAAACCATTTTTAATTTTTTTTATCTTTTACATTTTTTTAACTTAAACACTTAACACTTTAGTCTTTATTTGCATTTGAAAATTTTTTAAGGGCTCAACGAACTCCCTTTGCCTTTTAGTAGAGGTCCTTTTTTTGCTGCAGTTAAGATTACTGCCTAGAACTCCAACAGTTTAAACCCAAATAAGTTTTTCCTTAATGCAAGAACTACAAACATCATCAGTGCACCCAAATTATACAGAGATAAGCTTTAAAACATTTTTCAAAATACTAATTACAATACCCAGACTTTACCATCAGATTTCCAGTGTCAGTTGCAAAGAAAAAGAGGACGAAAATGGTCCACTCTTGTTTGTTTGGGTTATGTGTCCTGTTAAATGTTTGTCTTAAATACAACAGCTAAAATTTAAAAGGTTTACATCAGACTGATATGTCTTTGAATGACCAGGGAGAGTGCCTCAGGGGCCATTCCAACATGCAGTGTGTCTCTGTGGCCCCTCTCCCTTGTCTTCTGCCCTGGCTGGTCTCCAGACAGCGTGGGACCACCTCCCTGCGCAACCCCCTTGCTACACTGCTCCTTGGGTGCTGAATTGGGTTCGGTAGTCCCAACCCACCTCGGCATGGAAGAAGACCATAAGGCTCAGCTGGCCTTATGGTCATGGAAGTTTTCCGACACCAAGGGCATGGAGGCAAATTCCTTGGGCTCCAGCTCTTATCCCCTCCCCAACGACATCTCCTCCAGCTTCCTCCACATCCGGCAGCCCCTGCTCCTCGCCCTCCCCCCAGGCCAAATGATAAAGTTCATTTCAAATATGGGGTTCATTCAGTGTGATGGTTGCCTCAGATTAGCCCATGGGTGTTTGAGAGGTTTCAGGAAGAGTTGAGAATTGTGAGAGGAGAGAGAGTGTTGAGAAGATTGAGTGAGGTGTACCAGTGGTAGAGATTGCAAAATGTAAAATGTGATTGTGTTTGAGTGCAATTAGGATTGAATATTAACTGTTTCTTCGACATGTATTAGGTGAATTTCATTGTAGGTGATTCTGGAGCACATGTTTTAAATTCTTGGACTCAAAAAGACCAAAATTTATTAGAGGTATGATATATTTTGTTGTATGCCTATTTGAAAGAATTATTTAAAAGTAGTGGTACTTTTAAATAGGATTAGGTTTTTTTTACTCATGATTTATTTGCGCATAGTTTTGCAATCCTAAGTTATATTTTTAAAATGTAGTTAAGTTCATTCCAGTCTCCCTCTAATCTACAAGTGTAGTTTTTTTTTTTTTCGGTCAGTAGTGGGACTTGATCTCTGGGCATGGGCGTTATCCCTTGAGCTCTTCAGCTCAAGGCTACTACTGCTCTACCTAGCGCCACTTCTGGTTTTCTTTTCTTTTTTTTTCTTTTTTTTCCTGTCCTAGGCTCGGGCTCAGGACCTGAGCTTTATTCTTGGGTGTTCTCAAGGCTAGAGCTCTACCACTTGAGCCACAGCACCACTTCTGGCATTTTTTCTATGTATGTGGTACCAAGGAATCAAACCCAGGTCTTCATGCATTCTAGGCAAGCACTCTACCACTAGGCCAACCTCTTGGCCCCCACTTCTGGTTTTCTGGTGGTTAGTTGGAGTTGAGTCTTAAGGACTCAAGTGCCTGGGCTGGCTTTGAACCATGTTTTTCAGATCTCAGCCTCCTGAATAGCAGTGATTCTCAGATTTCAGCCTCCTGAACAGCTATTACTTACATGAACTACCACAATTGTATTTTCAAATATTTACTTCCATAGTAAATAGAGTTCTAAACTATGTCTTACTTGTATTAATTGTATATCAATTTAAACATTATTATTATAATTATTATTATTACTATTATTTTGCTAGACCAGGGACATAGACTCAGGGCCTGAGCACTGTCCTTGGGATTCCCTCAAAGTTAATGCTCTACGACTTGAGGACTATTTCTGGCTTTTCTGCATATGTGGTACCGAGGAATCGAACCACTAGGCCAAACTCCCGGCCTATTATTAATATTTGTTAGGCTTTCTTTCTTTCTCTCTTTCTCTTTCTTTCTTTCTTTCTTTCTTTCTTTCTTTCTTTCTTTCTTTCTCTCTCTCTCTCTCTCTCTCTCTCTCTCTCTCTCTCTCTCTCTCTCTCTCTCTCTCTCTCTCTCTCTCTGTCTTCCTCTATCTCTTTCTTTCATTCTTTCTGTCTCTCTTTTTCCCTCACTCTTGGTGCCTTTTCCTTATATCCTCAACATTGTTTTATCAGCTTTATGCCTACAAAAAGAAAAAAAGTTATGAGTAAAAAAGAGTTCTCGGGACAGGAGTTTGGCCTAGCGGTATAACGATTACCTAATATGCACGAACACATGGGTTGGATTCCTCAGCATCACATATATGGAAAAAGCCGGAAGTGGTGCTGTGGCTCAAGTGGTAGAGTGCTAGCCTTGAGAAAGCCCAAGGACAGTGCTTAGGCCCTGAGTTCAAGTCCCAGGACTGGCAAAAAGGAAAAAGGAAAAACCAAACACTTCCTTTTTTTATAGATAGAAGGGTATGAAGAGGGAATATTTAGGGAAGGGGACTAAAATATGAATTTAAGTGAATACTAAAAAGGCAGGCATTATGGTTCAGTATGATTATTTCAGAGAAAATAAAGAGGAGAGAAGCAAAATTCAAAATTGAATGAGAGTAAGAGATCTGTGTCAAAATATATGGATATATTATTTAAATAATTTCCTGTGAATTTTTTCTGTCATTTTAAAAAATGGAATGAATGGATTACTTTGTGAAAATGTGTTTTCATAACATTTGATCTTAAGATATTTATGATTGGGCTGGGGATGTGGCTAAGTGGTAGAGTGCTTGCCTAGCATGCATGATGCCCTGAGTTCAATTCCTCAGTAGCACATAAACAGGAAAAGCTGGAAGTGGCTTTATGGCAGAAGTTGTAAAGTGCTGGCCTTGAGCAAAAGAAGCTCAAGCAAAAGAAGTGTTCAGTCATAAGTTCAAGGCCCAGAACTGGCAAATATATATATATATATATATATATCGATATAGGCATAGATATATATAGGTTACAACTGGTAAACATAGTTACCTTTTGTTCTTTTTTTTTTCCTTTTTGTGTAAGTCCTGGGGCTTGAATTCTGGGTCTGGGCACTGTCCCTGAGCTTCTTTTGCTTAAGGCTAGCACTTTACCACTGGAGCCCTACAGCTACTTCTGAATTTTTCTGTTTATTTAATACTGAAAAATTAAACCTAGGCTGGGAGTTTGGCTTACTGGTAGAGTGCGTGCCTAGCATGCATGAAGATGGGGTTTGATTTCTCAGTACCACATAGATAGGAAAAGCTGAAAGTGGTGCTGTGGCTCAAGTGGTAGAGTTGCTAGCCTTGAGAAAGCCCAAGGACAGTGCTTAGGCACTGAGTTCAAGCCCCAGGACTGGCCCAGCCCCCCAAAAAAAGAAAAGAAAAAAGAATAGAATCCAGGGCTTCACATATGGTAGGCAAGCACTCTACCACTAAGCCACATTACAGCCCCTATTATAGCCTTTTATAACTTATGAAGTGCAACTCTCCCTTCTACACTTCCTCCTCTCTGCCTCATTCCTCTCTCCTCTCCTCCTTTCCTCTTCTTGCCTTCTCTTTTCTCCCCTCTGCCCTTCTCCTCTCCCATCCACTCCTGTCCACCTTCCCGCAGCAATCCTCATTCTTTCTTCTTTTTTCTCTGCTCATCCTGTCTTCTTCTTTTCTTCCCTCTCCCCTGCACTCTCTCCTTCCCTCTCTCTTCCGTCTTCCCTTCCCTTCCTTTCCCCTCATACTTTTCCTTTTTTGACATTCTCTTATTACCTTGCTCAGGCTGGCCTTGAACTTTCAGACTGAAGTGATCTCCCCATCTCACCCTCCCCATTAGCTGGGACTACAGGCACATATATAGTCTATCCAGTACACATATTCTCCCTTCAAAACAGCTTTATCAAGAATAATTCACGTATCTATCCATTTTCTACTTAAAACCTACAACTTATCATTTAAATTATATTAACAGATGGGCATTCAGTTTTACAATATGTCTTCACCTTAAAATTCTCCATATACTTTTTAGCTGTTATGTGTTATCTCCCCCATACTCCCATCAAACAAGACATCACTAATCTATTTTCTAGAACAGAACAGATTTCTCTGTTTTAGTCATGCCATATAATAGAATCATATGGTCTTTTCTAACTGCCTTTTTGGACTTAGCATTTGCAGTATCTTCAAGGTTCATCCATATTATAGTATTCACCAGTAAGTACTTCAGTCCTTTTTATGCCTAATATTCTCATGCATTAGATCTCTACATTTTGTCTATCTCCTTGTCAGTTAATCACATTCAGATTCACCTTCTGGCTGTTGTCTATAATGGTACTATAGGCATACTATTTGTGTGTGAAAATTATATTTTAATTTTTTTGGAAATTTGGTAACCTGTATTTAACAATTTGAAGAACTGTCAAATTTGTAACTACTGACTTTTTGGTTCTAAACATCATAATTGGTGTAGTGTTACCTATTGTGGTTTGTTTTGTTTTTAATGGTCCTGGGGTTGAACTCAGGGCCTGGATGCAGTCTTCAAACTTTTTTTGCACAGGGACATCACTCTACCAGTTTGAACCATAGCACCACTTCTAGCCTTTTCTGAGTACTTTATTGGGAATAAGAATCTCATAAACTTCCTGGGTTAGCTTTGAACTCGGAAATCTTTCAACTACTAGTAGCTAGTAGCTAGGAGTATAGGTGTAAACCACTAATGCTCTGCCCTGTGGGGTTTTTGTTAGTATGTACTTAAGAAGATTGTTTTTTTTTTGCTAGTCCTGGTGCATGAACACATGGCCTGAGCCCTGTCCTTGGGGTTTCTCAAGGCTAGAGCTCTACCAGTTGAGCCACAGCACCACTTCTGGCTTTTTCTGTGTATATGGTACCAAGGAATTTAACCCGTGTATTCGTGCATAGTAGGTGAGCACTCTACCACGAGGACAAACTCCCAGCCCCAAAGAGTCTTCATTTTTCTTAGTTCACCGAAGCTTTTTTAGACTGGGTATTTTTTTAATATATTTTTTATTGTAATTAATAGAAGGGTTACATGGTTTTGCCAGATAAATGGTGCCTTATTTCCCACACATTGATACCCTTTCACATGTTGTGGTCCCCATTTCCCTTTCCCCCTCTCCCACCCCTCATCTTGTTTTCCCCGGTTCCCTATCCCATTTCAGAAAACCAAATACAATTATATCTGATACATCAGGTAACAAAGTGAGATAGTGTAACAATATGAGATAACCAAGGGTAGACTGGGTATTTTTTTAAACTTTAATTTTGTTAAGTCCCTGTATCTGTGTTTATAGAGTTGGTTACATGGTTTTTGTGTTTTTTTATTCTTGTTTTTTTTTTGCTAGTGCTGAGCATTTTTTTGCTAGGGCCTGAGCATTGTCCTTCGGCTTTCTTAAGGCTAGCACCCTACCATTTGAGCCACAGCACCACTTTTACCTTTTTCTGTGTAGCATGGAACTTTGTGCATGCTAGGCAAGTACTCTACCAATAGGCCAAACTCCCAGCCCCGATTTTTTTTATTCTATTCATAAGATGTTTTATATGAATTGAATTTTTTAAAATCAGTCCTGGGGCTTAAACTCAGGGCCTGAGAGCTGTCCTTGGGCTTTCTCAAGGCTAGAACTCTTCCACTTGAGCTTCAGCCCCACTTCCAGCTTGTTTCTATGTATGTGGGCCTTCCTGCATGCTAGGCAAGCACTCTACCACTAGGCCAAACTCCTGGCTCCTGATTTTTTATTTAAGATATCAAATCAGCTTTCTATGCTTGATGTAAATCTTCCTTGATGATGCTGTGTAATTCTGTGTGTGTGTGTGTGTGTGTGTGTGTATGTATATATATGTTTGTGTGTGTGTGTGTGTGTGTGTGTGTGTGTATGTCTGAGTTATAGCAGTATTTTGTTAAGGATATTTGTGTCCTCTTTTTTCAGAAATATGGTTTATAGTTTTTCTCCTGTTTTTGTCTCCTTTGTAACCACCATTCCTTCTTGTTTGTAGCTTATGGCGTCATTAGCTGCTGTTGGGCCTCCTAACCCTCGAGTAGACCACGAGTGCTGCAGTATTTTGCACGGTCTTGTGGCTGCAGTGGAGACCCTTTGCAAAATTACTGAATATCAACATGAGGCTCGGACTTTACTCATGGAGAATGCAGAATGTGTTAGGAATAGAGGCCGAATAATCTGCATTACTAATGCAAAAAGATGGGGTATATATGAGTTGCAACCATAGTTTCATTGAAGGAATTCTATTTCTGTTGTGGATTCTATGTGAAATTTAGGGTTTGCATGAAATCATTTAAGCATATTGAAAGTGTTCAGTGCAGTTTTTCCTCTGGTATTAAATCTGTGTCCAATTCTAAATAAAATGGGCCAATGTAGGTGAAATCTGATTTAGATTATCATCATGGAAAGATTTGGATGTTTTCTTTTACATTTTTTTTGTGAGTCATGGGGCATGGACTCTGGGCCTGGGTGCTGTCCCTGAGCTCTTCTTCTCAAGGCTACTGCCCTACCTTTTGAGCAACAGCCCTACTTCCAGTTTTCTAGTGGGTAATTGGAGATAAGAGTCCCACATTCTTTAGTGCCTGGCCTGGCTTCGAACCATGATCTCCAGATCATGAGGATCTAGTAGCTAGGATTACAGGCTTTTTTGTTTTTAAAGCTAGCTTGTTAATTTTGAATAAAAATATATCTACTGAAATAATTTTACATGCTCGTACAACCAACAGCTAATAATTGTTTTAGTTTTTTTTCCTTCTGATTTTTTTCTCTGTCTTTTCATTCCATAGTGATAGTCATGTACGAATGCTTGAAGACTGTGTCCAGGAAACAATTCATGAACATAACAAGCTAGCTGCAAATTCAGATCAGTGAGGATAATTCATAAAGTATTGTCTTTAACTTCATGTATTTATGTGATTATTTACAGTGATTTTTTTTATTTTTTTGCTTTTTTCTAGTCCTGAGGTTTGAACTCAGAGACTGATCACTGTCCTTGGGCTTTTTCTCAAGGCTGGAGTTCTTCCAACTGAGCCAGAGAACCATTTTTGGCTTTTTTCTATGTGGTATCAAGGAATTGAACTCAAGTTTTCATGCATGCAAGGCAAGCATTCTACCAATAGGCTATGCTCCTGGATTATTTGCAGTTTTTTATTTGGTTGTTTTTGTTTTTGTGCTAGGACTGGGACTTGAACTCAGGACCTGGGTGTTGTTCCTTAGCTTTGTGCTCAAAGGTGTCACTCTACCATCCCTCTACTTCTGGCTTTTTGCTAGTTAATAAGAGATAATCTCATAGGCTTCCTCTTCCCTGGCTGGCTTTAAACTGAGATCCACAGATCTCAGTATCCTGAGTTGTTAAGATACTGGTAACCTGCTTGGCGCTCTCTCTCTCTCTCTCTCTCTCTCTCTCTCTCTCTCTCTCTCTCTCTCTCTCTCTCTCTCTCTCTCTCTCTGTCTCTCTCTATCTCTCAACATATATATATATATATATTTTTTTTTTCTTTCCCAGTCCTGGGCCTTGAACTCAGGGCCTGAGCACTGTCCTTGAGCTTTCTCAAGGCTAGGGCTCTGCCACTTGAGCTGCAGCACCACATCCAGCTTTTTTCTTTGGACTTTCTCAAGGCTAGAACTTTACCACTTGAGCCTCAGCACCACGTCTGGCTTTTTTCTATATATGTGGACACCAAGGAATTGAACCTGGGTCTTCGTGCATACTAGGCAAGCACTCTACCACTAGGCCAAACTCCTGCCTTCCCCCCCACCACAGCTTTTTTCTATGTATGTGGTTCCGAGGAATCAAACCAGGGTCGTTGTGCATGCTAACTAAGGACTGTACCATTAAGCCAAACTCCTAGCCCAAAAAGCAAATGTTCTGAGTAAATGGCCTTTCAGTTTCCAAAGAATTTTAATAAAATTAAATATACCTGTTACACTGAATATCTATCCTTGTGCATGCTTGGCAAACACTTTATCACTAGGCCAAATTCCCGGCCCTGAGGAAAAAAAATACATACATATATGTATATATATGTTTTATTTTTTCAGTCCTGGGGCTTGAACTCAGGCCCTGAGCACTGCCCTTGAGCTTTCTCAAGGCTAGAGCTCTACCACTTGAGCCACTACATTACTTCCAGGTTTTTCTATGGATGTGGTATTGAGGAATCGAACCTGGGTCTTTGTGTGTACTTGGTAAGCACTCTACCCCTGGGCCAACCTTCCGGCCCTTGCTGAAAATATTTAAATATGATTATTATACTTGCTGGAATTCTATTATTTGATCTAACAGATGAGCCTAAAATTCTAACTTTGACTAGAAACTTTTTTGTATTATTTTGCCCTTCTTTTTTCTATGTATGTTGGTACTGAGGAATGGAACCTGGGTCTTCATGCATGCTACGCAAGCACTCTACCACTACATCAAACTCCCAGCTCCATTCATCCGTATTTTTCACTGGTTATTTTTAGGATAGAATCTTGTTTCCTATCCTAGAGCACTTGAGGTGTAATCTGCCTACTAGTAGGTTTTTGTGCTAACTGGCTCCACTCACTTGCCACTATGGCCAGCTGCCCTTCTATAGAGCTAGTGCTTCAGAGACTTCTTGTCTAGGCTCTACAGTCCTCTCACTCTGAGCATCTCAAGGAGCTTATGATGACAGGTGCATGCCACTGTGTTGTGTTATGGGTTAAGGAGTTGAGAAGGAGTCTTGTGAACTTTTGTTTGCATTGGTCTTTAATTGCACTGCTCTTATTCTTGGCCTTCCAAGTACTTGAGATTACAGAGACTTAGCCGAATGCAGTGGCTCTAGCCTGTAATCTTCGATCCTCAGGAGGCTGAGATCTGAGGATCTTGATTCAAAGCCAGCCCAGTCACTAAAGTATGAGAGACTCTTATCTCCTGTCAATCACTAGAAAATGAGAAGTGGGGCTGGGGCTTGGGCTCAAGGGTAGGGCAGCAGCCTTGAGCTGAATAGCTCAGGGACAGCACTCAGGCCCAGAGTTCAAACCCCATGACCCACCAAAGAAAAAAAAAGGTTACAGAAACCCGAGCCAGTGATTCCTCACTTGCACTATGTGGATTTTTAAAAAGGACAAAGCTACTGCAAATGAAAACTTTTTTTTCTTATATTGATCAGTTCTCCAACTCTACATTCTCGACTGTTTCCTGCAGTTTGGTTATACCAGTATAAATTTCATGGTGTCAGTGCTGACTATATAAATCAGGAGCTCAATCCCATAGACTTCCATCCATCTTCAGCCACCATATTGAAATAGACCCCAGAGCTGGGCGCAGTAGCTCATGCCTGCAATCCTAGCTACTCAGGAGGCTGAGATCTGAGGACAAGGTTCAAAGCCAGCCCTGGCACAAAAAGACCTGAGACTTATCTCCAACTAACTTCTAGAAAATGGGATATTAAAGATAGGGTTAGGGCCATATTTCCTGTTAAACCATAGATATTAAGGATATATTTAGGACAATTACACTATGTTCTGTAACTTAGAGTGATTATTTTCTTAGATGAAATAGTATTGCTCTAGTAGGATTATTCTTTCAAGGAGTAGGTACTCAAGTATTTAGGAGTGTCCTTTGCAGTATATTTGCAAATGACTTAAAGAAAAGAGTTGTCTATTTGGTATATGTATAGAAAGCAAATACAACTAATGCATAATGCAGGATATATGAGTGCTTATTGACTATTATACTTTGGAGTGTGAACTCAGGTCCTGGGCACTGTCCTTGAGCTTTCTTCAGGGTAGTGCTCTACCACTTGAGCTATATCACCATTTCTGGCTTTTTCTGTGTATGTGATATCACAAAATTGAACCTGGGGCTTTGTGCATGCTAGACAAGCACTCTACTGCTAGGCTTGACTACTCTGGCCTTGACTATTACACTTTTATTTCAATTTTTCTGTTGGTCTAGAAATTTCAAAATAATATGTTGGGGATATTTTTTAGTGTTACTGATTCAGTGTTGTTAGAAATAATCAGTTATAGGTAACAGTTAATAGAAGCTGATTTGAAAAAATTATTAGTATAGGGCTGGGAGCATGGCTTAGTGGTAGAGTGCATGCCTAGTATGCATGGAACTCTGGGTTCTATTCCTCATTACTACATACCCAGAAAAAAAACTGGAAGTTGTGCTGCGGCCCAAGTAGTAGAATACTAGCCTACAGAAAGCCCAAGTACAGTGCTTAGGCCCTGAGTTTAAGATCCAGAACTGGCAAAAAAATTATTAACACAGAAAAATTAATATTCAATATCTATTTCCTTTATCATTTTCGTTGAAAAATAATTATAAGAATTTTACAGCGGGGTACAGTGGCTTATGCCTGTAATTCTTACTAGTCAGGAGGCTGAGATCTGAGGACCACAGTTCCAAGCCAGCGTGGCCACTATAAAGCTAGGAGACTTTTTTTTGCCAGTCCTGGGCTTGAGTTCAGGGCCTGAGCACTGTCCTTGGACTTTCCTCAAGGCTAGTGTTCTATCCTGAGCCACCACACCACTTCTGGCTTTTTCTATGTACGTGGTACCAAGGAATTGAACCTGGGTCTTCGTGCATGCTAGGCAGGCACTCTACTACTAGGCAAAACTCCTGGCCAAAGCCAGGAGATTCTTATCTCCAATTAGTCTCTAATTGGAAGTGGGGCTGTGGCTCAAGGGTAGGGCAGTAGCCTTGAGCTGAAGAGCTCAGGGACAGCGCACAGGCCCAGCATTCAATCCCCATGACTGCCCCTCCTGCAAAGAATTTTTCCTATGTACCTTTTAAATACACAGAAAATTAATAATTTTCACTTTATTTCAATTTGTATAATTATTTACTACTCAGTGTTAATACAAATGTATTATATACTTTTATATACTCATTATATACTCTGTAACCTAACAATAGTAATATTTGATTTTAGCCATATATTTTTAGTACATTAAGATTTTAATTGTTTATTTGCCTCAATTCAATTCTTTAGAGAGTATATATTCTGTCTATCCTCTATTTTATCTTAAGTAAAAACTTTCTTTATAAGTCTCATGCAGATTCAAAAATGTGAGTTGGTCTTGATTCATAGCTACCCAGTGGGTGAGGACAGCCTTGTATCTGATCGTCCTAAAAAAGAAGTAAGTGTAGATAAGTGTTAGATGAGAAAATTATTGTGAATTGTTATTAATGAATATGTGGAAATCTTAAAAATTAAAATGATTAACTCAATATTTTCTGCAAAATTTGCAAGGCAAACCTTTATGGCACATATATCAATTGGCTCATAGGACTTATATTTGTAGATTTTTTTTCAAATTTTCTTTGCTTTGCTTCCCTATCACTCATTTTAATTAAATGTGTTGCAAACCTATACAGAGTTTGTATTGTTCCAAGTACTTGATTGAACTTTATTTCCTTTAATAATTAATTTTATTACGTAAAAATTGTTTTTCCTTATTACCAAAGAACATACTCTAACATACTCTAGTTTCTTTGATAACAAAGAAACTAAGAAACTAATTCTATACTTTTAGAGTTGGTGGATGGAGAAAACATTTCCATCATTTACTATTGAATTGTTAAGTTTAAAGAGAATTAACAAATTTAAAGATTCTGTTGATTGTTAATTGCCTATTCATCACCTTCTTCTCATGTCTGAGTTTTCTTTTTTGCATACTTTTCTGTAGTTGTCCCCTGTTTTAGCCAGTGAAGTTCACAGTGTTCGGGCGGGATGGCATCTTGCTACTAAAGTGAATCTTTTAGTACAGCAACATTTTGACTTGGCTTCAACTACGATCACAAATATTCCCATGAAGTTAGGTGGTTCTGTTTCCTGCCACTTGGAAAGTTTGGCTCTTAAAATATTTGTTTGACCAGTCATACTCATTTTAATGTAATCTTTATTTTTTCTCCCTGTATTATATTTTTTATTTTGCTATCCCACATTCAGTGTCTGTGACCAGGTTAGTAAATCCAAAGGAAAAGATCACAGAACAAAATCCTGTACTTTTATTTAGGCTATGAATGTGTAAAATAAGATAAAGAACAGTTGTGTTCTTGTTATTTTCATTAAACATAACCTGTGTTTTAAATTGATTTTCTGTGATTCTTTTTCAGAGGCATTAGATTTTATGTACTTGTTATATTCTAGTGAATCATTATGCTACTTTTGTTTCTAACTAGAGAAGAAGTCATAGCTTACAATTGTTTATTTTATGGCTGAAAATTCAGAGACGTGAGTCCTATGATTTAACTAATAGGGTTTCTTAGGAATCTGTTGCTTCTTGTTCATTTGCATTATAGTAAGTTGTCTGTTGCCAGCATAGTGGTGGGTATATTGTAATCTGTTAAGAGTTGTTTCTGAGCAGACTTGAATTTAACTGTATTGATTATACCCAAAATATTGAGTAACTATTCTACCGAAGCCTTCACACTGACGTTGTTATACTAGTTTCAGTTTAGTGGAGGTAACAGGATGTTTCTGTGTAATCCTGACCTAATGACCTTCCCATTTTAGCTCTGAGTACTGAGATTATAACTATATGCCATCACACCTGGCTTCACTTTCAGGTTTTTGTTTTTTTTTTTAGGGCGGGGTGGGGCGGGCGGGCTGTTGCCAGTCCTGGGCTTGAGCTCAGGGACTGAGCTCTGTCCTTGGACTTTCTCAAGGCTAGAGCTCTACCACTTGAGCCTCAGCACCACTTCCAGCTTTTTTCTATGTATGTGGTACTGAGGAATTAAACCTGGGTCTTCCTGCGTGCTAGGCAGGCACTCTACCACTAGGCCAAACTCCCGGCCCCAGTTCAGTTTCACTTTGCTCTGCCATTATGTATCAGCATTCAATTTTTTGGGAAATATAATTCTTTCATTATTAATTTCCTCCTAATTCCAAAATCTGGTTCATTATTACTATAAGGTAAGTCTCTGGTGTCTTAAGTTTGTAAACGCAGCTACTCAGGAGGCTTAGATATGAGGATTGCAGTTCAAAGCCAGCAGGGGCAGGAAAGTCCACTCTTATCTCCATTTAACCCCCAGGGAAAATGGAAGTGGAGCTATGGCTCAAGGTGGTAGAGTGCCAGCCTTGAGTGAAAGAGCTAAGAGACAGTGCCCAGGTGCTTGGTTCAAGCCCTATAACCAACAAGAAGGGCCTGTGGGGGAGATACCTTAGGCTCATATTCCTAATGTAGAAACAATTGACAAAATAGCAAATGCGCTTATATGCTTTTTTTTTTTACAAATACACCTTATAAAAAATACTGACTATATTGATTACTTGCTTATTATAGCTGACATTTGTTTGCTTCTGCCATTATATCTTTTAGTCTTTACTCACTTAATTAAATATATAATGTTCAAATTTTTATTATATTAAAACAAGTTAGAAGGCTTACTTATTAGTTTGTATTTGCTATCATAAATAACTGGTGTTCATTAAATTCACTGTAGGTATTTGAAGATGCTTTTTCTCTTTTAACCATTATTTCACTTTCAGTTTATGTACGTTATTTTCATGTTCTGTAAAAAAATATGCTAATTAGTGAAACAGAAACTCCAAAATTTCTATATTCATTGTTACCTAAGAACATTGTTAGTTTTGTACTGTATCTTTAAATAGACTAATTACTAGGTAGATTGCTGAAATGTTGAATGTATTTGACTTCAGTTTAAACAAAAAAGCAAACTGAATAGTTAATTCCTTTGTTTTGCAATCAAAACCAAGTTATTGTGCATGTTTTAAATTTTGCTTGAAGGAAGAACAACATGCTAACACATCTGCCAATTATGACGTGGAACTGCTTCATCACAAGGATGGTCATGTAGATTTCCTGAAGAGCGGTGAGTCATGGGAAAGAGCTGGGTTTTTTTTTAATGGATGAAATAATGGGTTTATTGTGACATTTTTTTCCACATATGCATCTAAGATACTACAATCACGTTGACCCACCCATTACCCTTTCCTACTCCCATTCCCAAGGACCCCTTTCAAATCCTCCCTCCTTTTGTGTCTTTCATTTTGAAAGCTGGATGCCATATGTACTATTTCAAGTCTGGTCTATTTTACTTAACATGATTTCCATTCTGCAGATGACATTTCCTCCTCCTTTATAGCCAAGTAGTTAACACTTGGTTTTGTATATATACCACTTTGGAAAGAGCTGTTTTGATTTTCTGTTTTATTTTGTCTTTAGTTTAAAAATTACCTTTAATAGGCTGGGAGTTTAACCTAGTGGTAGAGTGCTTGCCTAGCATGCACAAAGACCTGGGTTTCATTCCTCAGTACCACATACACAGAAAAAAGCCAGGAGTGGTGCTGAGGCTCAAGGGGTAGAGCTCTAGCCTTGAGAAAGTCCAAGGACAGTGCTCAGGCCCTGTGCTCAAGCCCAGATCTGGCAAAAAATTTACCTTTAAAGTAGTTGTGTAGAGGGGTTACAAGTACAATGCATCTTTTTTTGTTTTTAAATTGTATTTTATTGTCGAGGTAATGTTACGGGGTTACAGTTACGGTTGTCAGAGAGTGGGTACATTACTTCTCAAACATTCATACACTGTCTCATGTTTTTCCCCCTTTCCCTCCCTCTGTCCCCTTCGCAGTCATCTTGTTTTCCTCCTTCCCTTTCCTATTTCAAAGAAACAAATAAACATACATATAATATACCAGGTAAGAAAGTCAGATACAGTAACCACATAAGATTAACCATAAGGGGAAAAAAGAGAAAAGAAATAACTGCACATAGTATATTAAGAACAATAGTCACAAAGATAAACCTCTTATTTCCACATCTTAGAGTTCCTTTTGTATAGTCTCATCCTGTATGTACATAGCTTTCAAGCAATTGTGATTCTCTGCTAGGAGAATCCTAGATGTGTACTAATTATTTCAAATAAGGGAAATCATGGAATGCATGTTCCTTGGGATCTGGCTTACTTCACTGACTGTGATTTTTTTTTCCCCAAGTCTTTCCATTTCTTTAAAAATGGGGCGATGTCATTCTTTCTGATGGTAGCATAGAATTCCATTGTGTATAAGTACCATGTTGCTATATTGTCTTGATCCATTTATCTGCTGAGGGGCATCAGGGCCTGAGCACTGTTCTTTGGACTTTCTCAAGGCTAATGCTCTACCACTTGAGCCTCAGCACCATTTCCAGCTTTTTTCTATGTATGTGGTAGTGAGGAATCGAACCTGGGTCTTCATGCATGCTAGGAAACACTCTACTAGGCCAAATTCCTGGCCCCTCCATGAGCTCTTTAGCTCAGGGCTACTGCCCTATCCCCGGAGCCACAGCCACACTTTCCATTTTCTGGAGGTTAATTGGAGATAAGAGTCTCTCAATCTTTAGTGCCTGGGCTGGCTTTGAACCTTGATCCTCAGATCTCAGCCACTTAAATAGCTGGGATTACAGGTGCGATCCATCATGGCTGGCTGATTCGCATTTTTTAAAATTTAATATGATATACTTTATTTCCAGCAGTGATATAATTTTACATGAAAATAAATTTACCATTGAATTATTAAGGGCATATAAATCTACAAAAATATAAAAAAAACAGCTGTTACCAGACCAAAAATATAAGCAGATGAGTCTTAACAAAAATTGGAAAAGATACTGAGGATGAAGGAAATCACACAGTATTTTGAACTCATATTCAATGCTTATAAATTAGCTGGCTTAGATGAATTGTAAATTCTTCCTCCAATTAGGATTGGATATTTAAGGCAATTTTAAGATTTAAACGTCATCTTCTAAACATTTAAACCTTGACATTTGGTTAAACTCTTTATAATGCTCTTTTATGTAGATAGGTGCTGTCAGAGAATAAGTGATTGACTTTGGTCATGTGATATGTGTTTGTTCTAAAGTGAGATAGTGATAGACTGTGGATATTGTAGATATGCTTATATGCTTGTGACATATCTCAGATTTTTTTTTGGCAGTCCTTGGACTTTCTCAAGGCTAGAAGCTTTACCACTTGAGCCTCAGCACCACTTCTGGCTTTTTTTTATGTATGTGGTACCGAGGAATTGAACTCGAGTCTTTGTGCATGCTAGGCAAGCACTGTACCGCTAGGCCAAACTCCCAGCCCTCACCTGTTAGTTTCTAACAGAAGCAAACTTATTTTAATAAATATATATTAATGTTTAACAAAAGAATGTGGCAAACTTTGGAAATGTAACTCAAAGACCTGTGAGGTGGTTTAATTAATTTTGAAAACATTTCCTTGCAAATAGAAATGGTTTTTCTATGCCTCAAAGTGGAAGAATGCTAGCTTTGAGCAAAAGAACATAGGAACTGTGCCTAGGCCCTGATCATTACTTCTCAAGAAAGCTGTAGATCTTTAACTTAGAAGTGCTCTTATCCCTGTACTTATCAGACATTTGTCAGTTTTGTTGCTCTACATGTACTTGTTGTTACTGGAGGAATCCAGTGAACTGTGCTTTACTGTGGTTTTTGTGAATGGCAGTCACGCATATATTATTTGTGTATTCACTTCCTGGACCCTTTAGCTAATGTTGTTTCTAAATAGATTAGGACAGGGTGTAATTAGGTGTGCAATTAAAATTTAAGTCTTCTCTGAGTACTGAGCTATGTCATTGCATTATTTTGATATTGTGATTAGGAAGAAATGATTGCCATTGTTTTTCTTTCTGAATTTTATCTTTCTTTTTCATTTCTTGATTTTGAGATTTGCTTGTTCTTGTTTTCCCTCAGTTCTTAAAATGCATCATTATTTTATGTATTTTATGAAATGTATGAATTATTTGCTTTTAATGAAGGTACTAGATAGCTACAATCTTCCTTCTTAAAACTGCCCTCTCCGCATCCCATAGCTTTTGGCATTTGGGGTATGTGTCTATGTGTGTGTGTCTGTGTGTCTGTTTGTCTGTCCGTCTTGGGGCTTGAACTCAGAGCCTAGGCACTGTCCCTGAGCTTTTTTGCTGAAGTCTAGCACTCTATTGCTTAAGCTACAACTCTGCTTAGGCTTTTTTTGCTGGTTATTTGGAGTCAAGAGTCTCACACACTTTTCTGCTTAAGCCAGCTTCAAACTGTAATCCTCAGATCTCAGCCTCCTCAGTACCAAGGATTATAGGCAAAAGCCACCAACATCCTGTTGGTCTGGTATTTTGGATTTCCCCCAATCTCCCCCAGACACCACTTCTGGGTTTCTCTGAGTGGTTTAAGAGTCTCATGGAATTTCCTACTGTCTTGAAACTGTGATCTCAGCTTCTTGAGAAACAAGTATTTTGGATTTTAATTTTTACTTTTAAGGGAATCCTTTTTTATTATTTTTAATAACTCACTATTCATTTAAAAATATACTATCTAGTCTCTATGTGTTTTGTAGCTTTTTTACAGTTTTTCTTGCTAGTAATTTTATTCTATTATGATCCCTTTTGTATCTATTAAAGATACAAAAATTACTTTTCTTTTTAAAATTTATTTAATTTAATTATTATTGTTGTGGTAATATATAGAGGGTTACATTCACTAGGTAGTAGGTGCATTACTTCTCACACATTGATACTCCTTCTCATGTTTTTGTTCCCATTTCCCTCCTCCCACCGCTCCCAATCATCTTGTGTTTCCCCCTTCCCTTTCCTATTTTAAATAAACAAATAAATGTGTATACAATATACCCGGTAACAAAGTCAGATACAGTAACAATGTAATATTAATTGAAGGGCAAAAAATGTTTTACTTTTCTTGTATTTACTAAAACTTGCTTTATGGTTTCAGGTGGAAGTTCCATCAAGAATGCCTATTTTTCTTAGGTAGGTAGAATATTCTGCATATGCCTATTATCAATTTGGTCTTTGCCACAGGTTAGCTGTGAAGTTTGTTGATCTTTCACCTAGATGATCTATCTATTGATTGTGGCAAACTAAGTTACACACTGCTTTTTTTTTATTTATTTTTTGCAAGTCCTGGAGCTGGAACTCAGGGCCTGGGCAATGTCTTTGGGTTTTCTCAAGGCTAGAGCTCTCCCACTTGGGACCACTTCTGGCTGTGGTACCAAGGAATCAAACCCGTGTCTTCTCTGTGTCTTTGTGCATTCTAGGCAAGCACTCTACCACTAGGCCAAACTCCTAGCCCCTGCCTACTGTTATTGTATTTGGATCTATCTGTTCCTTTTTTTCCAGTGCTGTTTATTTTATGAAGTTAGGTACACCCAGTTTGATGAATATATATTTAAAATTGTTACATTTTCTTAACAGACTGTTCCCATTACTACTAAAGCTCTAATTCTTCTTGATAGTGTATCTCTTACTACTCCTAGTCTGAGTATAGTTTCTTTCTTCTACATTCTTTTTTTTTGGTTGGTTGTGAGGCTTGAACTCTGCGCTGGGGCACTGTCCCTAAACTCTTCAGCTCCAGGCTACTGTTCTACCCCTGGGCCTGGATGCAGTCCCTGAGCTCTTCACCTCAAGCCTACCACCGTACCTCTTGAGCCACAGCCCCATGTCTCATTTTCTAGTGGTTAATTGGAGATAAGAGTCTCAGGGTCTTTAGTGCCCAGGCTGGTTTTGAACTGTGATCCTCAGATGTCAGCCTCTTCAGTACCTAGGATTATAGGCATGAATCATTGGTGCCCAGGTTATTTTATCTTTCTTTATTGTTTTTCTTCTTTTTATTATTATTTATTTTTTTGCCAATCCTGGGCTTGAGCTAAGGGCCTGAGCACTGTCCTTGGGGTTTCTCAAGGCTAGAGATCTACCACTTGAGCCACAGCACCACTTCCGGCTTTTTTCTATGAATGTGGTACCAAGGAATGGAATCCGGGTCTTCGTGTATGCTAGGCAAGCACTCTACCACAAGGCCAAACTCCCAGCTCCCTTTTTATTGTTATTATAAAGGTGATAAAGAGATAATAGTTACTTAAGTCAGGTAATGAGTACATTTCTTTTGGATAATGTCACCCTTTCCTTGGCTCTCTCTCAGTTTTTCTCTGACATTCCCACCCACATTTTTTCTCCTTAATGGAGAGTCCTTTCAACCAAAAGAGAGAAATCAGGCATGAATAAAAACCACAACAATTAAAAGCACATTCAATATTTAGATGTAGTATAAAACTATTGGAAACAGTAATTACACACACTGAGATTAGAAAGGAAAGGATATGTCAAAATGCTGAAAGCTCACAACTGTAATTCTAGCTATTTAGGAGGCTGAGATCTAAGGACTGAAGTTCAAGGCCAATCTGGGCAGGAAATTCCTGAGTGAAAAAGCTCAGGGACTGTACCTAGGCCCTGAGTTTAAGTCCTGTGATTGGATGGGGAGGTGGAAAGGAAAGGAAAGGATATGTTGAAAATTAAAAAAAATTATTAGATCTAAAGGTACTGATAGTGAAGTAGTAATAAAGAAAGATGGAGGAAAGAGAAGGATTGAAGCAGCAAATTAGGAGAAGAAAAGAAAATAGAATGGAGATATCAGCAAAACTAAAATATTAAGAAGAGAATACAAGGAAAAATGAGTACAGCAGAAGGCAAAATGATCAAAAGAGAAAAATAGGCAAAACAACAAAGAGCAAGCTACAACAATCCAATGACAAATACAACTAGAAAAATAAAATCAAATATATGCCAGTCAATACTTCATTGCTGACGGAAAGAGGGTAGATTTCTACCCCAGGGCTTCTCTTTCTGGTTCCTGTTTGGGAAGGCAGCTTTGTTTGCTTATTCTCTTTGAATCTGTAAGATGTTAGGGTGGTGGCATCTGTAAGGGTCTATGCCCTGATTTGGGGGTGCTAAGGGCTCCATAACTTTCCATCCTCCCTTGGTGGGATTGAGGACACTGCTTATTGTATGCAAGCTATTGATCAGGAAGCGTAGTTGCTGTCTTCAGCATAGTTGTTGGTGAGCTCAGAATACTACCAGGGTGGATGTCTCTGTTGGTTTATCTTGGGAAATCAGTTCCTGAATAGTGGGTGCTGTCCATCAGTCTCCTTGGCTATCAGTCAAGACTGTGGAGTTTACACTGGCTGGCAAAGCTCTAATTGATTAATCGATCTAATCCATTACTCTAGCTGCTTTCAGTTGCCTTAGCCTCACTTTCTGCCTTAGTTAGTAGTTCTTGGTTGCCATTCAGTATCTGTGTTATGTATACCCCAGGCTCTGTTGTGGTGTTTTGATTTTTTTAAATCTTTGGATTTTTCAGTGGCTTGTCTTTATTAGGTTGGACTTGTTTGTACCCCTGTTGGTGGGGATTGTCCAATTCCTCTATGGTTTTGCTCAGCACTCAAAGTTCAATTGGAATATTTTCCTTTTAAATGTGAAGTTCAGTATTTCTGGGTTTCATCCCCCTTCCATGTTCTTTTGCCTTTCCTAGCCATGGTCCATGCTCTGAGCCATAAGCCTGTTTCAGGTATTTGGAGATTTGGGAACATAGTCCTGATCTCTAATCAGTATTTTCTGTTACAGAATTTTAACTTGATACATAAAATAATTTGAAACTGCAACCTCTTTAGCAATGTTAATGATTCTCTAAAATATTTTTGAAGGTGACACCCATGTTGGTGGCAGCAGTAGAGAAGGCTCATTTAAAGACACAATAACGTTAAAGTGGTGCACACCAAGGACCAATAACATTGGTGGGTATTTGAACATAATTGCAGCAGAAAAGATGAAAACAGAATGTTCTTAATAAAGAGAACCAGTTAACCTTTTTTATTTTTTTTGTGATGGGGAGGGGCTTGTCATAGGGCTTGAACTTAGGGCCTGGGCACTGTCCTTGAGCTTTTTGCTCAAGGCTAGTTCTCTACCACTTGAGCCATAGCTCTCTTATTTCTCAGTTAACTTTTTTGTTTTGTTTTGTTAGTTGTGGGGCTTGAATTCTGGGCCTGGATGCTGTCCCTGAGTTCTTACAACTGAAGGCTAGCGCTCTATCACCATGCCATTTTCAGTTAACCTTTTTAAGACAGAAATCTGTTTTCCATTTTGTGGGAGTCAATAACCAAATTTTATTTTTATTTTTGATCGTGTAACTATTTGTAGTTTTTCAAATCCGTATTTTCTTCTCTTTCAGAATTACACTATTGTACTGGAGCTTATTGAATTTCACCTGTAGATGTAAATAGTAGACCTTCTTCCTGCCTTACTAATTTTCTTCTCAATGGTAACTTTCAGCATTTAATGGTTTTAACAGATTCTTTTTTTATTGTAATTAGTAAAAGGGTTACATGATATTTGCCAGATAGAAGGTGCATTAATTCACATACATTGATACCCTTTCACATGTCTTGGTACCCGTTTCCCTCCGCCCCCACACTCCCCACCCATCTTGATTTTCCCCCCTTCCCTATCAAATTTCAAATATCCAAATACAAATAAATTCAATATATCAGATAACAAAGTGAGATACTATACCAATATGAGATAACCAAGGGACAGCAAAGGAGATGGGAGACAACATAGTAGATTAAGGACAACAATCATTCATTATATGGCTTTTGTTTCATTATCCTGGAGGTCCTTTCAATTAGCTTCACATTATATGTCCTTATGTATCAAGATTTTGCTCTATTGCAAATCTCTGCTAGTAGAGCCCAAGGTTTCTACTGATTATGACGAATGAGGGAAACCATTGAGCCTAAGTTCCTTTGAGTCTGGCTTACTTCACTTAATATGATTTTTTCTAAGTCTTTCCATTTCCTAACAAATGGGGCGATGTCATTCTTTCTGACAGCAGCATTGAATTCCATTGTGTACAAATACCACAACTTGTTGATCCACTCATCAACTGAGGGACATCTAGGTGGGTTCCATATCTTTGCTATGGTGAATAGTACTGCAATGAACATTGTTGTGCTAGTGGGTTTAGTATGTCCTTGTTTCTGGGTGGTTGGGTAAATGCCAAGTAGTGGAATTGCTGGGTCATAGGGGAGTTCTATGTTTAGCCTTTTGAGGCACTGCCACACTGCTTTCCATAGTGGTTGAACGAGTTTCCACTCCCACCAACAGTGTAGTAGTGATCTCTCCTGGCCACATCCCCTCCAGCATCTGTTATTATTCGTTTTACTGATCCTGGCCATTCTAACTGGATTGAGGTGGAATCTTAGAGTTGTTTTGATTTGCATTCCTTTTATGACCAGAGATGTTGAGCATTTCTTCATGTGTCTATAGGCCATTTTTGTTTCTTCTTCAGAGAAGACTCTCTTTAAGTCTTTGGCCCATTTTTAATGGGATGGTTGTTACTTTGGAGGTTAGTTTTGGAGTGATTCAATTTTTTGAGTTGTTGATATATTTTAGATATGAGGCCTTTGTCCGTTGTTTGGTTGGTGAAGATCTTCTCCCACTCTGTAGGCTTCCTGATTAGTTAGTTTACTAGCTATGTCCTCTGCCATACAAAAGCTCTGCAGTTTAATGCAGTCCCACTTATCCAGCCTTTCTCTGATTTGTTGTGATTCTTGGTCCTTATTAAGAAAGTTTCGACCTGTGCCAAGGAGGCCTAGTGTATCTCCTATTCCTTCCTGTAGAGTTTTCAGTGTGTCAGAATTTACCTCCAGGTCTTTGATCCATTTGGAGTTAATCCTAGTGCAAGGTGTTCTGCGTCTGGGTTCTGCTGCTTGCTCTTCTGGTTCCGCGTCTGGGTTCCGCTGCTTCTGCCGTTCGCTGGCCCGGTTCTGTGCTGGTTTCTGCAGCCGTTGGGCTCCCAGCCTGGTGCCCTGCACTGCTGCCGCTTTTCGTGGATTAGAACCGGTGCCCGCCCCTGCTTTCCCCGTGTGGAGTCGGTACCTGCTCAAGCCGCTTTCGCGGCTTGGTCCAGAATGGCTTTCTGCAGCTTTGGGCGAGAGGTGGGGGAGGGGTCCTCGCATTCCGAATTCTTTGAGAACGTTGGATGTGAGCTTTATCTGGATTTCTTTTCCGGTTTGAGTCCTTCTCCGTTGCTTTTTGAGTTTGTTGTTGTGGATTTCTTTAGATAGTTGGCTCGTGGGACTCCCTGGTTCTCTCTTTTTGTCAGAGAAAGCTAGGCAGCGTCCCTCTTGTCTCGGCGCCATCTTCCTTCTCTGGTTTTAACAGATTCTTATATGTGAGATCACTGGTGAGAATATGAACTTTGGAAAATTACTTGTATCAATATAGTTTAACAGACTAGATTATGTAGTTTTTAATAGTACATAATTAAAGATATCCTTTTAACAGTTCTGCTGAAGTAGAAGGATTAAGATGACAATGTCAAATTCCATCTCCTAAGTTTAAAATTTCAAAGCTTTCTGCTAATTCTTAAGAAGATCTGTATTTTGGACCGTTAGTCTAAAAATTTAAAAAAAGTTTTATCATAAGGTTAATTTTATTGTTAGGTTTATTGTTGATTTGACTATCAAATTAAATTAAAATTCAGAATTTAGGAATGTTTGGACCTATGAAATAGAAAGTAACAGTGCTGATGAGGAGGCATTGTAGAGATGAATCAAGTCCATGTCTTTTCAAATGTTTTATAGCACTAATAACCTCAGTTCTATCTAAGAGTTGCCTTATTTTTCTCCATAAGTGTCCTGGAACAAAACTTGATGTGAATTTGAAATCAAATATCATGTACAACCAGACATACCAGTGAACAGTATACTTGTCTTAGAAAAGTCTCCAGTTACTACTTGAATATCTTGAGAGTAATCTGGAATTAGAAGAAGCTTTTTAAGAATTGAAATATAGAGCCGGGTAATCCTAGCTATTCAAGAGGCTGAGATTTGAGGATCATGGTTCAAAGCAAGCCTGGGAATGAAAGTTCATGAAACTTTTATCTCTAACCATCAGAAACTAGAAGCTGAAGAACTCAGGGACAGCACCTAGGCCAATCTATTGAAGTATAAATATATCAAATTAGCAATGTTTTTAGAATGTTGGCATTAGTAAATAAAATAAATAAATCTTAGTAAGTCAGAGCCTCTCTGTATGTCATTGCTGAAAGAATCTTTTTGGTTTTCACAGGTCGTTCTGTTCTGTTGGAACAGCCTCGAAAGTCTGGCTCTAAAGTCATTAGTCATATGCTTAGTAGCCATGGAGGGGAGATCGTTTTACATGTTTAGCAGTTCACGATCTATCCTGGAGGATTCACCTTCAATAAGTGAAGAATGTGGAGGAAGGGTAACAGACTACCGGATTACAGTAAGACTTTAATATCTCTACATGTTATATTTGGAATCTGTCAAATAGCAAATGACTACTGATTTATTATTATGTGCTAAGATCTGTGGAAGAGACGATTTTGCACAACTTGATGATTTGTTACTATGTGTGATTCTGTTAATGATCAAATAGTTATTAAGTTCATATTATTGCTAAGGTTTGTAAAAGGGAATTTTGAACAACTTGATTACTTGTTATTTTAAGCCATTACAGTTCTCAGAGTACTTACACAGATCGATTTGTTGTGATAGAGATTTTCATGGTAGGTATTCATTGCATACTTAGAAGTAACTGGAATCTACTGAAACATTGGAATTATAGAGATGGAAAATTAATTTGATCTAAGATTTATGGAAATAAATTTCTGATAATTTAAATTGCAAGCAGAAACATTTGAATTGCTGCTGCTTTAAAGTAACTTTAACTGTGTATTATTTTTAGAAATACTAAAAGTAGGATATAATACAAGGAAATGATGTATGTTTTTCACAGAAATTCTATTGTTTTCATTTCAGTTTTGCCTCCTTTTTATACTTATACTTTATGGATATCTACCTTTAGCAATGGTTATGGAAATTAAAATGTAATTTATATATACATGAATATACTTTATAACCCACAAAGTGTTTTCTGCCATGTATTTTATGTAATTGCTGTCATAATTGTATGTGTGTGTGTGTGTATGTGTATGTGTGTGTGTGTGTGTTTGTGTGTGTAGTAGGCCTTGAACTTAGTGCCTGGGTGCTATACCTGGGCTTTGCACATAACATTCTATAACTTGAGCAACACCTCCACTTCTGGCTTTTTAATGTTTAATTGGAGATAAGAGTCTCTAAGACTTTCTTGCCTGGGCTGGCTTCAAAGTATAATGCTCAGCTCTCACTCTGCTCAGCTAGGATGATAGACATGAGCAACAATCACTTGGCCTGCAATGTATTTTAAGTAACTACTTTTCTCTTTTTAAACAGACTTTTTTTATATTTTTGGTAGAGGAAGCTTCATTACTATTTATTTGTGGGACATATCTGAAAAACCAAAAACAAAAAATTGTGAACAATTTGTAATCATTCAAAGATAACCACTGATAATATTTTGCTAATTTATCCCAGGTAGTTTTTAAAGTAAGCAAACTGATCTTCTTTCTGATGCATTAACTAATTTTTTCATATAATAGAAAAGACTTAAATTATCCAGATATAGTAAAATGAATGTTTCTGGGAATTTTAAATGGAAAATGCACCACCGGTGCGTGTTTGATGCTTTCTTCATTTCTGTTCAATAAGGACAAAGTCCAAAAGGAGAGAACAAAGTAGTGAGGAGAGGGCCACTGCTAGAGAAAGTACTTTGAAATAAATCACAGGACAGAAGACCGGGAAGAGATTATTACATGTAACCCATTCTGAAACATCAGACATAGTTTCTAAATTTATCTTGTTTGGTTATCATTAGGATTTTGGTGAATTTATGAGGGAAAACATATTAACTCCTTTTCTATACCCCAGATATAAAATCGATGGAAGTCTTGAGATCCCTTTGGAATGAGCAAAGATCAATTAGAAAAACACACTCGATACTGGCCCATGATTATTTCACAAACCACCATATTCAACATGCAAGCGGTAAGTGTTAAATATAATTCTCTTTTTTTCTATCTCTGTTATATCTTCTTTGTAGAAACAAACTATTTGCAACTAATGCCATTTCTCAAATCAAAAAAAAATGTGTGAGTTGGTTACAATGAAAAGATTAGTACTTGAGAACTGAAGTTAATAGTTACAGATTCCTTTACTGTGGTAATAAAGTCAGATTGTGCCTCCATGCTTTGATAAATTTGATTTCAAGACAGATTTTTCTCTTCTCTTTTAAAAAAAAAACAAACCCTAACAGGTAGTTCCATTAGCCAGTGTTATTATGAAAGAATGTTTGACGGAAGAAGATGTGTTAAACTGTCAAAAAACAATATACAAATTAGTTGATATGGAAAGAAAAACCAATCCTCTACCTATTTCCACAGTTGGTACCAGAGGAAAGGGTCGTAAAAGGTAGCGTTTTTTTCCCTTTATTCTTTACATTCATTTGAATTGTATTTTTTTAAGATAACTTACTTCACATGTAAGTAATTTAAACATGAGATTAAAAATTTGAAATACGAACTGGTGCTGATGGCTCACACCTATAATCCTAACTTCTTAGGAGGCCGAGATCTGAGGATTATAGTTAGAAGCCAGCATAGGCAGAAATGTATGAGTCTCTTTATTTCTAATTGACCAGCAAAAAATATGGAAGTGGAGGAATAGCTCTAGTGCTAGACCACCAGCTTTGAGAGAAAATTCTAAGCAAGAGTTTGAGGCTGCAAGTTCAAGCCCCAGTTCTGGCATGGAAAAAAATGAAAGTAAGTATATATACACATATGCAATATGATGTAGTTAAAATGAGTTCATTCTGACTTAGAATCCATTAATCATATCCAGTAAGAAAGAAGGAAGAGGGGCTGGGTGTTTGGCCTAGTAGTATAGTGCTTGCCTACCATGCACAAATACCCATGTGCAATTTCTTGGTACCATATACATAGATAAAAGCTTGAAGTGGTGCTGTAGCTCCCAGGACAGTTCTGAGGCCCTGGATTCAAGCCCGATGACTGGCAAAAAAAAGAAAACAAAAAAAGGAAGGTATATTTCCTTTTCATGACCATAAATTTATTTAAATTTCTGTATTTATACTTCATTAATTTTATTTCTTGTGTCCATACTAGCCTCTTGTTTTTGTTTGGTATTATAACTCAAGGTTGGCACTCTATCACTTTTAGCTTTTTGCTGCTTAAATGTAAATAGGAGTTTCGGGCTTTTCTTCCTGGCTAGCTTCAAATCATGATTCTCAGATCTCAGCCTACTAAGCAGTTAAGATTAAAGAGGGTATCCACTAGCACCTGGCTGTCTTCATAACTCATAAACACAGAATTTACAGAAAAAGTGTTTTCTTAAGATTTCATAGAAGTGTAACACTACTTTTTTCTTTTTTTTAAATGTGAACATGTGGGAAGTGATACTTCAGTATTATGTTTAAATATTACTTAAGGGCATTGTGAGAACACTATTTTAACTCTTCACTGCAGAGATGAACAGTACGGCATCATGTGGAATGAATTGGAAACACTTGTCTGAGCCCATATCAGCAACGCTGAGAAGCATCAGAAGGTCTTGGAATGTCTGATGGCATGCAGGAGCAAACCCCCAGAAGAAGAAGAAAGAAAGAAAAGGGGAAGCAAAAGGGAGGACAAGGAGGTTAAGTCAGACAAAGCAACAAAAGATTATGAGCAGGAAAAATCCTGGCAGGATTCAGAGGTGACTTCTTGACATTTACAATGTATATGTTTTGTTGTTGTTGTTGTACAAGGCTACTTTTTTCTTTTTATAAATCCTGATAAATATCTTTCCTGCCCATATATTTTAAGGTGGAAACATATCTATAATTCATATCCATACCCCTACCAAAAGCTCCATTGGCATATTTTCACAGTAATTCTAGAAATGACACAATTTTGAAAATAGAAAGAACACTATTCTCTTAAACTTGGCAAGTTTAGTTTTTCCTTTGGGCTGCTTAGCATCTGAAATGAAATTGCTTACTATTAAGAAGAGGAAAAAAGAACTCCTTCATTTTGCACTGACCTTCAGACTTACCTCTGTATGTTTTGAAAGTGATGGTGTTCCCCCGTGAAAGCTTAAAGTTAAGTTTCTAAGTTGTGGAAATTAAATACGTTTCCATATTACATAGAAAACAAAACAAGTAACAGTAAACATCTTAGTCTTATTTGTGATTTGGAGTACTTTCTCCATATCTTTAAAATTGTGCAGGATCTTTGAAATGCCATCTCACCTTATAAATTTTAGCTTCATATTTCCTAGTTTTTTCCATTTTATAGCTAATTCCTGAACTAACTCCTGATTTCCATTATTATAAGGCAAAGAGAAATTTGAATTTAATTCATTAATTCTTACGTCTCAGTTTTTTTTTGTGGGCGGGATAGGTGGGGGGGTTGCGGTGATTGGTCATGGGGCTTGAACTCTGGGCCTAGGTGCTGTCCCTGACCTGAGCTTTTCAGCTCAAGGCTAGTGCTCTATAACTTTGAGCCACAGCTCCACTTCTGGTTTTCTGGTAGTTAATTAGAGATAAGAGTCTCATAGACTTTAGTGCCTGGGCTGGCTTTAAAGCACTTTTTCAGATCTCAGCCTCCTGAGTAGCTAGGATTATAGGCATAAGCCACCTATGCTCCGTTTCATACCTGATTTTTCATAGAAGTTGCTGGTTCTTAGTATTACTTTGTGTGATCAGCTCTGCTTTATAAAAACTAATATTCATAATGTTTAATTATTAGAACCATTCATAGATTTTAAAAGTTTCTTTGCATTTTATTATTTGTATCTCTAAAGATTGAAAGGAATTTTAGATCGTGGAAAGGAAGAATTGGCTGAAGCTGAAATTATAAAAGATTCTCCTGATTCTCCAGAACCTCCAAACAAAAAGCCTCTTGTTGAAATGGATGAAACTCCACTGGTAGAAAAATCAAAAGGTAAAGAATAATCATGGTTAACCATATTCATAAAGATTTTTTTAATTAAGCTTAGTATTTTTTTTGGCCAGTCCTGGGCTTTAGCTCAGGGCATGAGCACTGACCTTGGACTTTCTCAAGGCTAGAGCTCTACCATTTGAGCCTCAGCACCACTTCGGGCTTTTTTCTATGTGTATGGTACCAAGGAATCAAATCCGGGTCTTCGTGCATGCTAGGCAAGCACTCTACCACTAGGCCAAACTCCCAGTCTTTTTTTTGTCAGTCATGGGGCTTGAACTTTGGGCCTGGGCTCTGTCTCTGAGGTCTCCATCTCAAGGTTACTGCCCTACCCCTGGAGCCATAGCGGCACTTCTGGATTTCTAGTGGTTAATTGGAGGTAAGAGCCCAAGGGCAGTGCCTAGGCCCTGAATTCAAGACCCAGGACTGGCCAAAAAAAAGTATTTATGGTGGCAAACAATTAGAGACAACCAAACACAAAATAAATGGTGGTTCATAGGGCAGAATTTATATAGCTCAAGATTTGGTATTCCTACAAATGCCCTTTCTTCTCTTGTAATGTCTGCCTAAAATTCAGGTATTAGTGGAAATCAACTCCTTTCCCAAGGAAAGATCCCTGATGTCCTTTCACAATTTAGTCAGGTGCTGCTTCTTTATGCTTCAATTGTTTTCCGGGATTGCTAGCTACTCAGGTAGTGTGTAGCAGTAGTACATAGTTTCTGCTGTCAGTATGAAACATTTTAAGGGAAGAGAATGTTTTTCATTTCTGGTTAAATCACTGCTGCCCAACATACAGCCTCTGGTGTGCTTCTGTCAGTTGTATTTGCTAAATGAACGAGTTCATGGATATGTAGTAATAAGGGAGTCCTGGGAAGGCTACAGACTCATACAGTCTTATGATCCCAATTTTGTTTGAAAAAGTTTCCATACACCGGTATACTACCTTGTTTTATCTGCTTTGGAATTTTCATTCCCCTAGGACTTTACAAAGTCAATTTTTTGTGCATTGTTCTTAAGAGTGGATTATTCTAGCCCAGCTTGGTGGTAAATGCCTGTAATCCTTGCTACTCAGGAGGCTGAGATCCGAGATCCAAGGTCCAGGTTCAAAGACAGCCAGCCCTTGCCACTAAAAAACTCAAAAGGCCTGTGAGACTCTTATCTCCAATTAACTACCAGAAAACCAGAAGTGGCACTGTGGTTCAAAGGGTAGGGCAGTAGCCCTGAGCTAGAGAGCTCAGAGACAACACCCAGGCCCAGAGTTCAAGTCCCATGACCCCTCCCCCTGCCCCCCTCTCCAAAAAGTGGATCATTCTAATTTCATAGATTTGGTTAAAAATCTCTTCAGTTCCCTTTGTGTGACAGTAACAGAGAAACTTAACTATTTTGTTGTTCATTAGCAACTTTGAGGATAGCACTGAGCCTTTCAAACTTAGCAATGACTAAAAAAGTTTATTATGTTTAAGTAGTTTTGTTGTTGTTGTTGTTGTTGTTGTTGTTCGGTCCTGTGGATTGAACTCAGGGCCTGAGTGCTATCCTTGGGCTTTCTCAAGGCTAGAGCTCTCCACTTGAGCCACAGCACCATTTCCAGCTTTTTCTCTGTATGTAGGACTGAGGAATTGAACCTGGTTGTTTGTGCTTGCTAAGCAAGCATGCTACTACTACGCCAAACTCCCAACTTCTTAAGTAGTTTTTTGGCTTTTTTGGGATGGGGGTGCCAGGCCTGGGCACTGTCCCTGAGCTCTTTAGCTCAAGGCTGCCGCCCTACTCCTGGAGCCACAGCCCTACTTCCCATTTTCTAGTGATTAATTGGATATAAGCATCTCACAGAATGGAGTGCCCTTTAGTGCCTGGTCTGGCTTTAGACTGCCATCCTCAGTTCTCAGCCTCCTGAGTAGCTAGGATTATAGATACGAGTCACGGTGCTCAACTCAAAATTGTGCCTTTTTCAGAGTGCCTTAAATGAAATCAAATAATATGCTGAGTTTTGAGGATGGAGTTTTAAATGGCTTAATGCACTTGAGTTTCCTATGTATATGCTCCTTTTGTTTTTTTTTTGTCAGTCCTAGGCTTGGGCTCAGGGCCTGAGGACTGTCATTGAATTTTCTCAAGGCTAGAGCTCTACCACTATAGCCACAGTACTACTTCTGGCTTTTTTTTCTGTGTATGTGGTACCAAGGAATTGCACCCCAGTCCTCGTGCATGCTAGGCAAGCACTCTACCACTAGATCAAAATCTCAGTCCCTATATTGCTACTTTCTTAAAAGAAAACCTGCCAGATTAGTTTTCTAAGGTATCTGTACCATTTGAACTCTCCACTGTAAAAGAAATTTTCTGATGGTTCTGTGTTAATATTAGCATTTGATATGTCAAGATTACCTTTATTTGCTATTTTAGCTATTCTAATAGCTATAATATTCATTGATAATTCATTATTACTTTAATTTATATTTTCTTTGTATTAGTAATGATAAGCCCCTACTCATTTATTAGTCATCTGCTATGTTTAATTCAGTGAATATTCAATGATATAATTTTTAAGTTGGGGTGTTTATGAATTCTTAGGTATGTAACAGGTATGCTTTGTGTAAGTGTATTGCTCCTGTGAATTGTTGATTTTGCAATGTAGAAGTTTCTACTTTTGAGGAAGTCAAATATATCCGTTTTCACTTTTGTGATGTTCTGGGGATCATGTGTTAAGAAATGTCATCCAAGTTCAGAAAGGTTATTCTTACATTCTCTTTTAGGAACTCTAGATTTTTAGTTTCCATATTTAAGATATGATAATTTTCCTTGCTCTTGTGAAAAGTATGAGTCAGAATTTATTAATTTTTTACATATAGTATTCTAATTGTTGTAGGAGCATTTGTTAAAATAGTATCCTTTCTTCACTGAAGAGCCTTTGTAAGTTGTAAGAACCTAGTAGACTATATATGTATGTTACTAGGTTCTCTTTAGTCTCCTGTTGGTCTGTGTATCTGTCCTTTGCACATTAAATCTTGAAGTCAGGTTGTAAAGAGTCTTCTGACATTTGTATCAGATAGCTCAATGAGTTCTTCTCCCCCACCCCTTCCCGCTTTCTCCCCCAACCCCCATTAGGCCTTGAACTCACTGTCCCTTAGCTTTTGCATACAAAATATGCACACATTCTAGTCACATATATATAATTTTGTATTTAGTCATGTGAATCTTTCCAAAAACTCCCTGAACAGAGTGAGTACATTGAAACACCTTAAAACACATGTAAATTTTAGAATATGCAAAAAATGTTACTGGCTTGGTTATGTAACACAAGCAATCATATTAAAAGTAAGCCTGATTTATTTATAAGTTTTGTGATCATACGACTTTTCTCTTTGTCCTTTTCTTTGTTACACATCACCAGGGCCTGTGTCCTTATTGTCCTTGTGGAGTAATAGAATCCATACTGCCAATTCCAGAAAACATCAGGTGTTTGCTGGACGTTTAAACTCAGTTAACAACAGAGCCGAATTATATCAACATCTTAAGGAGGAAAATGGGTTTGTGTTATTATGGTTGAAAATTATTTTATTGTCTGTACAGTGCTTGATAATCACTGCTTGTTGGTTGAAAGCAAATTTGTTACTACTGTTGAGTGGTAGTATTTTGAATACACGGTATTGTAGCCAGCCACTGTGGTGGCCCATACGAAATCTAAAGAGCTCAGTTCAAACCTGCAGTAGGCAGGAAGATTTGTGAAACTCTTTATTGCCATTGATCAGTAGAAGAGCCAGAAGTGAGGTATGTTCAAATGGTACAACAACAGCCTGAGTAGAAAAGCCACATGAGAGCACAGGGGCCTGCTTTCAAGCCTTACTACCAAAACAGAAAGTAAGAAACAGCAACAACAAAAAACACTTGACTTTGGTGTGTATACAAGGTCAGATTTTACTGATTTATTGTGTGCTCATACCAGTAATGCTTTTAATGGTTAGTAGGCATTTTAGAAAATCTCAGAGAGCACAGAGTCTGTGTAAGATAACACAGAGGACCCTGGCACTGTGGTTCATGCCTATAATCCCAGCTGTGTAGTAGGCTGAGATATGTGGATCACAGTTCACAGCCAGCATGTGTAGGAAAGTCTATGAAACTCTTAAACCACCAGCAAATCAGAAGTAGATCAAAGTGGTAGAGTGCTAACTTTGAGCAAAAGAGCTCAGGAGATAACACCCAGGCCTAGAGTTCAAGCCCCATGACTGACCAAAAACAAAACAAAACAAAAACCAGATAACAAAGAGAAATATTTGTATGATAAGTAATATAATATTAAAGCATTATTTATAATAGAATAATGAATCCTACATTTAGTGATTTTGAGCAATTTAGAAAGATTTTTTGGCAGTCCTGGGCTTGAGCTCAGGGCCTGAGGACTGTCCTTGGGCTTTCTCAAAACTAGAGCTCTACCACTTGAGCCACAGCACCACTTCCGGCTTTTTCTATGGATTCAGTACCAAGGAATCAAACCTGGCTCTTCAAGAATGCTAGGCATGCATTCTACCACTAGGCCAAACTCCTGGCCACTGATTTTGAGCAATTTAGAAGAAATTTTTGTAAAGTGTATTGGTAAAGGAATTCCTTTAATAGAAAAGGAAGAAAACTCTTATTAAATAGCAGAGATGCTTTCCTTAGTTTTGTTGAAAGAGTGGTATCATAAACACACACACACACACACACACACACACACACACACACACACACACTCACTGATGGCTTTTGAAATGTAATTTTGGGACAGCCCTTAATCTCTCTAGGGTCCATTTTCACTTATCTTCAACATGAGAAAACTTCTGTTAATTAGAGGGCCCCTAACTATTATTCTTCTGCCTGACGTGCTTGTGTTTTGTCCTTTCAGTATATTAGGTTTTCATTTCCATATAAGAATTAGATGAAATATGGTTATAGTTAATGTTTTTTTTAATTTAGTTGTTATATACTTTTTTATTGTCGGGATTATTTATGGAGGGGTTACAGTTACATTCCCCAGGTAGTAGGTACATTACTTCTCACACATTGATACCCCTTCTCATGGTTTTTGTCTCTATTACCCTCCTCCCACCCCCTCCCAATCATCTTGTGTTCCTCCCTTCCCTTTCCTATTTCAAATAAATTTAAACGCAGTATACCAAGTAACAAAGTCAGATACAGTGACAATATGAGATTAACGTCTCATCAAAGGCCTTATCAAAGGGCAAAAAAAGAGAAGAGAAATAACATAGTACATTAAAAACAACAATCACACAAGATAAAGCTCTTGTTTCCATATCCTACAGTTCCTTTCATTTGGTCTCATCCTATGTGACCTTAGTACCTAGGTTTTGAGCTATTGTAATCCTCTGCTAGGGGAGTCCTAGATGTGTACTAATTATTACAAATGAGGAAAACCACTGAGTCCATGTTCCTTTGGGTCTGGCTTACTTCACTTAATATGATTTTTTTCTGGATATAGTTAATGTTTTACCAACCTATTTTTTTTCAGAATGGAGACAATAGAAAATGGAAAAGCTAGTCAGCAGTGAAAAATGATCCAAGGAACTGAATTTTATGAGTATAATTACAAAAATATTTTGGGCAGAGTTTGATAAAAGTACTTTTACAGCAAGGTTGTATAGCTTATGTTAGCTAGATTGGTTTTTACATTTTTGAAATATTTCAATGAACTATCTTTTTTGTACTAGCTATAAAATTGGCAAAATCAAAAATATACATTTGAGATCTGTCCTCTCTAATCAAATATGTTTATTTTATACTAAAACGTATTCCCTCTAGAAATGTTTTTGTAAAGATTCTTAGGCTTCTCTTTGCCAAATAAAACTGTTAAAAACCTAAAGTGCAAAATATTATAGTGTCACTTTGGAAAAGATGCTATTTTATTCATTTAATACCTAATGATAAAATTTGGAAAATTTAAGGTTTAGATGAGATTTGCAATATGTGATATCAAATTTATGTTAGTCTATATCTTATAAATTGTAATGCTTTTCCAAGAAAGAATATTGTCTTTATTTTTGCCTTTGTGTGTGTGTTTAAAACTACACTTTAAACCAGAATTTCCAGGTACCTGGTGTACATTTATGATTTCTAATGTTAGATGTTACTTTTAGTAAAAAATGTACTTTCTATTTTCATATTGAAAGAAAAGCATAAATGAGATTACAAACTTAGAAGAAAGAAAACTTACTACTTTCATCCCTGGATAGTTTAATTTCTTCATACTTAAAAAAGTCCTGGTTTATGTTTATGGTTGTTTATTGGAATTACTCTCATACTGTTCAATTTGAAGCTTATACTATGATGTAAGAAAATAGTTAAATACTATTTTTAGGTTTCTCTCTGTCTCTGTCTCTCTCTGTCTCTCCCTCCCTCCACCCCCCCCTCTCTTCTCTGTGATTGTCTATTAGCGAAGGGAAAAGTCCTTTGTTTCATTTATTTTCCTGGAAACTTAAGTGCACATTTAGTTATTATAAGTATCAAAGATAACCCTGAAGAAAAAGATTCTGCTTTCAGTTCTATTACAGAGATTATACTGACCCAAAGCTCAATTTTATATATATATATATATATATATATGTGTGTGTGTGTGTGTGTGTGTGTGTGTGTGTGTGTGTGTATACATACACACACATATATATATAAGCATGCATGCCAGTCCTGGGCTTGGGCTCAGGGCTTGAGCTCTGTCATTGGACTTTCTCAAGGCTAGAACTTTACCACTTGAGCCACAGCACCACTTACGCCTTTTTGCTATGTATGTGGTACCGAGGAATGAACCATGGTCTTTGTGCATGCTAGGCAAGCACTCTACCACTAGGCCAAACTCCCGGCCCTCAATTGTATTTTTTACAATACATGAAGACAATATTTTTGTATGAGTTGTTACAGGTGATATTTGGTAAATATAAATCCAATGAGATTTTACTGCAGAAAGTCTTAGTGAGCTAGAACCTTGTTCAAAATCACCATATGCACATGTTCTATCATTGATTGACACTGGGGGTTCCTGGAAGTATCAATGTGAACAGTAAATAGCTAGGTTGGGAGGTTCATCACCTATTGTCTGAAACCATTAAGATTGTCAGCCTGTATAGATTCACAGCAGGTGCACATGTAGGAAAGAAGAATCCAGATGTCAGTTTGTTACAGAGGGGTTGCCAAAGTGAGAGTATATGGGATTTTCCACATTGTCATAAAGCTTTGAAGCATTAGACTTAATTTAGGAAATTGTAATATGTGAATTTATTTACATTGAGCATATTTGATTGAACATACTTAGCTACTTGCCTTTTATATGCAAAATATTGAGTATTGGGCTTGGAGTTTGCCCTAGGGGTAGAGTACTTGCCTAGCATACACGAAGACTCAGGTTTGGTTCCTCAGTACCATTTACACAGAAAAAGTTGGGAGTGTAGTACCAGGAGTTTGGCCTCATGGTAAAGTACTTGATTGGCATGCATAAAGATGCAGGTTCGATTCCTTGGTACCACACACAAAGAAAAAAGAAGTGGTGATGTGTCTCAAGGGGTAGAGTTCTAGTCTTGAGAAAGCCCAAGGATAGGCCCTTAGTTCAAGACCCAGGACTGACAAAAACAAAAAACAAACACCAACAAAAAAGAAAAAAACTGGAAGTGGTGCTGGGCTCAAGTGTAGGACACTAAAAAATAAATTGATAAATAAAAATATTGAGTTCTGGCTTTTTTTGGGGGTGGGGACGGGTCAGTCATGGGGCTTGAACTCTTGGTCTGGGTGCTGTCCCTGAGCCCTTCAGCTCAAGGCTACTGCCTTACTCTTTGAGCCTTAGCACCTCTTCTGGTTTTTACTGGTTAATTGGAGATAAGAGTCTCATGAGGCTGTCTTGAGCCTCGATCATCAGATCTCAGCCTCCAGAGTAGCTAGGATTACAGGTATGAGTCACCACATCCGGCTGTATTGGCATTTTTTTATGCTTGAATCTATACCTTTGTCTTAATATGCTATCTGAATGGGCCATAAAATCTAAATTTTTGCAGCTTGAGACAGAGTCTTCTAAGATAGATGCAAACTTAATTTAATATTTGGTTATGTTTCCTTATTTTCAACATTTTCTAATTTAAGTAATGTACAAGTGGATTTCAGTCCAACATAATTTTATGAATATAATGCATCTTGATTAGTATCATCCTTTTCTTATTCTCCCTCCGTTCCTCTATCTCAAAATACAATGGGAGGCCAAGAGTAGTGGCACATGTCTGAAATCTAGGTACACAAATGTGGAGGTTAGAGGCCAGGTGCTAGTTGCTCATGCCTCTTATCCTAGCTACTGAGGAGACTGAGATCCTCAGGATCCAATTTAAAGTGGTCATGGGACTTGAACTCTGGGCCTGGGTGTTGTCCCTGAGCTCTTCAGCTCAAGGCTACCACCCCTCACCGATTGAGCCACAGTGCCACTTGTGCCACTTCTGGTTTTCTGGTGGTTAATTGGAGATAAGAGTCTCATGGACTTTAGTGCCCAGGCTGGCTTTAGGAACTTCAATTCTCAGATCTCAGCCTCCTGAGATCCTAAGTCTCTGTGACTCCTATCTTCAATTAGCCAGCAATAAGCTGGAAGTAGAGGTGTGACTTAAGTGGTAATGCATCAGTCAGTCCTGAGTAAAAATGCTGAGACAGAACTTGAACCCTAGAACTGGGTATTGTCCTAGAGCTTTTGTTGCTCTACCACTTGAGTCACAGCTTAATTTCTGAATTTTTGGTAGTTAATTGAAGATGAGTCTCATGGACTGAGCTGGCTTCAACAGCTATCCTCAGAGCTCAGCCTCCAGAGTGGGATTGCAGGTGGAAACCTCCAGCAGTAGGCAACATTTAGAATATTTTTCCTAAAGCAGAATTCTAGAATGAGGTGCTGAACAATTCTTTAAAGGATGACCAGGGTAACTTGTGCTTCATAGGGTAAATATTTCACAATACAAAGGAGAAATTATGACATCAACTTGAACAATTATCAATTTAAATAATCAGTGATTATTTTATCTGCTAAGTCTTGTTTCTCGAGCATGTCGATTTATTCATATTTTTTATAACAATGTTTAGGTTTCTCATAGTTAAAAGGAACCATTTCTTAATAAAACCAGATTGGTGGTTTTTTGAAGCTTGTTAATAGCTCCTCTCATTTCTGAGGCTGGGATCTTGTTTTCACTAAGGTTAATGTTAAGAAGACAGGGGTATTCTATGTAACTAAAAGCAGAATATCACAATCCAGCATGGGTGGCATTGGTGCTTGAGCACACCTATTTATAGTGTTGTTACTTTTAGGTTTTCCTTTAAGACACCAGGAACTGAGGAACAAGATGAGCCTGCTTTTGTTGTTGTTTAAATAGTGGTAATCTGGTGACATCAGTTGCTCACATTTGTAATCCTAGCTACGCAGACAGCTGAGATCTGATGATTGAAGTTTGAAGGCTGCTTGGGCAGGAAAGTCAGTTTGATTATCACTATATAACTAGCAAAAAGTCAGAAGTAGAGATATGGCTCATGGTATAGTCTCAGCCTTGGTTGAAAAAGTTCAGGTATTGTGCCCAAGCCTTGAGTTAATCACCTACTATCACACACACACACACACACACACACACACACACACACACACACACACACACACACACACACACACACACACACTGTGCCAAATACACTTAACTAACAGCCTGAAGGATATTTCGGATCAGAGGTAATTTCTCTTAGACAAAGTTGTTTTCAATTAATGACCCAGTGTCATGGCAACAAAATGTAAAAGTTTGGATAAATATTTTCATCAGGCCCCCTCTCGGTACCATTTCTAAGATTTGTCATTAGGTAAACGTAGGAATTACAGTTGGTACAGTTTAAGTCATTGAAAAAAAATTGTTATATTTTTATAATTCCATACAACTTTTGCTTGTTTTATTTTTAATTTATTGTTATTTTAGAAATGTTATTTTACAGAGGTATTAAAATTACATGAGTAGTGTAATGAGTACATGCCCTTTCATTTGTGCAGTGTCTTCTGTTCCCTCACTGTCTCCCATCCCTCCCTCCTGTTTCTACCCACTTTCATCAGTGTCCATTGAGCTCCACTGCTGCCCTTCTCACCCTTTTCCCCTCAAGTTCTGTGCTTTTTCCTACCCTCCCAAAGATATACCCAGGAATATGTACATCAGGTAAAGAAGACAGAATATTTAAAAAAGAAAAAAAGACAGGTGCAGTGGCTCACACATGTAATCTTAGCTGCTCAGGAGGCTGATATCTGAGGCTTGCAGTTCAAAGCCTGACCTGGCATGAAAGTTTCTAAAGTGGTGCTGTGGCTCAAGGGGTAGGGTGGTAGCTTTGCGCTGAAGTGCTCAAGGATAACACCCAGGCCCAGAGTTCAAGCTCCATAACCTTGTGTGAGTTCCTAGAATTCTGTTAAATTTGTCATATTCCACTGCTTGCTTTAATTAATTAATCTGGTCCTGGGGCTTGAACCCAGGTCCAGGGCTGTGTCGCTGAGCCTCTCTGTGCTCAATGCTAGTGTTCTACCACTTGAGCCACAGCACCACTTCTGGCTTTTTCTATTGTGTGGTACTAAAGAACTGAACCCAGGACTTCATGCATGCGGAGCAAGCACTCTACCACTAAGCCCCATTCTCAGCACCTCCTAGTGCATTTTAGATCTAACTTTTGTGTCAGAGAGAAAACACATCTTTTGTTTCTTGGAGCTTGGCTTCTCTATCTCCCTTAACACGAATTGTTCTAGTTCTATCCATTTCCCTGCAAATGACATTATTCTTTCTAATGTCGGTGTAAAATTCCATTGTGGATACTACTACTGCTGTGTCCATCTACTGTGGGGCATGTGGGGTGTTTCCATATCTTGGCTCTTGTGAATGGTATGGCAATGAACGTGAATGTGCACATGTCCTTATATCCTGTCTCATGGTGTTCAGAGTAGATGTGTATGAGTGGTATGGCTGGGAAAGTCTATGTTTAGTTGTATTTATTTATTTGTTTATTTATTTATTTATTTTTTGGCTAGTCCTGGGGCTTGAACTCAGGGTCCGAGCATTGTCCTTGGGCTTTCTCAAGGCTAGAGCTCTACCACTGGAGTCACAGCACCGCTTCTGGCTCTTTCTGTGTATGTGGTACTGAGGAGACAAACCAAGGGGTTCTTGCACTCTAGGCAAGCACTCTACCACTAGTCCACGCTCTTGGCCCATTTAGTTTTTGAAGAACCTCCAGACTGCTTTCCCGAGTGGTTTGTACTAGTTTACACTCCCACTAGGAGTGTAGTGGGGTCCCTTTTTGTAGAACCTTCTTACAGATGGAATGTGCGCATAGTGAAAATACTTATTGGTGTCTTCAGTTCAGTTATCAAAAACACAGGTTCCCATCAACAGTGGTATAAATAGTTCCTTCATGGAGGTGGCGGCTTATGCCTGTAATCCTAGCTACTCAGAAGGCTGAGATTTGAGAATTGCAGTACAGAGCCAGCCCGGACAGTAAAGTCTATGAAACTCTTATCTCCAGATTCTCAACAGAAAGCTGTAAATAGAGGTATGACTCAAGTGGTAGGGTGTTAGCCTTGAAGCAAAAAAGCCAAGCAGGACCAGTGTTCAAGTCCCCTATACACACACACACTTCCTGAGAGGCAATATTGGAAATCTAGTTCTAGGAGATATGCTTATAATATGTGTTGAGTGGTAGCTGCCTGAATAATGTTCATGTACTGATTTTTTAAATTTTCAAGTGAGCCATGTTGCTCACTTCTTGATCTTAAAAGGAGAGATTGTGGAATCATGTCTGTGCTGGTTGCTGGGATTACAGGTGCACAGTTGCACTATGGAGTTTTATGGACCATTTGTCTGCATTACTCCTGGTTCTTTCCAGTGGATATTATGACAGAAGAAAGGCAGACCCCTAAAATCTTGAGCGTTCTCCATCCTCCATGTTTGTTTGTTTGTTTTCCTGTGTTTCATGGGGCTTGAAGTCTGGGCCTGGGTGTTGTCCCTGATCTCTTCAGCTCAAGGCTCATCAGCTCAAGCAACAGCCACACTTCCCATTTTCTATTGATTAGCTGGAGAGAAGAGTTTCATGTTGTTTAGTTTTGGTGCTAAGGCTGGCTCTGATCTGTGATCCTCAGATCTCAGTCTCCTGGGTAGCTAGGATTACAGGCGTGAGCCACTGCACTGGGGCACCATCTTCCATTTTTAATGGGTCTTTCCATATATTAGTTGGGGGCAGTTTTGTTTTACAGATCAAAGAATACATTCCAAGAGGTAGATATCAGGAACTCATCCTGTCTTTGACAGGATCACTGTGTCATGTTAAACATTTGGAATCCATTGGCTGTCTCTTACTGCTTACACACAGGTAAAACAAAGGACAAACTAGCAATTTTCTGCTTTTATCAGGGTTTCTCCACACACATTGTCCACTTATACTTCCATACCCCATTGTAGTGCCAATGGAGTTCTAAGATCCCCATATTACCTCCATTTTTATTTTTTTAAACAGCTATCTGTTATTAAGAAAGCAACACAGATATCTTCATTTCAGTCTGTTCTCTTTGTGAAACAACCTTGTGAATATTCCGAACACTGCAATAATAACAAGTTCTTTCCCTAGCAAACACCACTATATATAGAAGTTAAGTCTGAAAATCCAAGTTGAGACTGCCTTGTAGTTCCTTGAGAACTGACAGATGAGTACAGCTTTGCAGTCATTTAGCTGGGGTAATAATTGGGAAAGTAAAATTTTCTCTGCCATGAAGGTCCAATTATGGTGTGTAGAATTATAGTGTTGAGGAGTAACATACATACACACACACATACACACACAGATGGTGTGTGTGTATGTGTGTGTGTGTGTGTGTGTGTGTGTGTGTGTGTGTGCCTTGGGGCTTGAAATCAGGGCCTGGGCACTGTCTCTGAGCTTCTTTTGCCCAAAGCTAGTGCTCTAGCCATTGAGCCACAGCTCCATTTCTGGCTTTTTGGTGGTTCATTTAGAGGTAAGAACCTTAAAGACTTTATTTCCCAGTGTTGCTTCAAACCATGATGCTCATATTTTAGCTTCCTGTGTCAGCAAGCACTGTTTGAGAAACAGGAACTCTGATGAATCCCATTCTTTAAAAAAAATATATATATATATATATTCTTGAATCCCATTCTTTAATATATATATATATATATATATGTATATCTATTCCTGTCTCTCAACCAGTGCTTGCTGACATTCTTAGAGCCATTTATGAGCTTGTCTAATCGATCTAACCTCATCAGAATTTGTTGGTCTACATGGATTTGTGTTAAAATTATTGCATGCCATTTCTTAGGTCAGAGTCCATTTGAAGTAGTTTGAAGAGATGTAGCAAAGCATTGAAGATAACATGAAGTAGCTGAAATGACTATTGCAACTAAGGCTATTAAGAATCCAATATACTTCCTATTAAAATACAAAGAAAAACCTGCCCATTGGTGGCCCATACCTATAATCCTAATTACTCAGAAGACTGATATCTAAGAATAGCAGTTTGAATCCAGCCTGGGCAGGAAACTGTGAAGTATAAGCCACAGTCCCAGCTCCTCTGTTCTTTCTAAATTTGTATTTATAATAAAACCTTTTGACTTAGAAGTTTCACTAGAAACTCTGAATAAATTTTAGTTTCCTAGGATTTATTTCTTTTTTTTTTCGTTTTTTTTAATTTTTTTATTGTAATTAGTAAAAGGGTTACATGATATTTGCCAGATAGAAGGTGCATTAATTCACATACATTGATACCCTTTCACATGTCTTGGTACCCGTATCCCTCCCCCCCTAAACCCCCCACCCGTCTTGGTTTTCCCCCCTTCCCTATCAAATTTCAAATATCCAAATACAAGTAAATTCAATAAATCAGATAACAATGTGAGATACTATACCAATATGAGATAACCAAGGGACAGCAAAGGAGATGAGAGACAACATAGTACATTAAGGGCAACAATCATTCATTATATGGCTTTTGTTTCACTATCCTGGAAGTCCTTTCAATTAGCTTCACATTATATGTTCTTATGTATCAAGATTTTGCTCTATTGCAAATCTCTGCTAGTAGAGCCCAAGGTTTCTACTGATTATGACGAATGAGGGAAACCATTGAGCCTAAGTTCCTTTGAGTCTGGCTTACTTCACTTAATATGATTTTTTCTAAGTCTTTCCATTTCCTAACAAATGGGTTGATGCTTGCCTTGGATCACTTGGTTATTCTATCTTTGTCATGTTTAATATTAGTGCAAGGATTTTTTTGCCCCAAAGCCTCTTGCAGTTGTGTTCTGGGACAACTGACCTGGAGGGAGCTGGAGGAAGGGATTTGACTGGCTTAAGAAAGACATTTGTACACATTAGAGCTATCAACACCTAAACTATTACATTCAGCCTCCAGAACAGTGAGAAAATGCATTCAGTTCCCATTATTCACACTGCAGACTCTATTATAGTAGCTTGAGAACACCAACAGAATGGGCTAGGAGTGAATTAATCATAAGTGAATAATTAGATATAAGGAAGTAACATGGAAGTCATTTTTGGTGTAGTCATCCTATACCAAAACTAGTCCAGCAACAACAAAAGGTATCTATGACCATTTCAAGTTTAACCACATTCATTTTCAACAATTTAAGAAACACCTGACATATTATGGATACAGAAAACACTATGGAAATAAAAACTTGTACATGTTAAAGAATTAATATGGTATAGATCACTGCTTGGAATGATCCAGGATTTAGTATCACCTACCCATGAAGTAATTTCTCATATATGTGACAAACTTTAAGGGAATCAAAGGCAGCATGGAATGTGGAAAATCCTAATTGTCACTGTATTTAGGTTAAAATATAAGTACTTTTAGTTGTTAGGTTTCAGTAAGCAAAAAACATTAACACAGAAAATCACCCGTATAATCTATATGTTTTACAGTGACTGGTTTGGTTTCAGTAAGCAAAAAACATTAACACAGAAAATCACCCATATAATCTATATGTTTTACAGGGACTGGTGTATCCTCATGTTAAATACAAACTGGGAATCAAAACTAGTGGCACAGATCCACTGCTATATTGTCAACTGCTTTACAGGTTCCATGATATTTAACCCTTCTATCTGTGTATATTACCAATTTTCAGCGTTTATTATAAATTCTGCTACATAAAACAGTCCTAAACTGGGCTCCAGTGGCTCACACATTTAATCCTAGCCATTTAGGAGACTGAAATCTAAAGAAAAAGCCAGTCTAGTCAGGAAAGTCTTTGACACTATTTAATTTCATTTAACCACCAAAAGATTTGGAGTGGAGCCGTGGCTATAATGGTAGTGTTTGTCCTAAGGAAAGAAGCTCAAGGAGAGCACCTGCACTCTGAGATTTTTTTTATGCCAGGACTGGAGCACCACAATTTTGTAATTTTTATCAAAACTGACAAAAACAATTATAAAAATTTATTTCATTCTGAATGCTTAACGAGCCCTCCAAATATGGTCTCTGAATGTTCCACGAAATGATGTGATATCGATAAGGTTGTAGTAAAGGTTTCACTCCTGTGTACATTCATTTTTGTTGGTTGTGGGGCTTGAACTCAGCACTGTCTTTGAACTTTTTTGCTCAAGGCTAGTAGTTCTCTACCACTTTGAATCACACCTTTACTTCCTATTTTTGAGTGGTTAACTGGGGATGAGTCTCATGGGGACTATGTGACTGGCTTTGAACCACAATTCTTAGATCTCAGTCTTCTGAGTAGCTAGGATTATTGATGTGAGCTACCAATACCCAGCCAGTGTATATTTCCTAATAGAGTGATATCTTTCCTTAGGTCCTTCATATTCACACACTGAACTGGTAACTGTGAGCTATCTATGTTATAGTACACAGATCACACATACGATGGCTTAACACAAGTATTTATTTTTCAGTAATATAAAGTACAAAATAGGGATTTGGGCTAGTAGTACAGAAATCTATGTTCATACACCTGGCTCCCATCTATATTTCCCCCAAATATCTCAGAGAATCGTCTGACTCCATTCCGAAAGAGCAGGATTTACCATTTCAGAGAAAATGTAGCAAAATTAACTTGATCAACCCTCAACTTCACTCTCTTATGCAGAGTACCAGACCATTGATCATTTGTTATTAACCCTGGAAATACTGGACATCACTTGTGTTAAAATCCTCTGGACAGTATTCAGGTGCAATGACCCATTTAGAATGAAAAATGCTAAGAAATGTGGGTTTAGTATGTGTGCAAGAGAAAATTGTTTCAGAAAACTCAGCTAATCACTGCCATGAGACTTTTCCTATATAAACTCTGAAGATTTGTGAGATGAGATTTAAGACAGAAGGTTTTCCTACACAGGTTTTATTATCTATGTGAGTTGGGCTTCTGGTTCAAAGACTTAGCATATGCAATATTCACCGGGTTTAATTCTCTGATGCCTGTTGAGTTATGACTTCTGTTTAAAGGTTTTCCTGTTCATTTTTTTTGTGGGTCATGGAGCTTGACTCGGCCTGAGTACTGTCCCTGAACTCTTCAGCTCAATGTTACCACCCTACCCTAGAGCCAAGCCCCACTTCCCATTTTCTAGGGATTAGTTGGCGATAGAGTCTCAGGTTTTTTTGGGGGCCCAGGGTGGCTTTGAACCTTCATCCTCAGATCTGAGCAGCCACACCCAGCTCCTGTTCATTATTTTTATATGTGATCTCTCCTGTGTGTTCTCTGATGCACACTGAGGTGTGAATTCTGCTTGAAAGACTTTGCACACTTGTTACATTTGTAAAGTTTCTCTCCTGTGTGTGTTTGCTGATGCAAGTTAAGACTTGATAACTGGTTGAAAGATTTTCCACATCTGTTACATTCATAAGGTTTCTCTTCAGTATGTGTTCTCTGATGCACACTGAGATATGACTTATAGTTGAAAGACATCCTACATTTGTTACATTCATAAGGATTTACTCCTGTGTGTGTTCTCTGATGCACAGTGAGGTATGAGTTATTGTTGAAAGACTTTCCACACTTGCTACAGTCGTAAGGTTTCTCTCCATTGAAGTATGACTTGTGATTGAAAGACTTTCTACATATGTTACATTCATATGGTTTTTCTCCTGTATGAATTCTCTGATGCATGTTGAGACTTGACTTCCTGTTGAAGGACTTTCCACATTTCTTATAGCCATAAGGTCTTTCTCCAGTGTGTGTTCTCTTATGCAAATTGAGATTGAACAACCATTTGAAAGACTTTCCACATTTGTTGCAGTCATAAGGTTTCTCCCCAGTGTGCATTCTCTGATGCTTGCTGAGATCTAACTTCCGATTGAAAGATTTCCTACATTCATTGCATTCCTAAGGTTTCTCTCCTCTGATGTACAGTGACCTCTGATGTGCAGTAAAAAAGAATTGCTATGCTTGTTATATTCAAGATTTTTCTCTCCCATGTGTGTCTTAGATTGGAAATCATGGTCTGACTTCTGACAGAAGGTTTTGTACATTTGTTATAGTCATAGGGATTTTCCTTGGGATATTTTCTCTGACATGTTTTAAGATTTACTTTCCTAATGAAAGATTTTTCACATTCACTACATATATATGTATTCTCTCCTGTGTGTATTTTCTGATGTTTACCAACTGTAGATTTTATGTCGAATGTTTTCCAACATACAATACATTTCAATGTTCTCAGCTTTATCTGAGTTATTTCTTGGACAATGAGAGTAGGTGTGTCACAAGCTTCCCTATAGTCTTTATACTTACAGGAGGGCTCTCCCACATGAACATTCTTTTGGGCAAAAAATATGGTCTCTGAGTTTAATACTTTCCCTTCTCCACCATATCCATATTTTTTTCTGACCAGGTAGAATCTGATGATGTTGACCAAAATGCTCAGAATGTCTCAGGGAGTGTTCAACTACATGAGTGACAGCAAGCTTCTCTCCAGCATGATTTTCATCAGAATCACTATGGAGAAGCGTGTTTTGATGCACAATACACGCTTCAGGCCTCATGCCTAGGGAGTTCATATTATTCATAACCAATTCTGACATACAGTTTGAGCTCAAATTAGAAGTTCTTCTTAATCTAACTCTTCCCTCCACTGTGTCCCTATTGGTGATTACAACTTGACGTAGACATCTATTTGGGCTTTTATGGCACATCTTAATCAGGTGATTCACTTGTGAGACATCTAAAATGATTAACAACAAAAGGAACAGAAAATATCAATGAAATCTAAACATTTTCAAATAATAGTTATATAAAGGAAAGGACATTTCCTCCTATCCTACTTGCTGAAGACTTTAAATATCAGCACAAAGATTTGATTTATAAGAACTATATGCTCCTTTCCCCTCATATATAATAACTATAATGTGTCTACAAATCTACACACTAATCCAATGAATAGTAACAAATAATTACACTTGTACACAATTAAACAGCACTGTAAGCATTCACACAGTGAGAACAAAGAAAGATATTCTTAGCAGAGGAAAGCTCAATAGCTGTGTGCTTATGACCATATAAAATGATGCTCAAGGGAAAGAACTCCAAAGTGGAAACAAGACGTTTTATTTTATTGTAATGTTTGTGGCTATTTTTTCCCTTTTGGTTTACTCCATTTTGTCACTCTTTTTCAACTACGTACTCTTTTTCTTATACATATCTGATTTGGGGAAGGAAAGGGAAAGCACAGAAATGGTGGGACAAGAGTGAACCAACTCAGCAATGATACTCTCTAGACACTATCTTGGAAATGAACTGTACAATTGGGGGAAGAAGGGAAGATGGGGAAAAACTGGACAAAAATGAGAGAAGGGGTGACAATGTTCAAAAGGAAATGTATTTATAATGCGACTTATGTAACTACTCTGTACATCACCTGTATAATAAAATTTCAATAAAAAATTTAAAAAAGAAAAATGAAAAAGAACTATACATTCTTTTGCCTAATATTGATATTTTATCATGTAAGATCCTATTTTTCTTAGTTTTTGTTGTAATATCAGAAGATAATGTAGTCCTAATACTTAACCATTTGCTGCTTACAATTTTAATCTGACTACATATTATCTGCCATTTGTTTTCCTAGGGTTGTTATACCTTAATTTTGTTCTGTTTTGTGGGGAAGCTTTTTGTTTCTTTGTTTTCGATAATGGGTATTTTGTGCCATTCTTTTCTCTCAAATATTAGCTTGGAAGACAGAAATATTTTCTACTATCATATAGATATACAATAAGGCCACTTGCTTGTCTCCCAAGTAGGAGTATTTTCTGAGACTGAGCATTTCTATCCATATTTGTTCAGTTCTCACTTCTCCTTGAGAATTCCTATATGCACCTGTAGGGATTTTCAAGTTCCTTCTCCTTCTTAGACACAGTGTCTTCTACATTCCTATTGATACTCTGCCTCTCAGAACTACAGCAGACAAATCATATACCAACCTATTACCCTAAGTCACCATCCTCTCCTGAATAAAATTTTGTTCTAAATCCCTGATTGTGGTCACTACCTTTTTCTGGCTTACCTGAGACTATTGGTCCAGTCTTCCTTAGTTCCTGGTATATGCATGCTCCTAGTTTTACAGGAAGGGATGTCTCCTATACTTTTATTTCTTTCTTTAAAGTAATTTCCACAAAAGAAAAGGGAAATGTTTACCCTAACTCTACTACCATGCAAAATTCAGAATACCACCAAATGAACTCTTGTTCACATGGCCTATAGACCAAAAGCCTCCAAGTTCTCTGCCACACCCAGGATTGGAAAAAACTGAGGACATTCATTAGAAGAGCTCAGTATGGGGCTGGGAGTCTGGCCTACTGGTAGAGTGCTCACCTGGCATGCAATGGGGTGTGCTTGAAGCCTTGGGCTAGATTCCTTGGTACTACATACCCAGAAAAAGCCTGAGGTGGTACTGTGGCTCAAGTGGTAGAGTGCTAGCCTTAAGAAAGCTTAAGGACACTAAGCAGTGATTGGATCAAGAAGATGTAGTACTTATACACAATGGAATTCTATGGTGCCCTCAGGAAGAATGACATTGCCCCATTTGTAAGGAAATAGAAAGACTTGTAAAAAATCATACTAAATGAAGTAATACAGACCCAAAGCAACATGGGCTCAATGGTTTCCCTCATTTGTAATAATTAGTACACATCTAGGACTCTCCTGGTAGAAGATTCCAATAGCTCAAAACCTAGGTACGTTAGATCGTATAGGATCAGACTAAATTAAATGAAAGAACTGTAGGATATGGAAACAAGAACTTTATCTTGTGTGATTGTTGTTCTTAATATACTATGTTATTTCTCTTCTATTTTTTTGCCCTTTGATAAGGCCTGTGATGAGATGTTAATCTCAGATTGTTACTGTATCTGACTTTGTTACCTGGTATATTGTATATACATTTATTTGTTTATTTGAAATAGGAAAGGGAAGGGGGAAACACAAGATGATTGGGAGGGGGTTGGAGGAGGGAAATGGAGACAAAGCCATAAGAAGGGATATCAATGTGTGAGAAGTATGTACCTACTACCTGGGGAATGTAACTGTAACCCCTCTATACATTACCCGCCAATAAAACATGCGTGTATGTGTTTGTGTGTGTGTGTGTGTGTGTGTGTGTGTGTGTGTGTGTGTGTGTGTGTAAAAGAAGATCAAGGACAGTGTCTAGGCTTTGAGTTCAAACTCCAGGATTGGCCAAGGAGAAAAACCAAAAACAACAGCTCAGAATGGTTCTTTCCAGGGACAGGGAGTTTTGCCTAGTGGTAGAGTACTTGCCTAGCAGGCACAAAGACCTGGGTTTGATTTCTTGGTACTACATACATAGGGGGGAAAAAGCTGGAAGTGGTGCTGCGGCTCAAGTGGTAGAGCTTTAGTCTTCAGAAAGCGCAAGGACAGTGCTCAATTTCTCAGTTCAAGCCCCAAGACTGGTTAAAAAAACACAGAATAAAAGAATGGTTCTTTCCAATAACCCTGGGTGGGATGGGCTAACTCACCTGAAACATTCTCCTTTGAGCCTCCTCCCATCCAGGGCTCTGTATCTTGCTCCAGCTTGACAAACACTTCAGGTTTAGAAACACAGTGCCCTGATAATGGAAAACAGTACAGAACTTCTGCTGACAATGGGTCCTCCTTGTGGGTAATGACCTCTCAATCTGGCATGTAGTTCTGCTTTGGGACATATGACCCCATTTCTAATTAGCTCCTGGGGTGAATTTCTCTCTAAAGACTAGTCATATCTTCAGTATTGATGAACAGCCTTTTCTAGATTTCTATATCTACCTTCATATTATATATCAAACGTGGAAAAGCATCACCATCATCATAAAATTAAGCTATCTATTTTTTCTCTTTTTTTGGGGTTGGTCGTTTGTAGGGCTTGAATTCTGAGCCATGGGGTTGTCCAACAACTCTTCAGCTCAAGTCTATCGTTCTCCCACTTGAGTCACAGCACCACTTCTGGTTTCCTGGTGGTTAATTGTAGTCTGATGGACTTTCCTGCCAGGGCTGGCTTTGAACTGCAATCCTCAGATCTCAGACTCCTGAGTAGCTAGGATTACAGGTGTAAGCCACTGGTGCCCAGCTTAAAATATCCTTAAGTAAATCATAGCGTCTCTAAAATGTCCTCCTCTTAATCCTCCACTTGTGTAACACCTATTTTTCCTCTCTGTGTCATCCATGCAAAACAATCTAGTGGATCATATTTGATTTTCAGTTCTCAAAATCATACAAGTTCTATAAAAGGAAATACATTTGTTTAATTAATGGTATTTTTTTACATGGCCACAAAAGCATCAAAAACACCTATGAAATATTCAACTAAAGGCACTGAAAGAATAAGTGAAGTATTAGTAAATGGCAAGGAATATAGGGTTCTTAAGAATGGAAAGAAAATCTGGGTATGGTGGATCACCCCTATAACCCTAGCTACTCAGGAGGCTGAGATCTGAGGATCATGGTTCAAAGCCAGCCTGGACTGGAAATGTGAGACTCATCTGCGATTAACCAATAGAAAATGGGAAGTGGGGCTGTGGCTCAAGGGGTAGGACAGTAGCCTTGAGTTGAAGAGCTCAGGAACTGTGCCCAGGCTCAGAGTTCAAACCCCATGAGCCACCAAAAAAAAGAATAGAAAGAAAAGTGACAATTGAAAATACAAAGAAAAATTAGAATGAAAATCTAATAATCAGATAGTGACTGGGGCACTGGCAGTCTTAAACAAAAATGGGAAAGTTCATTTATGACAGAGCCACCATGGAGACTGTATAATGCAGATATGTGATGCATGAGAACAGCTGCCTGTAAGTGTGAAAGGTGAGGACACAGCTAAGACCACCTCAACACAGCCATACTGGATCTTACCTTTCCAAGCTCCATTTTGATTTAGGAATCTTGTCCCATTCGAAATCCAAACTCTGTGCCCAACCTTAATAATCACTTCAAGTGTAGGAATGCTTTTTCCATGGGAATAATACAGAACTTATGCCAGACTACTATCTCAGTTCCTTGAAAAATGACAACAGGAGATGTACAACCAATTTGAAGTTTTCCTTATTTCTTAGAGAAAGGTGACAATCGTCATGGAAAGGAATCTTACATATAATAGCACTGAGTCTGATAAATATTTATCTATCCACTAAGAACAAAGTTCTTGCTTCTGTGAGTTAATGTGACTTCTGGTCACCCAGGAACACCAGGTTGCTGTAGGTCTCCAGCATTACATCCTTATACAAGGTCTTCTAGCACTGCTCAGGTCCTGCGGTTCCTTCCAGCTAAAGTCCACAGCCACATCCTCAAATGACACCAATCCCTGGAATGGCACATTTTGAATGAGTCATTTGGACACAGTCATGAGAATACAAAGTTTGGGTTTTCATTCTTCTACATGTAAGCTCATGTCCTATATAAGATAGTTGGAGCTTTCTTGGTGTTCTATAGTAGAAGAAAAAAATCTAAGTGAAATATTTGGCTCTATGCTCAGTTGTTAATTACTAAAACAAAGTTTCTCTTATAGATCAGCAAATGTTTTTGGTGCTAGCAATACACAAATTCTCTTCTAAAAAGCTTATGATCTAGCATGATAACTTTAAAAGTAGGTGCCTAGAATGGTGTGCTGAGATATATATATATATATATATATATATATATAAGTTTACTGTGAATTAGGGCAGCAAAGAAATAGAAAAAAGTATTTCTACCACTCCTGGGGTTTGAACTCGGGGCCTGGGCACTGTCCTTGGGCTTTCTGAAGGCTAGTATTCTATCACTTGAGCCACGGCACCAGTTCCAGCTTTTTTCTGTGTATGCAGTGCTGAGGAATTGAACCCAGGGCTTTGTGCATGCCTAAAGCACTCTACCACTAGGCCATACTCCTGGCAGAAAAGATTTTAAAATCAATTTTCATGTTGTGCTTCACTATAAAGGCTATTTATATCTTCTATATAACTGTAAGCATGTCTTAGTCCCCATTTCCCTCCCCCCACCCCTGCCCCTCATCTTGTCTTCCCCCCTTCCCTATCCAATTTCAAGTAACCAAATACAGAGATCAGAAAATGGCCCCCAGACAATAGGGATGCTGCCTAGCTCTCTCCCACAAAAAGAGAGAACCAGGGAGTCCCATGAGCCAACTACTTAAGAAATCCACAACAACAAACTCAAGAAGCAACAGAGAAGGACTCAAACTAGAAAAGAAATCCAGATAAAGCTTACATCCAACTTCCTCAAAGAATTCGAAATGTAAGGACCCCTCTCCAACCTCTTGCCTCAGGCTCCAAGCCTGAAAAGCATCGGCGGAGGGCGCTTACCTGGGCAGCCCCAACCGCCACAGAAACCAGCATAGGACTGGGACAGCAGGTGCCAGAGGGCAGAAGCAGGAAGCAGTGCAGACCAGAATAGCAAGCAGCGGAACCCAGATGAGGACCACAGGCTGACTGAAATCCGAGCGGAGTGAATGATTCTCCAACACCGTGGAGCACCCACAGCCAAACGCAGAGGAGTGAGTAGGCCAGCGGGTAGTCTAGTGTGTCCCCAAACCCATCGGGAAAGCAGGGCTCGTGCCAAGCTATAGAATGTAACTCAGACCCCTCCACCCTGCCCTAGAAAGACTGGCGGGAGCCAGGGGGCAAGGAATTTAGAATCCTGTCCCGTCCCTCAACAACCCCCTCCCACAGGCCATTGACTGGAGACTGACAGGAAGGCAGGCGCTAAGATCCAGCACCCCACCAAGGGAGGCGGAGCTGTCCCTGCTCCCACCCATCCAACAGGTTCTTCTCCTGGGCCTCTGAATGGAAACTGACAGGCGGGTGGGCACAAAAACCCAGCACCTCACCAAAGGGGGCAGAGTTATCCCTGCTACCACCCTTCCCAACAGGTTCCTCTCCCAGGCCTTTGACAGGAGACTGACAAGCGGGCAGGCGCTAAGACCCAGCAACTCACCAAAGGGGGTAGAGGTGTCCCACCTCACCTGCCCAACAGGTTCCTCTCCCAGGCCACTGGCTCTGGAGAGTGTGGGGCGCTGAGGCCCTGCTTTCCAAAGCGGGTGTGGTGCGCGGGAGTCTAGGAGCCAGCAACTGTCCCCCTCAAATCTTGAGCTGGACACCCTCCAGCTGGAAATCCCAGCAAGACAGCACCAAGGGGCACCCACAGTCACAGACTCCCGACCAAAGCGACAGAAACACAGCAGAGAACTAAAGGGCCAACCAGCAGCCAAAGCTCACCTTCTGCATATCAGAAAGGCACGGCTCTGCCCTTGGAGCCCACGTCCTTTGCTGGGCCCCGCCAGTGGGAACAGAGCAGACACCAGCTGGCCTTCCTGAGAATCCCTGGAAACTCCCAAACTCCAGATCCTTGGCCGGGGTCTGCCCCTGCAAGCAGAGCAGGAAAACCAACCATCCGCCCAGCGCGCAAAGAGTGAAGTGAGCTGATCCAACCCCCGGGCCACTGTGTGGCCACTGGTTGGGCTGAGAGCTAGTCGTGCAGCAGCACACAGCCTCTGGGAACAGGCCAAACACCCACAAAAACTGCAAACTCTGACCCAGTCAGCAGAGGAATCAATTTGGCCAAGAATCACAAGTTTACACAGATTTCCAGAACCACCAGTCCCAATCCAAGTAAAGACCGCTACCTATTGACCACAAATCAAATTACAAAAACAGTTGTCCAAGCCTAGGAGACCACAAAGATGAATTACAACATACATAAATAATCAAAGTCCCACGCAAAGCCCAAAAGGAAACAAGAGGGAAGGGACGAGAGAGAGGGCACCATCACAAGAAATGACAAATGAAGAGACATGAAACATGACCCTATTCAAGGAGATGATTGTGGACATGACTAAAGAGATTAAAACAGAATTCCAAAAAGAATTCCAGGAACATAAGCAGGAAATCACCAAAGAGCTCCTCGAATTCAAAAGAGAAATAGAAGAAAAGATTAATACCCTCACAGCAGACATGATCAGCTCAGTGTCCACACTTCAAGCAAAAATGGAGGCATTAAGCAGCAGATTGACTGAGATGGAGAATAGAACATCAGGAACTGAAGATAAAACACAAGAATTGGAACAGAGAATCTCCACCTTGGAAAAAATCAGTCAAAATCCACCAGAGAGTTCCAGGAACTGGCAGATGCAGCAAAGAAGCCTAATCTTCGTATAATAGGGATTGAGGAGAACGCAGAATTTCAGGACAGAGGAATGCAACCATTATTCACCAAAATCATAGCAGAGAACTTCCCCAACCTCAAAAGGCAAAATACTCACATTATTGAAGGTTTCCAGGACTCCAAACAGGCAAGATCCTGGAAGGAACTCATCTAGACATATAGTAAACACACTAGACCCGAATACCAAGGAACTGATCTTAAATGCTGCAAAAACAAAGAAAGAGCTATACTACAATGAGAAAAAATTCGAATTACAGCAGATCTCTCCACAAAAAAACCTAAATGCAAGAAAAGCTTGTAAAAACATCATTGATGTCCTGAAGACCAATAACTGCCAACCCAGACTGATATATCCAGCAAAACTAGCGTTTACATTTGAGGGAAAAACAAGAATATTTTACTCCAAAGAGAAGCTTTATGAATACGTGCACACTAAGATAGCGTTAAAAAATACTAATTAATCGAGAACCAATTGTGGAACATCAAGAACCCCCATCAAGAAGCAAATATTTATAATTCACTAAACACAAAAAGGGAAAAAAGAGAGAGAAAGAAATTTAGAAGTAAAAATAAATAACAAAAATGGACACTGACCACTTCTCCATAATTTCCCTAAATGAGAACGGGCTAAACAATCCAATCAAAAGACAGAGAGCAGCAGACTGGATTAAGAAACGCCACCCATCCATGTGTTGCCTCCAAGAGAACAACCTCACTGCAAAAGACAGAAACAAATTCCAAGTGAAAGGATGGAAACAAATTTTCCACTCCAATGAACCATGAAAAAAACAGGAGTAGCAATCTTAACCTACGACAAAATTAACTTCTCATTAAAATCAGTACATAAACATAGAGATGGCCATTATATATTACTAAAGGGTACAATCCATGCCCACAATATTACATTTATAAACATTTACTCCCCAAGGACGGGAGCACCCAAATTCTTCAAACAAACTCTATCAGATTTACAGAACCAGATAGACTCAAACACAATCATAGTGGGAGACCTCAACACACAACTCTCAACAAATGACAGGTCAACTCAAGAGAAATTAAGCAAAGACACCATCGACTTGCAGATGTAACTTTAGTTTAGAAAACGTGCTCACGTGCTCAATCCAGATTGAGCGGTGGTCACCACATCCTACCAGCAGCAGGTGCTTTGTCTTTACTGAAGGTGACTACCAGTCAACCATGTCCTTAGACACGTCCCACTTGTGGGGAGTTTTGTGGAGCTTCTGCTCCAGGCGGGAGACACCCTGTGCGCCCTAGCTCCGGACTGCTTACATCACTGGTTGTGCCTAGGAGGGTATGTGCCAAAGGCACAGTATCACGGGGCCACAGGTAGCAGCCTAGGCCTGCCAGTATGCCACTAACTAGGAAGCCCCACAGGTTGAGAGAGTTGGGAGAGAGTTCACAGGATTAACAGACTTGAACGAAGTGAGTGAGTTGATTGAGGTGAGAAGATGGGGGGAGTTGAGTGAGTGCAGGGGGTTAGGACACAGAGTTGAGCGAGATGAGGAGGGTAGAGGGCTCCTTGGGTACTGAATTGGGTTCGGTAGTCCCACCCCACCTTGGTCTGGGAGAAGACCATAAGGCTCAGCTGGCCTTATGGTCATGGAGGTTTTCTGCCACCAAGGGCATGGAGGCAAATTCCTCGGGCTCCAGCTCTTATCCCCTCCCCAACCAAGTCTCCTCCAGCTTCCACCACATCCGGCAACCCCCGCTCCTCGCCCTCCCCCACAGGCCAAATAATAAAGTTCATTACAAACACGTTGTTTATTCAGCGTAAAGGTTGCCTCGGGTTAGCCCATGGGTGTTTGAGAGGTTTCAGGAAGAGTTGAGAGTTGTGAGAGGAGAGAGAGTGTTGAGAAGATTGAGTGAGGTGAAAGGGCTGAGATGGTTGAGAGATTTAGGAGAGAGTGGAGAGGGTCGAGAGGCTTGAGAGGGTTGATGTTGGGGTCCTTCTCGGAAGTCTAGGCAGGCGGTGGTGGGGGGGAAATGGAGGTGGTGTCCACGAATCATCCCGGGGACACAGACTCTGGAGACCGGAGTCTCGGTGCAGATGTAACTTTAGTTTAGAAAAGGTGCTCACGTGCTCAATCCAGATTGAGCGGTGGACACCACATCCTACCAGCAGCAGGTGTTTGGTCTTTACTGAATGTGACTGCCAGTCCACCATGTCCTTAGACACGTGCCACTTGCGGGGAGTTTTGTGGAGCTCCTGCTCCAGGCGGGGAGGGCCCCTGAGCGCTCTAGCTCCGGACTGCTTACATCACTGGTTGTGCCGGGTGGGGGGTGGGGCGGGGTGGTGTATGTGCCAAAGGCACAGTATCACGGGGCCGCAGGTAGCAGCCTAGGCCTGCCTGTTTTCCACTAGCTAGGAAGCCCCACAGGTTGAAAGAGTTGGGAGGGAGTTCACAGGGTTAACAGACTTGAGTGAAGTGAGTGAGTTGATTGAGGTGAGAAGATGGGGGGCTTTGAGTGAGTGCAGGGGGTTAGGACACAGAGTTGAGCGAGATGAGGAGGGTACAGGGCTGAGAGGATTGGGAGTGTTAAGAGCAATGGGAGTGTTAGGAGAAGGTTCAGAGATTTGAGAGGGTGGAGGGGACTGAAAGGTGGAAGCGGGTCGGTGGGGTAGAGAGGGTTGAGAGATTTGAGAGGATTGGAGAGTTGAGAACATTGGAGAATGGGGAGACTTGAGAGAATGAGAGGGTTGATATGGATGAGAGGGTTGGGAGGACTCGGTGTGAGGTATGAGAGTTGAGAGTACTGAGTGGGTAGGGATGGTTGATTGAGAGGCTTGAGGGTTTTGGGAGGGCTAAGGGTTTTAGAACATGTTCGGGAGAGATTTTGGAAAGGGCTGAGAGTCTCCAGTGGTTGAGCGAGTCAGTGGAGAGTGAATAGTGTTAAGCGATCTGAGTGGGTTGAGGGTGTTGAGATTTGAGATTGTTGAGGGGTCATGGAGAGAGTTTAGGAAAAGTGAGGAAAGGGTTGGGAGGGTCGAGAGATTTTAGACTGTCAGGAGTTAAGAGGGTTCAGATTGTTGAGAGCCTTGGGAGTGTTGTGAGGGTTGTGGGGGTTGGGAGACTTAGGGGAGGTTTAGGAGAGGGTTAGGAGGGATGACAGAATCCAGGGTGTTCAGAGAGTTGGGAGGGTTGAGAGGGTTGAGGATGAAATGAGCTGAGAGAGGTGAGAGGATTGAGGAAATGGAAGGAGTTGACACCTTTAGGACAGAAATGAGAGTTGTGTGGCTGAGAGGGATGGAGATTTGAGAGGCCTGAAGAATTCAGTAGGATTCCCTGCCAAGGCATCCCAGGAGCTTTCCTTCCTCTCCTCGGTGCCAGGGGCACTCCTGGCGCTTTTTCTACTACAGCGCCAGTGACTGGTCTCTACCTAGAGAAGCCTCTGGGTCTGGTGCGGGCCTTTCTGGATCTGGACAACTGAACCGCGGGTTTAGCCAGTGTGCCTAAGAATTCCCCTCTCTGGAGACACCCCACTGGCTCCTTCCACTCTCCTTTCAGGCCTTTCATTTCTAGCAGGGACCCATTCCCCTAAGGGAAGCAAGAGCCTTTCCAGGGCCTTCCAGACAGCAGGAAGGAGGACTGGTCTGGGCGGTACCCTGTGTATCACCACCAGCTCCAAGGCCGGGTCTGCCAGGATGTGTTTGTGATGGTCAAAGCGGAGGGCCACCACACCTCGACTCAGGGGCCATTCTCACCATGCCATGTGTCTCCGTAAACCCTGTCCCTTGCCTGTGTCTCCTGGCTGATTCTAGACACCATGGTGCCCACCCCATTGCACCTACACCACTTTACTGCTCCATGAGGGATGCATTGTTTTTGGGTGTCCGAACCCACCTCGGGGCTTGGTGAAGCCTCGAAGACACAGCAGACCGAGGAGTGGAGGTTTCCTGGCCCCAAGGGGCTGGGGGCAAATTGCGCGGGCTCCAGCTGTTCTACCCTCCCCTGCCTGCTCTCCTGCCTGCTCTCCTCCTGCTCCCTCCCCATTGGCCAGTCCCCATCCCTCCCACCCCGACCTCAGAAGCAAAACCACATTCTGTTTTTGAACAAGGTGGTGTCCCTGGGCGAGACTCTTGGCCTGGGATCCATCCCCCCGGTACCTCCTCCCTTCCCCCGCTTCCCTCCCCTCCCCTCCCCTAGCCTCCGCACTCCACCAGGGGTCTCTGTGATCCCCCTGTCCCTTCCCCAAGTCACAGAAACTTCCCGCACTCGAGTGGTTGTTGGATAGCATGTGTATAAGCAGAAGGAATCCCTGTGGAACGCAAAGAGGAACACCCCTGTCGGGGTTGGAGGACCTAGTTAGAAGCCAGTGGCAGAAAGCCGAAGAAAGGAGTGGTGGCCAGGTGGTGCCTGGCCACTGTGCTTGATATGCAAATGAGATCGCCTGAGGCACCACCCCTGGGAGCGCACATCCCCCTCTCTGGCCACAGCACCTCAGCCTATAAAAGGGCTGGAAGCCCGGGAAGGTTGTCTTTGGAGCAGACCCTGCTGCAGCCAGAACCAGCCAGCCTCCTGGTACCGAGGATCAAGGCAGCGGCGGCGGTGGGAGAACCTGCTCTTTAGAATTGCGCTCTTGGGAAAGATGGAATCGGTCCTTGCTTGAGTCTTCCAGGAAGAGGTGAGATGCCCATCTGCATGGACACGTTGATGGACCCGGTCACCATCAAGTGTGGGCACACTTTCTGTCGCCCCTGTCTCCGCCTTGCCTGGGAAGAAACCATGACTCCGGCCAGGTGCCCTGCGTGCAGGGAGCCCTCCCAGCAAGGAGAAGTGCGAAGAAATGTGGTTTTGAGCAGGGTGGTCTCCGCCGTGCGAAAAGCCAGCCTCTGGCGATTCCTGAGCTCGCAGGAGCACCAGCGTGGGACCCACCGGGTGACCAAGCACATGTTCTGTGAGGAGGACAAGAACCTGCTGTGTGAGCACTGCTCCCAGGCTCGGGAGCACAGGGGTCACACACACCCACCAGTGGAGAGGGTGGCTGAGGAGAAACGGGAGGTGATCTTACAGCACATGGAAACTTTGTGGGAGAAGAAAGAAGAAAACCAGAGAAACCTAGAGGAGGGCAGGGAAATCGTGGACCGGTGGATTTGGTTTGTGAGCAGACACGGAGAGATGATGGCAGAATTGTACGTGGCGGCGCCCCACCCCAGTCTCCAGGGGGAAGGTGAAGGACCACTTGTAGAAAGCTTTCTCAACCAAGGAAGGAGGGGTTTAGAGCAACTGTGGACAGTGGAGCGGCACTTTCTCCAGAAGCAGGCTCACCTGAGGCAGGTGTACCAGGACTTGATGACAGCCTACCAAAAGGCAGATGTGGAACTCCTGCAGCAGTTGGAAGATGCTCTGGAAAGCTGTAAGTGCGCCTTGCGTTTCATGCCCCAGCCCGTGGAGCCGCAGCTCAGTCCTCCTTTTGTTCCCGGACTGACAGAGACCCTCAGCTGGTACCGAGGGACGGTGACCTTCGGTCCCTGGATACAGAGTCCACCTCTGCTGCCTGGTCACGGGAGGACCTCTAGAGGGGCCCAGGGACACGCAGATTCCAGGGAGGAAGGAGCCGGCTGCAGGCTTGCTCTCGGCGCCCAGGTCTTCATCTTGGGGAAATATTACTTGGAGCTCAGCGTGGACGACTCTTCCTCCTGGGCTTTGGGGGTGTGCAGGAATTTTTTAGGATTCCCTCCAAATTCATCCCAGGACCTTTTCCTCCTCTCCTCTGTGCCAGGGAGCAGTCCTGGCGCTCTCTGTACTACCTCACCACTGCTTCCTCTCTACCTAGAGAAGCCTGTGGGTCAGGTAGGCGTCTTTCTGGACCTGGACAATGGGACCGTGAGTTTGGTCAATGTGGCTAAGAGTTCCCTTCTCTGGAGATACACCACGGATTCTTCCACTCTCCAGTCAGGCCTTTCATTTGCAGCTCGGACACATTCCCTAGGCGGAGAGCCTTTCCAGGGAGTCCAGTACCCTGTAGGTTGCAGGAAGGTGGAGCAGTGTGGGCGGCACGCTGTGGGCCACCCGCCACAAGGCCGGGTTTGCCCTCCTGTTTTCATGGCAGGCAAAGGGGGAGCCACCCAGACTGCCTCAGGGGCCATTCCAATACGCAGTGTGTCTCTGTGGCCCCTGTCCCTTTTCTTGTGGCGTGGCTGGTCTCCGGACAGCGTGGCACCCCCTCCCTGCCCAACCCCCTCGCCACCCCGCCCGGCCCCCTACACTGCTCCTTGGGTGCTGAATTGGGTTCGGTAGTCCCACCCCACGTCGGCCTGGGAGAAGACCATAAGGCTCAGCTGGCCTTATGGTCATGGAGGTTTTCCGCCACCAAGGGCATGGAGGCAAATTCCTCGGGCTCCAGCTCTTATCCCCTCCCCAACCAAGTCTCCTCCAGCTTCCACCACATCCGGCAACCCCCACTCCTCGCCCTCCCCCAAGGCCAAATAATAAAGTTCATTACAAACATGTTGTTTATTCAGCGTAAAGGTTGCCTCGGGTTAGCCCATGGGTTTTTGAGAGGTTTCAGGAAGAGTTGAGAGTTGTGAGAGGAGAGAGAGTGTTGAGAAGATTGAGTGAGGTGAAAGGGCTGAGATGGTTGAGAGATTTAGGAGAGAGTGGAGAGGGTCGAGAGGCTTGAGAGGGTTGATGTTGGGGTCCTTCTCGGAAGTCTAGGCGGGCGGTGGGGGGGAGGGAATGGCGGTGGTGTCCATGAATCATCCTGGGGACACAGACTCTGGAGACCGGAGTCTCGGTGCAGATGTAACTTTAGTTTAGAAAACGTGCTCACGTTCCCAATCCAGATTGAGCGGTGGCCACCACATCCTACCAGCAGCAGGTGTTTTTGGGTGTCAGAACCCACCTCGGGGCGTGGTGAAACCCCGAAGACACAGCAGACCGAAGAGTGGAGGTTTCCTGGCCCCAAGGGGCTGGGGGCAACTTTCGCGGGCTCCAGCTGTTCTACCCTCCCCTCCCTGCTCTCCTGCCTGCTCTCCTCCTGCTCCCTCGCCATCAGCCAGTCCCCATCCCTCCCACCCCCGACCTCAGAAGCAAAACCACATTCAGTTTTTGAACAAGGTGGTGTCCGTGGGCGAGCTAGCCTTATGGTCATGGAGGTTTTCTGCCACCAAGGGCATGGAAGCAAATTCTTTGGGCTCCAGCTCTTATCCTGAGGAGCATAGAAAATATCTATATATTTTCTATAAACCTATGTTAGTCCTAAGTTTTTTCTGTCTTAATACAAACTTTTAGGACAACTTTATTTTTAAATTTTGTTCAGAAACCATTTTTAATTTTTTTTATCTTTTACATTTTTTTAACTTAAACACTTAACACTTTAGTCTTTATTTGCATTTGAAAATTTTTTAAGGGCTCATGGAACTCCCTTTGCCTTTTAGTAGAGGTCCTTTTTTTTGCTGCAGTTAAGATTACTGCCTAGAACTCCAACAGGTTAAACCCAAATAAGTTTTTCCTTAATGTAAGAACTACAAACATCATCAGTGCACCCAAATTATACAGAGATAAGCTTTAAAATATTTTTCAAAATACTAATTACATTACCCAGATTTTACCATCAGATTTCCAGTGTCAGTTGCAAAGAAAAAGAGGACGAAGATGGTCCACACCTGTTTGTTTGGGTTATGTGTCCTGTTAAATGTTTGTCTTAAATACAACAGCTAAAATTTAAAAGGTTTACATCAGACTGATATCTCTTTCTCTCTCTCTCTCTCTCTCTCTCTCTCTCTCTCTCTCTCTCTCTCTCTCTCTGCCTTCCTCTATCTCTTTCTTTCATTCTTTCTGTCTCTCTTTTTCCCTCACTCTTGATGCCTTTTCCTTATATCCTCAACATTGTTTTATCAGCTTTATGCCTACAAAAAGAAAAAAAGTTATGAGTAAAAAACAGTTCTTGGGCCAGGAGTTTGGCCTAGCGGTATAATGATTACCTAATATGCACAAACACATGGGTTTGATTCCTCAGCATCACATATATGGAAAAAGCCGGAAGTGGTGCTGTGGCTCAAGTGGTAGAGTGCTAGCCTTGAGAAAGCCCAAGGACAGTGCTTAGGCCTTGAGTTCAAGTCCCAGGACTGGCAAAAAGGAAAAAGGAAAAACCAAACACTTCCTTTTTTTATAGATAGAAGGGTATGAACAGGGAATATTTAGGGAAGGGGACTAAAATATGAATTTAAGTGAATACTAAAAAGGCAGACATTATGGTTCAGTATGATTATTTCAGAGAAAAGAAAGAGGAGAGAAGCAAAATTCAAAATTGAATGAGAGAGTAAGAGATCTGTGTCAAAATATATGGATATATTATTTAAATAATTTCCTGTGAATTTTTTGTCATTTTAAAAAATGGAATGAATGGATTACTTTGTGAAAATGTGTTTTTCATAACATTTGATCTTAAGATATTTATGATTGTGCTGGGGATGTGGCTAAGTGGTAGAGTGCTTGCCTAGCATGCATGATGCCCTGAGTTCAATTCCTCAGTAGCACATAAACAGAAAAAGCTGGAAGTGGCTTTATGGCTGAAGTTGTAAAGTGCTGGCCTTGAGCAAAAGAAGCTCAAGCAAAAGAAGTGTTCAGTCATAAGTTCAAGGCCCAGAACTGGCAAATATATATATATATGTATATATATCGATATAGATATATAGATATAGATATAGATATAGGTTACAACTGGTAAACATAGTTACCTTTTGTTCTTTTTTTTCCTTTTTGTGTCAGTCCTGGGGCTTGAATTCTGGGTCTGGGCACTGTCCCTGAGCTTCTTTTGCTTAAGGATAGCACTTTACCACTGGAGCCCCACTGCTACTTCTGAATTTTTCTGTTTATGTAATACTGAAAAATTAAACCTAGGGTGGGAGTTTGGCTTACTGGTAGAGTGCGTGCCTAGCATGCATGAAGACAGGGGTTTGATTCCTCGGTACCACATACATAGGAAAAGCTGAAAGTGGTGCTGTCGCACAAGTGGTAGAGGTGCTAGCCTTGAGAAAGCCCAAGGACAGTGCTTACGCACGGAGTTCAAGCCCCAGGACTGGCCAAAAAAAAAAAAAAAGAAAAAAGAATAGAATCCAGGGCTTCACATATGGTAGGCAAGCACTCTACCACTAAGCCACATTACAGCCCCTATTATAGCCTTTTATAACTTATGAAGTGCAACGCTCCCTTCTACACTTCCCTCCTCTCTGCCTCATTCCTCTCTCCTCTCCTCCTTTCCTCTTCTTGCCTTCTCTTTTCTCCCCTCTGCCCTTCTCCTCTCCCATCCACTCCTGTCCAACTTCCCGCAGCAATCCTCATTCTTTCTTCTTTTTTCTCTGCTCATCCTGTCTTCTTCTTTTCTTCCATCTCCCCTGCACTCTCTCCTTCCCTCTCTCTTCCGTCTTCCCCTCCCTTCCTTTCCCCTCATACTTTTCCTTTTTTGACATACTCTTATTACCTTGCTCAGGCTGGCCTTGAACTTTCAGACTGAAGTGATCTCCCCATCTCACCCTCCCCATTAGCTGGGACTACAGGCACATATATAGTCTATCCAGTACACATATTCTCCCTTCAAAACAGCTCTATCAAGAATAATTCACGTATCTAGCCATTTTCCTACTTAAAACCTACAACTTATCATTTAAAATATATTCACAGATGGGCATTCAATTTTACAATATGTCTTCACCTTAAAATTCTCCATGTACTTTTTAGCTGTTATCTGTTATCTCCCCCATACTCCCATCAGACAAGACATCACTAATCTATTTTCTAGAACACAACAGATTTCTCTGTTTTAGTCATGCCATATAATAGAATCATATGGTCTTTTGTAACTGCCTTTTTGGACTTAGCATTTGCAGTATCTTCAAGGTTCATCCATATTATAGTATTCACCAGTAAGTACTTCAGTCCTTTTTATGAGTAATATTCTCATGCATTAGATCCCTACATTTTGTCTGTCTCCTTGTCTGTTAATCACATTCAGATTCATATTCTGGCTGTTGTCTATAATGGTACTATAGGCATGCTATTTGTGTGTGAAAATTATTTTTTAATTTTTTTGGAAATTTGGTAACCTGTATTTAACAATTTGAAGAACTGTCAAATTTGTAACTACTGACTTTTTGGTTCTAAACATCATTACCTATTGTGGTTTGTTTTGTTTTTAATGGTCCTGGGGCTTGAACTCAGGGCCTGGATGCAGTCTTCAAACTTTTTTGCACAAGGACATCACTCTACCAGCCATAGCACCACTTCTAGCCTTTTCTGAGTAATTTATTGGGAATAAGAGTCTCATAAACTTCCTGGGTTAGCTTTGAACTCCGAAATCTTTCAACTACTAGTAGCTAGTAGCTAGGAGTATAGGTGTAAACCACTAATGCTCTGCCCTCTGGGGTTTTTGTTAGTATCTACTTAAGAAGATTGTTTTTTTTTCTAGTCCTGGTGCATGAACACATGGCCTGAGCCATGTTTCTCAAGGCTAGAGCTCTACCAGTTGAGCCACAGCACCACTTCTGCCTTTTTCTGTGTATATGGTACCAAGGAATTTAACCCGTGTATTCGTGCATAGTAGGTGAGCACTCTACCACTAGGACAAACTCCCAGCCCCAAAGAGTCTTCTTTGTTCTTAGTTCACCGAAGCTTTTTTAGACTGGGTATTTTTTAATATATTTTTTATTGCAATTAATAGAAGGGTTACATGGTTTTGCCAGATAAATGGTGCCTTATTTCCCACACATTGATACCCTTTAACATGTCGTGGTCCCCATTTCCCTTTCCCCCTCTCCCACCCCTCATCTTGTTTTCCCCGGTTCCCTATCCAATTTCAGATAACCAAATACAATTATATCTGATATATCAGGTAACAAAGTGAGATAGTGTAACAATATGAGATAACCAAGGGTAGACTGGGTATTTTTTTAAACTTTAATTTTGTTAAGTCCCTGTATCTGTGTTTATAGAGTTGGTTACATGGTTTTTGTGTTTTTTATGCTTGTTTTTTTTTTTGCTAGTGCTGAGCATTTTTTTGCTAGGGCCTGAGCATTGTCCTTCGGCTTTCTTAAGGCTAGCACTCTACCATTTGAGCCACAGCACCACTTTTACCTTTTTCTGTGTAGCATGGAACTTTGTGCATGCTAGGCAAGTACTCTACCACTAGGCCAAACTCCCGGCCCCGATTTTTTTTATTCTATTCATAAGATGTTTTATATGAATTGAATTTTTTTAAATCAGTCCTGGGGCTTAAACTCAGGGCCTGAGAGCTGTCCTTGGGCTTTCTCAAGGCTATAACTCTACCACTTGAGCTTCAGCCCCACTTCCAGCTTTTTTTCTATGTATGTGGGCCTTCCTGCATGCTAGGCAAGCACTCTACCACTAGGCCAAACTCCTGGCCAATGATTTTTTATTTAAGATATCAAATCAGCTTTCTATGCCTGATGTAAATCTTCCTTGATGATGCTGTGTAATTCTGTGTGTGTGTGTGTGTATGTATATATATGTTTGTGTGTGTGTGTGTGTGTGTGTGTGTGTGTGTGTGTGTGTGTATGTCTGAGTTATAGCAGTATTTTGTTAAGGATATTTGTGTCCTCTTTTTTCAGAAATATGGTTTATAGTTTTCTTCTCCTGTTTTTGTCTCCTTTGTCACCACCATTTCTTCTTGTTTGTAGCTTATGGCGTCATTAGCTGCTTTGGGCCTCCTAACCCTCGAGCAGACCACGAGTGCTGCAGTATTTTGCACGGTCTTGTGGCTGCAGTGGAGACCCTTTGCAAAATTACTGAATATCAACATGAGGCTCAAACTTTACTCATGGAGAATGCAGAACGTGTTAGGAATAGAGGCCGAATAATCTGCATTACTAATGCAAAAAGATGGGGTATATATGAGTTGCAACCATAGTTTCATTGAAGGAATTCTATTTCTGTTGTGGATTCTATGTGAAATTTAGGGTTTGCATGAAATCATTTAAGCATATTGCAAGTGTTCAGTGCCGTTTTTCCTCTGGTATTAAATCTGTGTCCAATTCTAAATAAAATGGGCCAATATAGGTGAAAACTGATTTAGATTATCATCATGGAAAGATTTGGATGTTTTCTTTTACATTTTTTTTGTGAGTCATGGGGCATGGACTCTGGGCCTGGGTGCTGTCCCTGATCTCTTCTTCTCAAGGCTACTGCCCTACCTTTTGAGCAACAGCCCTACTTCCAGTTTTCTAGTGGGTAATTGGAGATAAGAGTCCCACATTCTTTAGTGCCTGGCCTGGCCTCGAACAATGATCTATAGATCATGAGGATCTAGTAGCTAGGATTACAGGCTTTTTTGTTTTTAAAGCTAGCTTGTTAATTTTGAATAAAAATATATCTACTGAAATAATTTTACCTGCTCGTACAACCAACAGCTAATAATTGTTTTAGTTTTATTTTTCCTTCTGATTTTTTTCTCTGTCTTTTCATTCCATAGTGGTAGTCATGTACAATGCTTGAAGACTGTGTCCAGGAAACAATTCATGAACATAACAAGCTAGCTGCAAATTCAGATCAGTGAGTATAATTCATAAAGTATTGTCTTTAACTTCATGTATTTATGTGATTATTTACAGTGATTTTTTTGTGTTTTTTTTAATTTTTTTGCTTTTTTCTAGTCCTGAGGTTTGAACTCAGAGACCGATCACTGTCCTTGGGCTTTTTCTCAAGGCTGGAGTTCTTCCAATTGAGCCAGAGCACCATTTTTTGCTTTTTTCTATGTGGTATCAAGGAATTGAACTCAAGTCTTCGTGCATGCAAGGCAAGCATTCTACCACTAGGCTATGCTCCTGGATTATTTGCAGGTTTTTATTTGGTTGTTTTTGTTTTTGTGCTAGGACTGGGACTTGAACTCAGGACCTGGGTGTTGTTCCTTAGGTTTGTGCTCAAAGGTGTCACTCTACCATCCCTCTACTTCTGGCTTTTTGCTAGTTAATAAGAGATAATCTCATAGGCTTCCTTTTCCCTGGCTGGCTTCAAACTGAGATCCACAGATCTCAGTATCCTGAGTTATTAAGATACTGGTAACCTGCTTGGCGCTCTCTCTCTCTCTCTCTCTCTCTCTCTCTCTCTCTCTCTCTCTCTCTCTCTCTGTATATATATATATATATATATGTATATATATATATATATATATATGTTTTTTTTTCTTTCCCAGTCCTGGGCCTTGAACTCAGGGCCTGAGCACTGTCCTTGAGCTTTCTCAAGGCTAGAGCTCTGCCACTTGATCCGCAGCACCACTTCCAGCTTTTTTCTTTGGACTTTCTCAAGGCTCGAGCTTTACCACTTGAGCCTCAGCACCACTTCTGGCTTTTTTCTATGTATGTGGACACCAAGGAATTGAACCTGGGTCTTCGTGCATGCTAGGCAAGCACTCTACCACTAGGCCAAACTCCTGCCTTCCCCCCCACCACAGCTTTTTTCTATGTATGTGGTTCCGAGGAATCAAACCAGGGTCGTTGTGCATGCTAACTAAGGACTGTACCATTAAGCCAAACTCCTATCACAAAAAAGCAAATGTTCTGAGTAAATGGCCTTTCAGTTTCCAAAGAATTTTAATAAAATTAAATATACCTGTTACACTGAACATCTATCCTTGTGCATGCTTGGCAAACACTTTATCACTAGGCCAAATTCCCGGCCCTGAGGAAAAAAAATACATACATATATGTATATATATGTTTTATTTTTTCAGTCCTGGGGCTTGAACTCAGGCCCTGAGCACTGTCCTTGAGCTTTCTCAAGGCTAGAGCTCTACCACTTGAGCCACTGCATTACTTCCAGGTTTTTCTATGTATGTGGTATTGAGGAATCGAACCTGGGTCTTTGTGTGTACTAGATAAGCACTCTACCCCTAGGCCAACCTTCTGGCCCTTGCTGAAAATATTTAAATATGATTATTATACTTGCTGGAATTCTATTATTTGATCTAACAGATGAGCCTGAAATTCTAACTTTGACTAGAAACTTTTTTGTATTATTTACCCTTCTTTTTTCTATGTATGTTGGTACTGAGGAATGGAACCTGGGTCTTCATGCATGCTACGCAAGCACTCTACCACTACATCAAACTCCCAGCTTCATTCATCCCTATTTTTCACTGGTTATTTTTAGGATAGAATCTTGTTTCCTATCCTAGAGCACTTGAGGTGTAATCTGCCTACTAGTAGGTTTTTGTGCTAACTGGCTCCACTCACTTGCCACTATGGCCAGCTGCCCTTCTATAGAGCTAGTGCTTCAGAGACTTCTTGTCTAGGCTCTACAGTCCTCTCACTCTGAGCATCTCAAGGAGCTTATGATGACAGGTGCATGCCACTGTGTTGTGTTATGGGTTAAGGATTTGAGAAGGAGTCTTGTGAACTTTTGTTTGCATTGGTCTTTAATTGCACTGCTCTTATTCTTGGCCTTCCAAGTACTTGAGATTACAGAGACTTAGCCGAATGCAGTGGCTCTAGCCTGTAATCTTAGATCCTCAGGAGGCTGAGATCTGAGGATCTTGATTCAAAGCCAGCCCAGTCACTAAAGTATGAGAGACTCTTATCTCCTGTCAATCACTAGAAAATGAGAAGTGGGGCTGGGGCTTGGGCTCAAGGGTAGGGCAGCAGCCTTGAGCTGAATAGCTCCGGGACAGCGCCCAGGCCCAGAGTTCAAACCCCATGACCCACCAAAGAAAAAAAAAAGATTACAGAAACCTGAGCCAGTGATTCCTCGCTTGCACTATGTGGATTTTTAAAAAGGACAAAGCTATTGCAAATGAAAACTTTTTTTTCTTATATTGATCAGTTCTCCAACTCTACATTCTCGACTGTTTCCTGCAGTTCGGTTATACCAGTATAAATTTCATTGTGTCAGTGCTGACTATATAAATCAGGAGCTCAATCCCATAGACTTCCATCCATCTTCAGCCACCATATTGAAATACACCCCAGAGCTGCGCGCAGTGGCTCATGCCTGCAATCCTAGCTACTCAGGAGGCTGAGATCTGAGGACAAGGTTCAAGGCCAGCCCTGGCACAAAAAGACCTGAGACTTATCTCCAACTAACTTCTAGAAAATGGGATATTAAAGATAGGGTTAGGGCCATATTTCCTGTTAAAGCATAGATATTAAGGATATATTTAGGACAATTACACTATGTTCTGTAACTTAGAGTGATTATTTTCTTAGATGAAATAGTATTGCTCTAGTAGGATTATTCTTTCAAGGAGTAGGTACTCAAGTATTTAGGAGTGTCCTTTGCAGTATATTTGCAAATGACTTAAAGAAAAGAGTTGTCTATTTAGTATATGTATAGAAAGCAAATACAACTAATGCATAATGCAGGATGTATGAGTGCTTATTGACTATTATACTTTGGAGCGTGAACTCAGGTCCTGGGCACTGTCCTTGAGCTTTCTTCAGGGTAGTGCTCTACCACTTGAGCTATACCACCATTTCTGGCTTTTTCTGTGTATGTGATATCACAAAATTGAACCTGGGGCTTTGTGCATGCTAGACAAGCACTCTACTTCTAGGCTTGACTACACTGGCCTTGACTATTACACTTTTATTTCAATTTTTCTGTTGGTCTAGAAATTTCAAAATAATATGTTGGGGATATTTTTAGTGTTACTGATTCAGTGTTGTTAGAAATAATCAGTTATAGGTAACAGTTAATAGAAGCTAATTTGAAAAAATTATTAGTATAGGGCTGGGAGCATGGCTTAGTGGTAGAGTGCATGCCTAGTATGCATGGAACTCTGGGTTCTATTCCTCATTACTACATACCCAGAAAAAAAAACTGGAAGTGGTGCTGCGGCCCAAGTAGTAGAATACTAGCCTACAGAAAGCCCAAGTACAGTGCTTAGGCCCTGAGTTTAAGATCCAGAACTGGAAAAAAATTATTAACAGAAAAATTAATATTCAATGTCTATTTCCTTGATCATTTTCGTTGAAAAATAATTATAAGAATTTATAGCGGGGTGCAGTGGCTTATGCCTGTAATTCTTACTAGTCAGGAGGCTGAGATCTGAGGACCACAGTTCCAAGCCAGCGTGGCCACTATAAAGCTAGGAGATTTTTTTTTGCCAGTCCTGGGCTTGAGTTCAGGGCCTGAGCACTGTCCTTGGACTTTCCTCAAGGCTAGTGTTCTATCCTGAGCCACCACACCACTTCTGGCTTTTTCTATGTATGTGGTACCAAGGAATCGAACCTGGGTCTTCGTGCATGCTAGGCAGGCACTCTACCACTAGGCAAAACTCCCCGCCAAAGCCAGGAGATTCTTATCTCCAATTAATCTCTAATTGGAAGTGGGGCTGTGGCTCAAGGGTAGGGCAGTATCCTTGAGCTGAAGAGCTCAGGGACAGCGCACAGGCCCAGCATTCAATCCCCATGACTGCCCCTCCCACAAAGAATTTTTCCTATGTACCTTTTAAATACACAGAAAATTAATAATTTTCACTTTATTTCAATTTGTATAATTATTTACTACTCAGTGTTAATACAAATGTATTATATACTTTTATATACTCATTATATACTCTGTAACCTAACAATAGTAATATTTGATTTTAGCCACATATTTTTAGTACATTAAGATTTTAATTGTTTATTTGCCTCAGTTCAATTCTTTAGAGAGTATATATTCTATCTATCCTCTATTTTATCTTAAGTAAAAAGTTTCTTTATAAGTCTCATGCAGATTCAAAAATGTGAGTTGGTCTTGATTCATACCTACCCAGTGGGTGAGGACAGCCTTGTATCTGATCGTCCTAAAAAAGAAGTAAGTGTAGATAAGTGTTAGATGAGAAAATTATTGTGAATTGTTATTAATGAATATGGGGTACACTTAAAAATTAAAATGATTAACTCAATATTTTCTGCAAAATTTGCAAGGCAAACCTTTATGGCACATATCTCAAATACATTTTAATGTAATCTTTATTTTTTCTCCCTGTATTATACTTTTTATTTTGCTAGCCCACATTCAGTGTCTGTGACCAGGTTAGTAAATCCAAAGGAAAAGATCACAGAACAAAATCCTGTACTTTTATTTACGCTATGAATGTGTAAAATAAGATAAAGAACAGTTGTGTTCTTGTTATTTTCATTAAACATAACCTGTGTTTTAAATTGATTTTCTGTGATTCTTTTTCGGAGGCATTAGATTTTATGTACTTGGTATATTCTAGTGAATCATTATGCTACTTTTTTTCTAACTAGAGAAGAAGTCATAGCTTACATTTGTTTATTTTATGGCTGAAAATACAGAGACATGAGTCCTACGATTTAACTAATAGGGTTTATTAGGAATCTGTTGCTTCTTGTTCATTTGCATTATAGTAAGTGGTCTGTTGCCAGCATAGTGGTGGGTATATTGTAATCTGTTAAGAGTTGTTTCTGAGCAGACTTGAATTTAACTGTATTGATTATACCCAAAATATTGAGTAACTATTCTACCTAAGCCTTCACACTGACGTTGTTATACTAGTTTCAGTTTAGTGGAGGTAACAGGATGTTTCTGTGTAATCCTGACCTAATGACCTTCCCATTTTAGCTCTGAGGACTGAGATTATAACTATATGCCATCACACCTGGCTTCACTTTCAGGTATTTGTTTTTTTTTTTAGGGCGGGGTGGGGCGGGCGGGCTGTTGCCAGTCCTGGGCTTGAGCTCAGGGACTGAGCTCTGTCCTTGGACTTTCTCAAGGCTAGAGCTCTACCACTTGAGCCTCAGCACCACTTCCAGCTTTTTTCTATGTATGTGGTACTGAGGAATTAAACCTGGGTCTTCCTGCGTGCTAGGCAGGCACTCTACCACTAGGCCAAACTCCCGGCCCCAGTTCAGTTTCACTTTGTTCTGCCATTATGTATCAGCATTCAATTTTTTGGGAAATATAATTCTTTCATTATTAATTTCCTCCTAATTCCAAAATCTGGTTCATTATTACTATATGGTAAGTCTCTGGTGTCTTAAGTTTGTAAACGCAGCTACTCAGGAGGCTTAGATATGAGGATTGCAGTTCAAAGCCAGCAGGGGCAGGAAAGTCCACTCTTATCTCCATTTAACCCCCAGGGAAAATGGAAGTGGAGCTATGGCTCAAGGTGGTAGAGTGCCAGCCTTGAGTGAAAGAGCTAAGAGACAGTGCCCAGGTGCTGAGTTCAAGCCCTATAACCAACAAGAAGGGCCTGTGGGGGAGATACCTTAGGCTCATATTCCTAATGTAGAAACAATTGACAAAATAGCAAATGCGCTTATATGCTTTTTTTTTTTTACAAATACACCTTATAAAAAATACTGACTATATTGATTACTTGCTTATTATAGCTGACATTTGTTTGCTTCTGCCATTATATCTTTTAGTCTTTACTCACTTAATTAAATATATAATGTTCAAATTTTTATTATATTAAAACAAGTTAGAAGGCTTACTTATTAGTTTGTATTTGCTATCTTAAATAACTGGTGTTCATTAAATTCACTGTAGGTACTTGAAGATACTTTTTCTCTTTTAACCATTATTTCACTTTCAGTTTATGTACGTTATTTTCATGTTCTGTAAAAAATATGCTAATTAGTAAAACAGAAACTCCAAAATTTCTATATTCATTGTTACCTAAGAACATTGTTAGTTTTGTACTGTATCTTTAAATAGACTAATTACTAGGTAGATTGCTGAAATGTTGAATGTATTTGACTTCAGTTTAAACAAAAAAGCAAACTGAATAGTTAATTCTTTTGTTTTGCAATGAAAACCAAGTTATTGTGCATGTTTTAAATTTTGCTTGAAGGAAGAACAACATGCTAACACATCTGCCAATTATGACGTGGAACTGCTTCATCACAAGGATGCTCATGTAGATTTCCTGAAGAGCGGTGAGTCATGGGAAAGAGCTGGGTTTTTTTTTATTGGATGAAATAATGGGTTTATTGTGACATTTTTTTTCACATATGCATCTAAGATACTACAATCATGTTGACCCACCCATTACCCTTTCCTACTCCCATTCCCAAGGACCCCTTTCAAATCCTCCCTCATTTTGTGTCTTTCATTTTGAAAGCTGGATGCCATATGTACTATTTCAAGTCTGGTCTATTTTACTTAACATGATTTCCATTCTGCAGATGACATTTCCTCCTCCTTTATAGCCAAGTAGTTAACACTTGGTTTTGTATATATACCACTTTGGAAAGAGCTGTTTTGAGATTCTGTTTTATTTTGTCTTTAGTTTAAAAATTACCTTTAATGGGCTGGGAGTTTAACCTAGTGGTAGAGTGCTTGCCTAGCATGCACAAAGACCTGGGTTTCATTCCTCAGTACCACATACACAGAAAAAAGCCAGGAGTGGTGCTGAGGCTCAAGGGGTAGAGCTCTAGCCTTGAGAAAGTCCAAGGACAGTGCTCAGGCCCTGTGCTCAAGCCCAGATCTGGCAAAAAAATTTACCTTTAAAGTAGTTGTGTAGAGGGGTTACAAGTACAATGCATCTTTTTTTGTTTTTAAATTGTATTTTATTGTCGAGGTAATGGTACGGGTTACAGTTACGGTTGTCAGATAGTGGGTACATTACTTCTCAAACCTTGATACACTTTCTTATGTTTTTCCCCCTTTCCCTCCCTCTGTCCCCTTCGTAGACATCTTGTTTTCCTCCTTCCCTTTCCTATTTCAAAGAAACAAATAAACATACATATAATATACCAGGTAAGAAAGTCAGATACAGTAACCACATAAGATTAACCATAAGGGGAAAAAAGAGAAAAGAAATAACTGCACATAGTATATTAAGAACAATAGTCACAAAGATCAACCTCTTATTTCCACATCTTAGAGTTCCTTTTGTATAGTCTCATCCTGTATGTACATACCTTTTAAGCTATTGTGATCCTCTACTAGGAGAATCCTAGATGTGTACTAATTATTTCAAATGAGGGAAATCATGGAATGTATGTTCCTTGGGATCTGGCTTACTTCACTGACTGTGATTTTTTTCCCCAAGTCTTTCCATTTCTTTAAAAATGGGGCGATGTCATTCTTTCTGATGGTAGCATAGAATTCCATTGTGTATAAGTACCATGTTGCTATATTGTCTTGATCCATTTATCTGCTGGGGGTCATCAGGGCCTGAGAACTGTTCTTGGACTTTCTCAAGGCTAGTGCTCTACCACTTGAGCCTCAGCACCATTTCCAGCTTTTTTCTATGTATGTGGTACTGAGGAATCGAACCTGGGTCTTCATGCATGCTAGGAAACACTCTACTAGGCCAAATTCCTGGCCCCTCCATGAGCTCTTTAGCTCAGGGCTACTGCCCTATCCCCAGAGCCATAGCCACACTTTCCAATTTCTGGAGGTTAATTGGAGATAAGAGTCTCTCAGTCTTTGGTGCCTGGGCTGGCATTGAACCTTGATCCTCAGATCTCAGCCACTTAAATAGCTGGGATTACAGGTGCGATCCATCATGGCTGGCTGATTTGCATTTTTTTAAATTTAATATGATATACTTTATTTCCAGCAGTGATATAATTTTACATGAAAATAAATTTACCATTGAATCATTAAGGGCATATAAATCTACAAAAATATTTAAAAAAACAGCTGTTACCAGACCAAAAATATAAGCGGATGAGTCTTAACAAAAACTGGAAAAGATACTGAGGATGAAGGAAATCACACAGTATTTTGAACTAATATTCAATGCTTATAAATTAGCTGGCTTAGATGAATTGTAAATTCTTCATCCAATTAGGATTGGATATTTAAAGCAATTTTAAGATTTAAACGTCATCTTCTAAATCTTTAAGCCCTGACATTTGGTTAAACTCTTTATAATGCTCTTTTATGTAGATAGGTGCTGTGAGAGAATAAGTGATTGACTTTGGTCATGTGATATGTGTTTGTTCTGAAGTGAGATAGTGATGGACTGTGGATATTGTAGATATGCTTATATGCTTGTGACATATCTCAGATATTTTTTTTGCCAGCCCTTGGACTTTCTCAATTCTAGAAGCTTTACCACTTAAGCCTCAGCACCACTTCTGGCTTTTTTTATGTATGTGATACCAAGGAATTGAACTCGAGTCTTTGTGTATGCTAGGCAAGCACTGTACCGCTAGGCCAAACTCCCAGCCCTCACCTGTTAGTTTCTAACAAACGCAAACTTATTTTAATAAATATATATTAATGTTTAACAAAAGAATGTGGCAAACTTTGGAAATGTAACTCAAAGACCTGTGAGGTGGTTTATTTAATTTTGAAAACATGTCCTTGAAAATAGAAATGGTTTTTCTATGCCTCAAAGTGGAAGAATGCTAGCTTTGAGCAAAAGAACATAGGAACTGTGCCTAGGCCCTGATCATTACTTCTCAAGAAAGCTGTAGATCTTTAATTTAGAAGTGCTCTTATCCCTGTACTTATCAGACATTTGTCAGTTTTGTTGCTCTACATGTACTTGTTGTTACTGGAGGAATCCAGTGAACTGTGCTTTACTGTGGTTTTTGTGAATGGCACTCACGCATATATTATTTGTGTATTTATTTCCTGGACCCTTTAGCTAATGTTGTTTCTAAATAGATTAGGACAGGGTGTAATTAGGTGTGCATTTAAAATTTAAGTCTTCTCTGAGTACTGAGCTATGTCATTGCATTATTTTGATATTGTGATTAGGAAGAAATGATTGCCATTGTTTTTCTTTCTGAATTTTATCTTTCTTTTTCATTTCTTGATTTTGAGATTTGCTTGTTCTTGTTTTCCCTCAGTTCTTAAAATGCATCATTATTTTATGTATTTTATGAAATGTATGAATTATTTGCTTTTAATGAAGGTACTAGATAGCTACAATCTTCCTTCTTAAAACTGCCCTCTCCGCATCCCATAGTTTTTGGCATTTGGGGTATGTGTCTATGTGTGTGTGTCTGTGTGTCTGCTTGTCTGTCCGTCTTGGGGCTTGAACTCAGAGCCTAGGCACTGTCCCTGCGCATTTTTGCTGAAGTCTAGCACTCTACTGCTTAAGCTACAACTCTGCTATGGCTTTTTTTGCTGGTTATTTGGAGACAAGAGTCTCACACACTTTTCTGCTTAAGCCAGCTTCAAACTGTAATCCTCAGATCTCAGCCTCTTCAGTACCAAGGATTATAGGCAAAAGCCACCAACATCCTGTTGGTCTGGTATTTTGGATTTCCCCCAATCTCCCCCAGACACCACTTCTGGGTTTCTCTGAGTGGTTTAAGAGTCTCATGGATTTTCCTACTGTCTTGAAACTGTGATCTCAGCTTCTTGAGAAACAAGTATTTTGGATTTTAATTTTTACTTTTAAGGGAATCCGTTTTTATTATTTTTAATAACTCACTATTCATTTAAAAATATAATACCTAGTCTCTATGTGTTTGTGTAGCTTTTTTACAGTTTTTCTTGCTAGTAATTTTATTCTATTATGATCCCTTTTGTATCTATTAAAGATACAAAAATTACTTTTCTTTTTAAAATTTATTTAATTTAATTATTATTGTTGTGGTAATATATAGAGGGTTACATTCACTAGGTAGTAGGTGCATTACTTCTCACACATTGATACTCCTTCTCATGTTTTTGTCCCCATTTCCCTCCTCCCACCGCTCCCAATCATCTTGTGTTTCCCCCTTCCCTTTCCTATTTTAAATAAACAAATAAATGTGTATACAATATACCCGGTAACAAAGTCAGATACAGTAACAATGTAAGATTAATTGAAGGGCAAAAAATGTTTTACTTTTCTTGTATTTACTAAAACTTGCTTTATGGTTTCAGGTGGAAGTTCCATCAAGAATGCCTATTTTTCTTAGGTAGGTAGAATATTCTGCATATGCCTATTATCAATTTGGTCTTTGCCACAGGTTAGCTGTGAAGTTTGTTGATCTTTCACCTAGATGATCTATCTATTGATTGTGGCAAACTAAGTTACACACTGCTTTTTTTTTATTTATTTTTTGCAAGTCCTGGAGCTGGAACTCAGGGCCTGGGCAATGTCTTTGGGTTTTCTCAAGGCTAGAGCTCTCCCACTTGGGACCAATTCTGGCTGTGGTACCAATGAATCAAACCCGTGTCTTCTCTGTGTCTTTGTGCATTCTCGGCAAGCACTCTACCACTAGGCCAAACTCCCATCCCCTGGCTACTGTTATTGTATTTGGATCTATCTGTTCCTTTTTTCCAGTTCTGTTTATTTTATGAAGTTAGGTATACCCAGTTTGATGAATATATATTTAAAATTTTCACATTTTCTTAACAGACTGTTCCCATTACTACTAAATCTTGAATTCTTCTTGATAGTGTATCTCTTACTCCTCCTAGTCTGAGTATAGCTTCTTTCTTCTACATTCTTTTTTTTTGGTTGGTTGTGAGGCTTGAACTCTGCGCTGGGGCACTGTCCCTAAACTCTTCAGCTCCAGGCTACTGTTCTACCCCTGGGCCTGGATGCAGTCCCTGAGCTCTTCACCTCAAGCCTACCACCGTACCTCTTGAGCCACAGCCCCACGTCTCATTTTCTAGTGGTTAATTGGAGATAAGAGTCTCAGGGTCTTTAGTGCCCAGGTTGGTTTTGAACTGTGATCCTCAGATGTCAGCCTCTTCAGTACCTAGTATTATAGGCATGAATCATTGGTGCCCAGGTTATTTTATCTTTCTATATTGTTTTTCTTCTTTTTATTATTATTTATTTTTTTCCAATCCTGGGGTTGAGCTAAGGGCCTGAGCACTGTCCTTGGGCTTTCTCAAGGCTAGAGCTCTACCACTTGAGCCACAGCACCACTTCCGGCTTTTTTCTCTGAATGTGGTACCAAGGAATTGAATCCGGGTCTTTGTGTATGCTAGGGAAGCACTCTACCACGAGGCCAAACTCCCAGCCCCCTTTTTATTGTTATTATAAAGGTGATAAAGAGATAATAGTTACTTAAGTCAGGTAATGAGTACATTTCTTTTGGATAATGTCACCCGTTCCTTGGCTCTCTCTCAGTTTTTCTCTGACATTTCCACCCACATTTTTTCTCCTTAATGGAGAGTCCTTTCACCCAAAAGAGAGAAATCAGGCATGACTAAAAACCACAACAATTAAAAGCACATTCAATATTTAGATGTAGTATAAAACTATTGGAAACAGTAACTACACGCACTGAGATTAGAAAGGAAAGGATATGTCAAGATGCTGAAAGCTCACAACTGTAATTCTAGCTATTTAGGAGGCTGAGATCTAAGGACTGAAGTTCAAGGCCAATCTGGGCAGGAAATTCCTGAGTGAAAAAGCTCAGGGACTGTACCTGGGCCCTGAGTTTAAGTCCTGTGATTGGCTGGGGAGGTGGAAAGGAAAGGAAAGGATATGTTGAAAATTAAAAAAAAATTATTAGATCTAAAGGTACTGATAATGAAGTAGTAATAAAGAAAAATGGAGGAAAGAGAAGGATTGAAGCAGCAAATCAGGAGAAGTAAAGAAAATAGAATGGATATATCGGCAAAACTAAAATATTAAGAAGAGAAAACAGGGAAAAATGAGTACAGCAGAAGGCAAAATGATCAAAAGAGAAAAATAGGCAAAACAACAAAGAGCAAGCTACAACAATCCAACGACAAATACATCTAGAAAAAGGAAACTCCATTCCTGGACCTCTGCCTTTCTCATTGCTGGATGTGCATTCGCTACAATGTTTCCTGTCTGCACCTGGTGAGTGACTCCTGCCTGCAGGATTCTTTTCTGTCTCCTTTAACCAAGCTGCCTAAGTCTCTCTCCCTGTGTGTAGTTTAAGACCCTCCACCCCCAATGTGTTCTGGTGAGATTGGATTCCTCCTCCCCCCCATATCCTTCTTTCCCACTCAACATCCTTATTGACTCTACCCAATGACATCGTCACTCACTCCACCTCCAGTCTCCACTGACTTCACCCCACCCCTGGTGTCGTCCCTGGCTGGGCGCCCGCACCCATGTCCTCACTAACTCTTCCCCTACTTCCTCACTGACCATCCCCCACCCTCACAGACTTCACTTCCTCTTAGTGTTTCTTATTACAAAGGGGTCTCATCAGTCTCACCCAAGTCAGGACAACCCCTTGGGATATATTTTACGCTCTTTAGATGTTCTTCTACTCAGAGACTCCATAAAGCCAAAACTGTTCATCTTTTATTGCAGTTGTGTCTGGCCAAAGTATAGGCTAGAGACCTGGTCTCAGTGGCCCCCAAATGGGACTTTGGATTATAATATTCTCAGGAATTTAGACAGTTTCTGCCGACGCAATAGTAAATGGCCGGAGGTTCTATATATTCAGGCTTTCTTTGCTCTCCATGCTTGCCTTTCTCTCTACCATTCCTGTTCAACTTCCCCTATCCTACTGGCAAAGGGGCATCCTGTCCCTGCCAAATCACCTAAGAGCCTGGAGTCTCTTCCTAAACCTAAAGTGCCTGATCCCCTACTCAACATTGAAGATTCTGCTTCTCCTCCCCAAGCTGAACCTTTCCTTCCTTCTCCTTCTCCTTCATCTCCTTTTGACTCACCTCCTGCTACTCATACTCGGTCTTGTACTGGTAGGTCACAGCTTCATCCAGCCTCCTTATATCCTTTGCGGTATGTGGCAGAGGCAGAAGGGGTCATTCGTGTGCATGCCTCCTTTTCAATGACAGATCCTTCCCAGACTGAGAAGCAACTAGGATCATACTCCCAAGACCCCAATAATTATACCAAAGAATTTAAAAACCTTGTTCAGACATATGACCTCACCTGGCATGACTTATGTATAGTCCTGTCCTCTACCCTTACCTCTGAAGAAAAGGAAAGGTTTTGGGTTGCAGCCCAAAAACATGTGGTGAAACCCACTGCCTACACAATACTTTCCCAGTAGGGGCAACGGCTGTGTCCAGGGAAGAGCCCAAATGGGACTATGAAAATAATGCCCCTTGAAGGGTTATCAGAAATAGGATGGTAACCTGCCTGGTAGCTGGCCTCCAGAAGGCAGCCCACCATGCAGTCAACTATGATAAACTAAAGGAGGTTACCCAGAGATCCACTGAAAACCCAGCCAAATTTCTTGATCGCCTTACAGTAGCACTCCAGAATTATACTAAGCTGGACCCTGTGTCAAAAGAAGGTATACTGGTCCTTAATACCCATTTCATTTCCCAATCAGCTCCTGATACTAAACAAAATTGAAAAAGGCAGAGGATGTCCTTCAAACCCCTCAAGGAGATCTGGTGAGCATGGACTTTAAGGTTTTTAACAACCAGGAGGAACAGAAAAAAGCTGATAAAGATGCCCATAATAGGAAAAAATGCCAGCTCCTGGCGGCTGCCCTTTGGGCTCCTCAAAGAAGAAGCACCCAATGCACACCATCCAGACCATGCTTTAAGTGTGGCAAGGAAGGCCCCTGGGCAAGAGCTTGTCCTACTCTAAAACCACCATCTGGACCCTGCCAAAGTGTGGGTAGCCGGGACACTGGGGAATCGAATATCCCTCCTCATCTCTACAAGATGTGTCAGTCCCTCACATACCCACCACAGACGGTGAGGAGTTCAACTTATCCAAGATGCTCAACTTGGCAACGGAAGTGCAATGCTGCCCAGGGCCGCTGGATCCCTCAAGCATCACTATCGAGGAGACCAGGGTATGTCTCCAGATTGCAGGCAAGCTACTTGTATCCTTTCTTTTGGATATGGGAGCCAGTTAATCGTTGTTACCTGAGTATTCCAGCTTGTCTTTTCCCTCTCAGATCTCAGTGGTGGGTGTAGATAGCCTTACTTGCTCTGTAACTACCCATGTAGATTAGATAACTTTCCTTTTTTACATTCCATTCTAATCTTAACCCACTGTCCCATATCCAAGACTCCCTCAGCCCCTTAAAGCCCTTTTCCTTCTCCCCCAATTTTGCCTGAGGATCGAGTCTTCCTTAAGACCCTTAATCTTTCTGGTTTACATCCTAATTGGACAGGCCCTCATCAGCTCCTGCTGACCGCTCCCACTGCAGTTTAGCTCAAAGGAGAGCCACAGTGGTGTCTTTTGTCAGGAGTGAAAAAAAGGCTCCTGCTCTTGCCCCTTCTATGACGCCAAGGTATCTCGCATCCCTGAAGAAGATGGCACCCTGCCTTTTATGACTTCTTTTGAATTTCACCCAAGGACACATATGCACGTTCACTACCATGGAACGTTTACTGCTCCTTCTGGATGGACAGCATCCCCACGTTCTACCCTCAATGTCCACGCCCCTTCTCAGTCGGAAGTACCAGAAAGATTCTGCACCTCTTTACAACTATCAGAATGTGGGAATGTTAAGTATGCCTGGAAGAAATGACTTCTTCCCTTGGATCTCCCCCCCTGCACCCTGGAAATCCCTGCCCAGCACGTGTAACCCTGGCAACTGGCATGCCTGGGGGCAGTGTTAGGTCCCCACGGAGGTACTTCCCCATTATCTGAGGTCATATCCACTTCCGCTGTGACTATTCCCTGCCCCATATATAATCTCTCAATTCCCACCCTAAGCTTTCTTCCTTTCCCGGACTCCATTTTAGAAGGCAGGAGTCTATTCTTTCCTCACACAATAAACGCTTTTCTCCTGAACTGCGTGGAGATTCCTTTCGCCTGACCTTACAGACTTCAATTTTTAAATGGACAGTAAAGTGTTTGGATAAGAATCTGCATAGAGGAAGCATCACTGCTTTGGGACTATTGTGTTGACCAGAGTGATCTGGCAAAGCTTCTTCAAGAATTTGAATAGGCTTCTAATGGCAAGTGCAATTCTACTGAGTGTCTCTCGAAGTGAGATGGAATTAAAGCAAAACACAAGAACGATGGGCATGGAAAGGATAGCATGAACACGGCATCATGATAGCACGATCTTGCGCCAATGAAATTGGTGACTGATCAGAGGATCTTCAGATTGCTAAAGACTTTATAAGGCCTAGGTTCAAGATACAAGGAATGAAGGAACATTTCTAAGAAATGACCCAGGAGTCTTGTGATAGATGGCATGCAGGAAAAAATGTGATGGCCTCAGAACTCCACTGAGAAGATGAACAGGCCCTGGGAGAGGGCACTGGCTGGTGAGGACTTCACACGCTCCAAGATGGCCAGTCCCAGGGTGACCTTATTTTACACACTCCCCTTTCACCAGCAATTGTGTTTCTGAATCCTCTGAGATCATCACACACAGTGTGTGAAACACCTGCTGCCGTAGACACAATGGAGGTGAGCAGGACAGACAAAACCCATGGAGAGGAGCCCTGGCCCTGTGATGTCCCTCAACTCCAGTCTCTAGGGACTGGAAGGGAGGCCATATCAAGAACATGGTGAACCTCAGGGACTCCTCGTCAGAATGCAAGCATCAGCAAATATGGTTACAAAGAGAGCGCTTCTTCATCATGGACTGAGCACAGGAAGACATTGGTGGTGGGAAGATGTTGTGCTTCTTAGTGTCACTTCCAAGATGACAACTGAAGGCCTGGGGAAATCTCTGGAGGCCACAATTGTGTGGGGGAAGCCAGAAGAGGTGCATGTAAAACTGTGCATCCGGGAGCCAGGAGAGTGGCATGGGAGTAGATTGACTGCCTAGCATGCAGGATTCCTCAGTACCACGTAAACAAAACAAGCCGGAAAGCTTTCTGTGGTTCTAGTGGTAGAGCCCTGGACTGGAGAGAGCCCAAGGATAGCGCTCAGGGCCTGAGTTCAAGGCCCCAGGTATGCAAACAGATATTCTTTAATGAAAATAAAGGGAAAAGAAACTGCACCTGTCCAACTGCAGCAAGTCCCACACTGGCCCCAAACTAGAAAGCACAGAGTTAGATGGGGCTGGGACCTTAGTAGCAGACTCCACCCACTCTGCCTGGATCCTCAGATTCTGGACACACCCCCTATTCCTTCCTGTTTCTCGCTGACCAATAGGATCTGAGACTTGGTGCCACGCCCACATTCCACACTGCCTAGCAACACTGGTGTGGTCTCTGTAGGCTTACACCACTACCAGGAGCTGATGGAAGTAGAGGTGGCTGAGTGGTGAGCCAGAGAATCCAGGTCATTTGGCAATAGAGCGAGGAGACAGGGATAATTTTTGGTGAGTGGGAAGGTACAGGAGACTTCAAAGAGCCTGTTAATGTGGCCCGTCCATCTTTCCCGCCCCAGAAGTGGCATGTCATAAAGAACAAGTCCAAGAAAGAAACGACAGCAGGAACACCAGCAGCAGAACTGTGGTCTTGGACTTGAAGAATCCAAGAGCAACAGGAAAAAGAAAAGGGGAGGCAAGCCTAAGCTCAACAACACCAGTGAGCTCTGCAATCCACGTGAGGGTGCTGCGAGAGACCATGCTGACCTTCAGCCTCGCCTGCCTTTGGGCACAATAGGAGCAGCCAGGGTCAAGAGGGCCCCCGGTCCCAAGAAAAATGAGGATCTGGAGAAGCACTACAAATGCCTGCTGCTGACTCTGGACTGGATCAAAGTAAGACAACAACAGCTCTTCAGTGAAATCCACCAACTGAAGCAGCTAAAGCAAGACATGCAGGAACAACAGCAGGAAGAAAAGGAGAAGATGGCCCAGGTGCAAGAAACACTGAAAGCAGAGTTAGAAGACCACAAGGTAGCCATCCAGATGTTGCTTTCAGAGAAAGGCCACTTACAATCTGCCCTGGCCCACATGGAAAAGGAAGCCAAACAAAGTCAAGTGGAGCATGAAGATCTGACCAGCCGCCTGCAGGCTTCTCAGCAGCGCAGCTTAGACCTGGAGATGGCCTTGTCTGCACTCACCACCATGCAGAAGGACACTGAGCAGAAGAACAGACAGCCCATCCATGGTCTGGGTGATGTGAAGCTGCAGCTTGAGGCAAAGAGCAGAAGCTGGGACAACCTGAAGGAGCTGAATGCAGCCTTGCAGGGGAAGCTGGACGCGCTCTGGACCCAGAAGTCCAACATGAAGTTTAGATTGGAAAAATTCCAACGTGCACTAGGGGACCGGGCAGTGCTGAAAAGAAGACTACCGAATGCATAAAGTGTGGTGAGCACATTGAGGCTGGAGAGGGACAAGTGTGTGGAAGACCTGAGGGTGGAGAGGTCCACGTGGATGGAGAAGGTGTGGCGGCTCTCACAGTAGATGAACCAACTCACAGATGAGCGCAAGGAAGACCTGTGCCAGGTGGTGGATCTAAAGAAGAAGCTGGCAGAAACGGAGAAGAAGCTGGCAGAGGTGCAGCACCCTGTAGGACCATCTCAGGCTGAGCAGCAACACCAGGCCTAGGCCTGTCAGACAAATGAGGACTTCAAGCCTGAAAGGATACATGGATAGCTACTGCCGTGGTCTCCTTATTGCTTCACTTCACCTGGAACTGGGTGGGACTGTTAACTTTACAAGATGAGAATGGTTTGCGGATTGTTCCTGAGTTGAAAGAACAGATGGCCAACAACAGAGTTTGTGTAGCCTTTGAGCTAACAATCCCAAACTATGCACTGTCATTTAAAGTTATGGCACTTTATGGCTCAAGTGGTAGAGCTCTAGCCTTGAGAAAGCCCAGGGACAGTGCTCAGGCTCTGAGCACAAGGCCAGGACTGGCAAAAAAACCCGAAACTAAACAAAACAAAACAAAAATGAAATACAGTACAGAGAGCCGACACCAAATTTTGTTGGAGATGGAACGCTGAGATGTCTTGGGAAAAGGTTGTATGTAGCTTCTCATTTTTATCTGCCACATAATCCCAAGGATTTCCTTTTTTCTTTCTTTTACCTTAATTATATAACATGTAAATAGAAGTCATATAACTAGAAACTGCTTAATTTGTGTTGATGTGATTCTGTGTATCAGAAAATTAATGTGGAAGTGTAAAAAAAGAGCCATATTTCCTAATGTAAAAATTATTTATACATGATAGGTATTCTTGTCAAAATTAAAATTTTTAATATCTCACATAAAGTTATGGCACTTTATAACCAGATTAATAATACTTCAGCAAATGTCCTCATCATATATGCTGATAATGAATCGCTATTAAATTTAATGGTGTGTATTGAGCAGTATGTAATAAAAGGAAAAGTTTGTATCATGAACTCACAGTTGGATTTAACCACAAGGAGAACATATTTCATACAAGGTTCATTTCATGTGTCATACATTTTTTCACAGATTTTGTCAAGGCAGTTAGCCCTTCCAAATACCCAAAAGAGTTGTTCCTTGCTAGGCTGTGATCTCTCTAATTGTTCACATTCTGAGTCTGACTGTGTAACATGGAAAAACTGTCCTCACGAAGCTTTCTTGGGTTGGTTGCCTAGGCACTTTTTTGACATGACTATGTCTGAACACAGTAACAATATATACAACACTGTGTATGCTGTGGCTCAGGCTCTGCATGAACTCCTTCTTCATCAAGTAGAAGTACAAACAATGGGAAATAGGAAAGGGATAGTATCCTCCTCTGTACAGGTAAGGACTTCTCTTTTGGATGACTCAAACTATGAGCCAAGTCACTTCGTTGAGGTATTTCTTACCATATCACATTAAATATTTCAGATATTTTTTCCAAAACTGAAGAAATTATACTTCTGTAAGTGTTTGTTAGGCAATCTAAACATGTGTTCATGCGCTCTTAAAGAAGAACATGCCAATAACAAGGACCAAATGAATTCCATGTTTTACAAATTCTTTAAGTTACAAATTGACTCAATATATTTGTAACTAATGTATTAAAAAAGAACAAATGTATACACTTCCCTATTAGTTTCTATGGTCTGCTGAACAAAAGTAACTATATATATATATATATATATGTGTATATATATATGTGTGTGTGTGTGTGCATATATATTTGCAAGTGACTTAGTTGCAATCTTCTGTAGGTTTTACAATTTTCAGGAACTCAAAGTATAGACTCTGACAGAGTTTATGTTGTGTCAAACTGGAAATAGCTACATGAGAAATGTCTCATTAATGATTATTTATGTGAAATTAGAGTCTCTTGAAAAATGCTTTCTACTCCTTTGCCAATTGATCAAGATTCAGAAAGATTATTTTTACTCCATCAAAGATTTTCTTCTGGAGTAATTCATTAGATATTTCTTCTATCCTAAATTCTGAATCAGAGATTAAAAGTAATCAGAAACTTCTCTCAGTTCAGGTTTTCTATCTGAACCTTGGAATATACTTCACCATAAGATAATGTATCTCTTTCTGATACACTATTTTCTGAAAAACATCATTATTTTAAAATCCTGGTGGAGATCAGGTGATTTGAGATGACAACAGAAAATTGGTGGCAGAATATGACATTGTGAAACATTTGGAGTTTTCCAGAAGGTCTTGATCTTGATGTGAAAATAGGAAAATTTTCTCCAAATGTTCTACATGGTCATCAACTGTCTTTATCTGAAGATATGATAGAGTGGGCCATAGAATCAAGAGAGGTGGCTTGCATTTAATGGTAATATTTTAAGGATATAGAAGTTAACTTTACCCTAACAATGCATAGCTGAGTGGAGGGAACAAGTGATTCCTATAACGGTAGCTGTTCAAGTGTGACTATCACGGGTTTGAAGTCAATCCTAGCAGGAATACCTGGACAACTGTTATCTTAATTTAACCACCACAAAATCAGGTCTGTGTGCTGGTGACTGATGCCTGTAATACTATCTAATCAGGACGCTGCCTTGCTCGGATATAAAACTACAGACGAATTTTAAGCCTAACAGGATAGCAAGGTCTGTGAGACTCTGTCAATATATAACGAATAAAATAAGCTTGAGCTCTTGGTCAAATGGTACAGTGCTAAATTTGAGTAAGAAAAGGTCAATTATACTGTGGAATTTAAGCTCCAAAATCAGCGTCCCCCTAAGAAAGTGTAAATTTGTTTCTACACATTTGTTTATCAAAAATACAAATTGCATATTTCTTAGCATGTTTTAACCTTGTTATAAGTTATCTGAGGGATCACTTTATGGGTTTGAATGGTTTATTTTTATCTCTTCTGTGGAAGTTCATTTAATTGTAGGTTGGTCTGCTGGACGGCGTCCCCGCTCAGCCGCCAGGGCTGCTGCGGGTGGGGCGCAGTGGGCACCAGGGCCATGCGCAGGCTGCAGGCCACGGACCCCAAGCTCCTGGCCACTCGAAGCACCATGATCATCTGCAGGGGTTGCCTACACAGATATTTTTAAGAAAGGAATCATTGAATTTGTGAGAAAAAGATTCTCCCAGTACAGATACTGGAAAAGTAAGAACATAATATGTATATGTGGTTCACATGATCCTAAAAAGGGATCTCTGTGCTTTACCTTATAGCCTAATTTTAATTCTTCCTCCTTGCTCTTTACCATTTCACAGATGAGTAGGAGACATGAAATGACATGAATTCAAGGATGCTCCCCAAAGATTTACATTCTCAGTATTAATCTCTGAATTTTAAAAAGTTCATGTTTATCAGTAGTTCAACAGACTAGAGAATAACCTGATAGCACATAAGCTTTTTGGTCACATGATGTGCAAACCATAACATCATTTAATTAATGGACTAGAAATACTGTGTTTCATAATGCAGTTATATCAAATAATAGAACTTCGGGAAAATTAGGAAAAAGGCTAAACAGATACTGGCACTCATTTGATATTTTTAGCCTACTCACACTGCCTGCAGTGAGATTTGTGCTCCTGGATTCAGGAAATCCTCTCAGAAGGAAAAGGCTGCCTGTTGCTTTGACTGTAATCCTTGCTCAGAGAATGAGACTGGTAATGAGACAGGTATGTTCTTGGCATTAGGAGAAATTTGTACTCCTACCTACTGCCCCCGCAAATTCATGCAAATGTGTGAGAATGTTGTGCATTAAGAATCAGTCTTCCATCTTTTACTTATTATTTTAATTGTGACAATGGATGTATGATACTGCTTTTTCTTTCCAGTCCTGGGCTTGAGCTCAGGGCCCGAGCACTGTCCTTGGGTTTTCCAAGTCTAGAGCTCTTGAGCCTCAACACCACTTTCTGCTTTTTGCTATGTATGTGGGGTACCAAGGAATGGAACCCGGGTCTTGATGCATGCTAGGCAAGCACTCGACGACTAGGCCAAACTCCTGGCCCCTAATACTGCATTTTGAAAAAAATACAGTGGGTTCTGAATTACATATAAAATTATCTTTTCTGGAGTCTATTGTATTCATGTTTATTCAACTACTCCGTAATTTAAATTTGATCTCTGTCATATTATGTGAAAAACCCTTTTAATTACAAGGTCTCAGTTCTCTCCAAATTATTTTTATATTATAAAGGAAACACAGATCTTCCACAGCTTTGTTTCTTGTGGGCAGATATGTTCTTAAAACAGAGCAAGTGTTGGGTCAGCTTTGATGTAAGAAGAAGCTACAAATGTTGTACATATCATGAATTTATACCTTCAATAAATGATTTGGTTCTGTGTTCCTTACTGCATGACAGGTGAGTAGCAGAGACAAATATAACTGCAAGGAAGGGCCACAGGGCAAGTATTCATGTTGCACATGGACATACAGGAGAGTACAAGCTTTCCTATTCACCTTGTAGAATACATGGAGTTGTGGATGAAAGGATGAGAATTATGAGGGAAGCATGAAGAAATATAGAGAATTATTGTTAGGTTATTAGATATGCAAGACACAACATGCATGCTAGTCATCTCAAGTAAACAACTTCAATTTGGATTGTGGCAATCAATATGAGAACATATTAGATATAATATGTTAGAGATAAGAATTTTTCTTCAGGTTGTATTCAACCATGAGCACCAATCAACAGCTTCCTGAGTGTCTAGAATTATAGATATTATTCTGTATTTTAAATTACACTAACTTTCTGCCTATACTTCACTATGCTGTTTAATTCTTACATAACTTTTGTTAGCATTTTCCCTTTAAAAAAGCTCCTATATGGAATTATGTATGTAGGACATAGAAACAAGACCCATAAAACGAGTGACTGTTGTCCTTACTGTAATATGCTACCTCTCTTCTCTTTTGCTCTCCCTTGGTTATCTCATACTGTTACAGTATTTTAGCTTGTTATCTGAAAAATTGTCCATATGCTTATTTGGTTATTTGAAATAGGATAGGGAAGGGGGAAAACAAGATGAGGGGCAGGGGTGGAGGGTGGGAAATGGGGGCCAAGACATGAGACAGGGTATCAATGTTTGTGAAGAAATGCACCTACCATTTTGCGTATATAATGTAACCCTTCTATTAATTACAATAAAAATATATGGTAAAAAATATGTTCCATATTTTCATATGCTCAGAATGTATTACATTTATGGATTAATTGCCAAGAAAAGAATAGACAAAAAAACAGCTTGTTTGACATGGCTGAATGCTTCCATGAAATACATTTCCAATACCATTGACCTTTCTCCATACCCTCATCAATACCAATTAGCCTTAAATTAGGCTTCCTATTTGTATCTTGGACCTCCTGTAGCATTTTCTCATATTTCCTAGATTTGAATTGACTCATTTTTTGTTCTTTCTTTATAACAACTAAATTATCTTCAGCTAAAGGAATTCCCTCTTCTGCATTGTCTAACCTGCTATCAAAGCTATTTACTTTATTCTTCATCTCCCTTGCTTCTAATTATTCATTTTTGTTGCCTTGCATCTCTTGTTTTAGATCATATATGGATTTCTGTAGCTCCTTGATTTCCATTTGAGTGGTTAGCTCAGTAGCTTTATACTCTTTGGACATTTGCTGGAGTTGGGACACCTTTTTGTTTGTGGATTCTATGAATTCATCCATTTTTCTGTGAAAAACCTTTACTATGGCCTCCTTTATGGCTTTCCCTTTTTCACATATCACCTTGTTTATGGTTTCCTATTGTTTAGCTATGGCTTGCTCCTTTAACCCTTTCTTTATATTTTCACAGTTTTCATTAAGTATACTTATCAACTGCATTTGTATAGCACTTGGAAGACTCTCCTCTAGGTTTGCCAGTGACTGTTCCATTGTCTGTTTATATTGGGTGGGGGATGTTATTCCTTGATTTGTCATTTTTCTTGAGTTTCTTCTTCTGCCCATTTGAAAATGGGAGCAAGATTAATACTGAACAAGTTTATAATTTTTCACACATAACCAACCTAGACTTCTTTACCTGGCAGACACTAGATGTTCACAAATTTTGATAGGTATTATCACACTTTTTGTGCACTTACAGACCAGTCTAATACAACTACTGAAAACCAATTTATGACCTAAACAATAAGCCTCTCAATCCACTCTCTAGTGTATTTAGGTCCCTCTGGACCTAGAATATAATTGAACACCTAGATATACCGTATTGCTCAACAACCATCAAGTGTGGATCCATGTATTATAAGGGTTGAAAGATGAACAGAGGAACAGAGATAGAAAAATAGTATTAGAGAGAATAGGGGAGGTATGAGGGGAATAAAGTAGGTGTGTAAGATTATTATTATAATGAAGAAAGGTATAGCATATGGATAACTGACCTTAGTTGATAAGCAGGTAGCGTATTTGAGTACAAAGTTTGGAAAGATTAGATAAAACGTATCAAAGTAAGACGGGTAATAAGAAGAATATATCTAGAAGAGAGGGTGGTAGATGTAGGAAATTTCAATGATGAAAAATTTTGAAAAGAAAGAAAGAAAGAAAAAGCAAAGTAAGACAAAAACAAAAACAAGCAAAGAAAAACAAAAAAAACATACAGAACGGATAACAGAGAAACAAAAAACAAAAGTAAATAAGCAAAATCAACAACAAGAAAACAACAAGAAAAAAACTAAATCAAAACCAGAAAAGAAAAAGAAAAAGATGGGGGGAGATTCCTCAATAGTGTGAGCTCTTACTTAAGAAATACTAGGGTTGAGACTAGGAGATTCAAAATCAGGTCACTTTATCAATATAGATATCATTTATATTTAGACTTTACTCAGAGCTGTCACTATGTTTCCAGGAACAACCACAGTGACAGAGGGATGCGAGAGGAGAAAGAGAAAAAAAAAGGTGTATGTAGGATAGTAAAGAGAAAATAAGAACACCTAAAAATGCAAATAAAAAAAAGGGATGTAAGAAAAAAAAAGAAAAAAAACCCAAACAAAGAAAAAGAACAAAAAATAATTCTTTTTAAAAAAAGGGAGTTTTTCAGGATTTTTTTTGGGGGGGTGGGTCTGGGCAGGATAGGAAACTTGTATCTCCACTAAATTCAGGATCCAAACACTTCAGAAAGTCTTTTTCTGTTGTGATGTGGCTATGAGGTTTTTCAGTTCTGATTGTTTGTGAAAACAAGCTGAAAGGTTTGCACCCGGGTTTTGTTTACCAGGGTTGTGGCTGGCAGAGGGAATGGACTTCAGCAGCACTGGGGCAGGATTTCTGGCTAAGAGATCTCTGGGAAAACCTTTGCCAGTAAGAAAGATGGTGCTGTCAGCAACACCTCCCAGGTTAAAATTGCTTTGGCCAGGTTCTTGCCAGTAGTCAAGATGGCGCTGCTCTCAGCTTGTGGGGGAGGGGCTCCCTCCCAATGCCAATCCTCGAGCAGAAGTGGAAACTTCTCCTCGGAGGTACTCAAAAATTGCTAGATTTTCTGCTTCCGTGAACCTGGCAGGTCCCTGCACAGCCGGGTGTCAGCTCTGGGCTTGCGCAGGTTCTGTGTGTCTCTGTCTGCAGTTGGTGGGTCTGCCGCGCTGAGCAGCGGTTCTGCACAGATTCAGAAGTGCTACTTTGTCTCCAGGGCCGCTCTGAACCGGTGCCAGCTGTCTTCTTTGTGCCAGATTTCTACCTTTTTTCTCTGTGAATGAGGTCTCTGTATGTCGCTAGAGCTTAATTAGGATCAATTTGAGGTATATACTGTCCCCTACGTTGCCAAAACTGGTATCTTGGCGAGAGCTCAGAAAGACTCACACTGAACTGCTGCCATCTTCCGCGTCAATCACCTATAAAGGCAAACCAATCAGAATAACCCCAGATTTCTCAGCAGAGACCATGCAAGCAAGAAGAGATTGGATGCATATATGTCATGCCCTTAAGTCAAATAACTACCAACCAAGAATACTGTACCCAGCTAAGCTCTCTTTCATAACTGGGAAAACAATAAAAACATTCCATTCCAGGGAAAAGCTGCAACAATATGTAGCAACAAAACCAACATTACAGAAAATTCTCAAAGATGTTCTACACGTAGAAAACCAACATAAATGCAATACAGAGAAAGAAATGACATCTAAACATCATGCCATCTAAGTACCACAAGAACTGTCAAGACACAGACTCTAATGAAAGCTTTTAAAAATGGTAGGAACAAATGAATATCTCTCAATCCTAACTCTCATATCAATGGACATAACTCTCCAATTAAATGGCATTGATGGTCTACTTGGGTCAAAAAGCAAGATCCATCATTCTGTAGTCTTCAAGAGACACATTTTAGGCAAAAAAATGAACACTTTTTGAAAGTGAGAGGTTGGAACAAACTCTATCAAGCAAACGGCCCCCATAAACAGGCTGCAGTTGCCATCCTCATATCAGATAAAATAGACTTCAAACTAAAATTAGTAAGAAAAGATAAAGGAGGTTACTACATACTACTAAAGGGATCTTTCCTCCAGGAAGCCATAACGATCCTAAATATCTACACACCGAATCCCATAGCTCCGAAATTCATCAAGCAAACTTTACATTCACTGAAACCATACATAGATCAATACAGTGATTGTTGGTGACTTTAACACATCTGTAGATAGCTATTACATTCGCCATTACAAGATGGCGCTGGCATCCGCCTTTGTGGTTGCGCCACTGAGTTGTTTGTCTGAAAGTTTCCAGGAAGAGATGTGATTGTTCAGGAGCTTTATGCATGATTGGAAGTATGTGTATTGCCATATTGCTACTTGTTTAGAATGTGCTATAGAGGTGTACTTATATTATTGGCTATAGAATTGTAAGAAAGCAAATGTGATTGGATGATGGGCCTATAAAGCCCATGGTTTTGAGGAAGTCGGGGTCGACCTGGCATAGCTGTAAGCTTGCTGAATAAACTGCTGCTCGAGAAGAAGTCTCACTTGTTGCGTCTTCCTTGCCGGCCGAGGGGATCGCGACAGCTGGTGGCCCGTACGGGGCTGCCCGTACGCCAAGACCTTCACTTCCAACAGACTTCAGAACTCGAGGTGGTGCACTGGAAAGTCCCAGGTAAGAGGGACCAATTAAAGTCCCAGGTAAGAGGGACTGATTAAAGTCCCAGGTAAGAGGGACCGATTAAAGTCCTGGGTAAAAGGGGAACGATTACTTCTACTCTTTTCTGTAGATAAAGAAAGAGCGGAGAAAAGCTCCAGTTTCAAGTTATGGGAGCCTCAGAATCATGTCAGTTGGTGGCAGCTTTAGACGCCTTATTGCGTGCAAAGGAATTGAAGGTGAAACAAAGTACATTGAAACTTTTTCTATTAAATGTGGAAGGGGTAGCTCCTTGGTTCTCAATTTCGGGGAACCTCTCCCTTCCTGCCTGGGATAAGTTAGGAAAGGATATAGATAGAGCTGCGGAAAAGGGCAGGCTTGGACCTGGAGTGAAGCCTATTTGGAAATTGGTCAGGAGCTGTATGACTGATGAGCATTGCTCCGGCACACTAGTGGAAGAAAAAATAGCATTGGAGGAATTTAAGGAGGAAAGGTCAGAATCAAGGAGTGAGAATTCAGGGGAGGATCGAAAGGTTCCTTCTATTTATCCCCCCTTGCCGCCTGAAAATATGCAGGAGGAGTCTAATTTAGAGGAGCCTGTGCTAGGCACAGTATCTCGAGTTCGTATTACACCAGACTGGAAGAGGTCGCGCAAGAAAGCAGACCTTAATGCAGGACAGGAAGTTCCTTTTTTTGAGGCGCTGCCCCCCCCTACGTTTTGAATGGGTGGTATTGCCTCAGGGAATGGCCAATAGCCCCACCTTGTGTCAACTGTATGTACACGCAGCTTTAATCCCCATTCGAAAGGAATTTCCATCAGTGAGATGCTTACACTATATGGATGATATCTTGTTGGCTTCCAAAGACCAGGAAATGTTGAATGAGGCTTTTAGTTTATTAGTAAATTGCCTTGAAAATAAAGGATTATTTATAGCCCCTGAAAAGATTCAGAAAAATAGAATATCACAGTATTTAGGAAGCATTAAACATCTCAAAAAATAAGGCCATTAAAATGGCAGTTACGAAAAGATAACCTTAAGGCCTTAAATGATTTTCAAAAATTATTGGGAGATATTAATTGGATCAGAACCTCCCTCCCTATGAGCAATAGTGAATTAAAGCCCTTATTTTATTTATTGCAAGGTGATTCTGCCTTAGACTCACCAAGAATGTTAACCCCTGCAGCCAGAAGAGTTTTAGAAGTTTTGGAAGAAAGATTAGATTCAGCATTTTTACAAAGAATAGAACCAGGACTAGAAATTTCTTTAATTATTTTTGCTTCTTTTAAACAGCCTTCAGGAGTCTTGTGGCAGACCTGACCTTTGGCGTGGGTTCACCCTAAATTGTCACCTGCAAAATCAATTGAATTCTATCCCACAGCCGTTGCAAATTTGTCCATTTTGGGTATTAAATTTAGTATACAACACTTTGGTTGTCAACCTAATCTTCTTATAGTTCCATATACTTCTGATCAAATTCAGGTTTTAAGTGCCACCATTAATGAATGGACTATTTTAAATTATATGTTTACAGGAAAAATAGATAATCATTATCCTAAGAGTCCTTTTTTACAGTTTTTTAAAGAATATCCTGTAGTTTTCCCGGTAGTTACAGGTAAGCAACCTATTTCTGGAGCAGTTAATATTTTTACTGATGGCTCTAAGAATGGACTAGGGACTTATTTGGTTGAGGGTCAAGAACCAGTTTTGTGTCAGTTTCAACCTGGATCAGCACAGAAGGTAGAGTTACAAGTTGTTTTTATTTCTGTTTTTAAGAATTGTTCCTTTTCTTTTAATATTATTTCTGATTCCCTTTATGTAGTTAATGGTTTGAAATATTTAGAATTTACTGGGTCTATAAGTAAAAGTAGTAATGTATGCAATTTCTTTGCACAATTGCAAGAATTAATTTGTGCCCGCAAGGCCCCATTTTTTCCAGTACACATACGTGCACATACAGAATTGCCCGGACCCCTTAGTTTGGGCAATAATGTAGTAGATAAGTGTGCACGCATGCAAATGGATTTTATTGTCTTTACCCCGGAACAACAAGCTCAAGAGTTTCATAATCATTTTCATTTTAATGCCCGCACCCTACAATCTCGGTTTAAATTAACTCGGCAAGTGGCCAGACAAATTGTATTAAATTGCCCAAAATGTGTTACCCACCTTCCAGTTGTGTCATTAGGTGTTAATCCTCGTGGCCTCCTTCCTTTAAAAATCTGGCAAATGGATGTTACCCATGTTATGGAGTTTGGAAAGTTAAAATTTTTACATGTTTCAATTGATACATTTTCAGGAATTATTCATGCCACTCCTTTAAGTGGAGAAACACCTCATCATGTAATTACTCACTGCTTGGAAGCTTGGGCTTCCTGGGGCATACCTTATTTAATAAAGACTGATAATGGCCCCGCTTACACTAGTAAGCAATTTCTTACCTTTTGCCAGACTATGGGAGTACAATTATTACATGGATTGCCTTATAATCCCCAAGGACAAGGTATTGTGGAACGTGCTCATCGCACCTTGAAATTCTATTTACAAAAACAAAAAGAGGGAATTGGATATAAGAAAACACCTAAAGATAGAATTTCCCTTGTTCTTTTTACTTTAAATTTTTTAAATTTGGATATTCAAGGCCATTCTGCCGCTGATAGACATGTTTCACCAGCTATAGGACTGCATAAAGGACTTGTGAAATGGAAGGATGTATTAACTGGCCAATGGAATGGGCCAGACCCCGTGCTCTCTTGGGTACGAGGAGCTGTTTGTGTGTTTCCACAGAAATCACAAGATCCCATTTGGGTGCCGGAACGTTTGGTGAGGAAAGTGCAGAAGGATGATCGTCATGAAAATCCTGTCGATGATGCTGCTATTGATGATGCTGTTGTGGCCACTGATGGAGACTCGAGTATTGTGGGCAATAATGAAGACGTTTCCTCTGCCAATGCCAGTGACTAGTACTTCTAAAGTATACCCATATATATTCACAACTAACAGTTCCTTGAAATTACCTCCTATTCCTTATGTTTCTGGACGTGGAAATTTTTCCCTAAGTTTGAATTTAACTCGAACCTTGTGTTTTACTTTATCTATGAATTTGAGTACCTGTATAATCTTTCATCGACAAAATATGGGAATGTTTTATCCCCAGCCAAATGATGATTCGAAAACAGTTAGTCAAAAGGCAGGGCTAGTGGGATATTCGGGGTATGTTCCATCTTATGGAGATCATGTGAAAATTGGGGAAAATTCAGCATGGACTTACAAACAGTTTTCCTTTATTGTTTCCTAAATGTACTAGTAATGCTTGGTGGCCCTGTGAGAGGACAGGTTGTCAGAGCTCTAAATATGCTCATATTACTTCTGGCTTTCGTTTTTCCCCTGCTATTACTGATTTTGGGAATATTACCCATGCTTTATGTAATCGTGATTATATTTTTCAAAGAGCAGATGTAGATACTGAGAACCCCTTTGATGTTTGGTTAATTTGTGGGAAATATGCTTGTAGTGTTAGTAATACTTTGGCTTTTATTAATGGAGAGAGTTTAGGCATTGTAATAGTACCATTAAACATGAGATTATGATTGTTTGTCCCGGTTCAGGGCCATGTTGTCCCAGTTCAGAGTCATGTAATTCCGGTTCAAAATCAGGGTGTTCTACTGTGGCATCAAGAAATAATGTTACCCTAAATTATTGTGAATTTAATGGCACTTATGGCCCTACCCCTGCATGTGTATGGTTTCCTTTTATGTTTGTTATTTTCAGTTTATATAATGTTGTTAATGGAATTATAAATTGTTCCCTTTCTGAATGTTATTTAAGCCAGTGTTGGAATGTTAGTGAATTTGATTCTGCTGTAATTATGCGCATGCCTACCTTTATTCCGATTCCAGTAGAAGCATCAGAAAAGAATTTAATAGTGAAATTAAGAAGAAGACCAAAGCGTGATTTTGGAGTGACTGCATTAATTGTTCTAGTGTCTTCATTAATTGCAACTGCCGCTGCGTCTGCTGCCGCTAGGGTTACCTCCATTCAGACTGCGACTGCTGTAAATACTTTGTCCGAAGCGGTTTCACAAGGTATGGATACTCAAGTACAAGTAAATCAGCATTTAGCCCGAGGACTTATGATTTTAAATCAAAGAGTACATTTGTTGCAGGAACAAATGGACTATATGTTTCAATTTGCTCAATTAATGTGTGTAGGAACCATGTCTGGTTTATGTATTACTTCCTTGGATTATTATAATTTTTCACATGCTCCAAATTTATCCCGCGAATTGGGTCGTATACTTCAAGGATCTTGGACTCAAGAGTTTGAAAATCTTACTAATCAATTACGACAGGAAATTATGATTGTTAATTCCACCCGTGTAAACATTGCTACTGTGGGAGAATTATTAGATTGGATTTCCCAATCCCTAAATTGGGTTAAGGAATGGGCTGGAAGTGTGTCCTTAATTGTTATTTTATGTGTTGGATTAGGATTATTGTGCTGATTTGTTCTTGTTTTGCACAGACATTATCAGACAAAGAAAGCGCGATCACATGGTCATTAAACAAGCTCTTATGACTCTTCAGCAACAGGAATCCCCCCAAGCATGGCTGGGTATGCTGGATCAGTAGTCAACGACGGGTAAGAGTAGAGATTGGTCTTGGTATCAACCTAAGACAGACTCCGATGCTCGAGTATCGGATGTTGAAGATGGGTAAGACAGGCATGATCCCTTACCCTTTGAATGAGAAAATTGGGAAGGCGTTTGGCGATTTGGCCAGTCTCTGGATTCCTACTCAAATTCTCTTCGCTTTCAGCCAAAAGAAAAAAGGGGGAGATGTAGAGGGCTATTACATTCGCCATTACAAGATGACGCTGGCATCCGCCTTTGTGGTTGCGCCACTGAGTTGTTTGTCTGAAAGTTTCCAGGAAGAGATGTGATTGTTCATGAGCTTTATGCATGATTGGAAGTATGTGTAATGCCATATTGCTACTTGTTTAGAATGTGCTATAGAGGTGTACTTATATTATTGGCTATAGAATTGTAAGAAAGCAAATGTGATTGGATGATGGGCCTATAAAAGCCCAGGGTTTTGAGGAAGTCGGGGTCGACCTGGCATAGCTGTAAGCTTGCTGAATAAACTGCTGCTCGAGAAGAAGTCTCACTTGTTGCGTCTTCCTTGCCGGCCGAGGGGATCGCGACACACATCACTCTCTCCTATGGACAAACCAACAAGACAAAATACAACAGAGAAAACTTAGAATTGAACAACAATATAGACCAATTATATCTAACAGACATCTGCAGAATATTCAACACAGCAAGAACAAAATATATGTTTTTTTAGCAGCACATGGAACATTTTCCAAAATAGGCCACATCTTAGTCCATAAAACAAACCTGGACAGATTCAGAAACACTGAAATTATTCCCTGCATACTCTCAGACAACAAGGGCATCAAACTGGAACTGATCACCCATCTCCACCAACAAAAACCCTGTAACTCATGGAGCTTGAACAACACATTGTTGATTCTCCAATGGGTCATCAAAGAGATCAGAACAGAAATCCAACAGTTTATGAAATTTAACAATAGGGAGCACACAAAATACCAGCTCCTTTGGGACATGGCAAAGGCAGTACTCAGAAGAAAATTTATGGCTCTGAGGGCCTACAACAAAAAGTTGGAAAAATTGCAACCAAAAGTTAATGTGTAACCTTAAGCTCTGGAAAAAAAGAAACAAACCAACCCTAATCCCAGTGGAAGAGTGCAAATTTAAAATCAAAGCAGAATTAAATGATTTGGAATCCAAAAAAAACTATAGAAAGACTCAACAAACCAAGGAGTTGGTTCTTTGAAAGAATTAACAAAATTGACAAACCCTTAGCAAATCTTACCAAAAAAAAGAGAGCATACTGAAATAAAAAATATCGCAGATGAAAATGGTAATATCACGACAGAAATTACCAAGATGAACAGTATCATGAGGGAATATTTCTCAAAACTTTACGCAAACAAATTTGAAAATCTAGAACAATGGGTGAATTTTTAGCCAATATTAACATACCCAAACTGAACAAAGAGGAACTAACCCACCTAACAGGCCTATTTCAAGCACTGAAATAGAAATGGCAGTAAGACACCTTCCACCTAAGAAAAGCACAGGGCCAGATGGATTCAGAGTTGAATTCTATAAGGTCTTCAAACAGAGCTCACAATTAAATTGAAAATGAAGGTTCTTAACCAAAATCATTCTATGAAGCCAGTATAGCCCTCATTCCCAAACCAGACCGAGATTCATCAAAGAAAGAGAACTATAAACCAATTATTTGAGGAATATCAATGCAAAACTTCTCCACAAAACACTGGCCAACCGTCTACAAAAACTCATCAAAAAGATTATACACTATGATAAAACAGGATTCATCACAGGGAGGCAAAGCTGGTAAAACATACACAAATCAACTAATATAATTTGACACATCAACAGGAGAAGGGGCAAGATCACATGATTGTCTCAAGATGCAGAAAAGGCATTTGACAATATCCAACAGCCCTTTATGTTAAAAGCTCTGGAGAATGTAGGAATCCATGGAACATTCCTCAATATAATGAAGGCTGTGTATGACACACCCACAGCTAGTAGTATACTTAATGGCGAAAAGCTAAAGCCATTCCCTCTAAAATCAGGAACGAGACAAGGATGCCCACTTTCTCCACTCCTCTTTAACATAGTACTAGAATTCCTAGCCAGTGCAATAAGGCAAGATGCAAGCATAAAGGAGATCCAATTAGGGAAAGAGGAAATAAAACTATCCTTCTTTGCAGATGACATGATTCTGTATTTAAAGAATCCTATAGATTCTACTCCCAAGCTCCTTGAGCTGATTGAAAACTTTGGAAGGGTAGTAGGCTATAAAATTAACCCTCAAAAATCAACTGCCTTCCTCTACACCAACAGTGAGAGGAACGAGGCAAAAATCAGGAAACCAACTCCTTTTCCAACAGCCTCAAAGAAAATAATGTACCAAGGAATTACCTTAATTAAGAATGTAAAGGACCTTTTTGATGAAAACTTTAAAACCTTCAAAAAGGAAATTAATGCAGAACTGAGAAAATGGAAAAACCTCCCATGCTCATGGATTGGAAGAATCAACATGGTGAAAATCACAATCTTGCCAAGGGCTATCTACAAATTCAACGCAATACCCATCAATATCAAATCAGAGAATGGCTGGATAAGTGGGACTCCATTAAACTTCAGAGTTTTGTATGATAAATGACATAGCTAGTAAACTATTTTTTGCATCATATAAGCTCATATTGAATTTGGGTGAGTTTCGTTTTTGTTTTTTTTGATGTGTTTTGTTTGTTTACTGTCTTTCTACCAAATCTTCAACAAACTATACACTATGTTGTTTCATTGGATTTTGCTGAAAAGTTATAACATTTTCACATTTTTGTTTTGGTATTTTTGCAGTTTGGGCTTCTAGGGTGCTAGTGGGCCAGTACTAGGGTTTGAACCCAGGGTCTAGAGCTCTAGATTAGGGTTTTCTTTGCTCAAGACTGTCAGTGGGGCCGTCAGATGGCCGGTAGAGTGGTAGAGTTTGAGTACGTTTATGTGGTACTGAGGAATTGAACCCAGGGCCTCATGTGCACTAGGCAAGCATTTTACCACTAAGCCACATTCTCAGCCCTACTGACAGTCTTTTTATTTTGTGTATTTATTTTTGTTTTGTTTTGTTTTCTTTTGTTTTTTTCCAGTCCTGGGACTTAAACTCAGGGCTTGGGCATTGTTCTTGGGTTTTCTCAAGGCTAGAGCTCTACCACTTGAGCCACAGCACCATTTCTGCTATTTTTCTATGTTTGTAGTAGGGAGGAATCGAATCCGTGTCCTCGTGCAGGCTAAGCAAGCACTCTACCACTTGGCTAAATTCCTGGCCGTGTGTTTGTATTTTAAATGTGCAGTGTGGTGTAAGCATGTATCTGCTGATCTTGAGAACATTTTTACCTAGGACTTTTCACAGAGAGGGCTGCTCTGTACAGAATGGTTGAGACTAAATGTTAGGTAAATGAAATCAGCATCCCATTCATCTGCATCCCTCCCAAACATATGCATATCCTGTGTTGTCCTCAGGGTTAGTTTTTCCGTATGTGAGCCCATACTGTGGCTTGAGTCATGGCCTGGATGCTACCCCTTAGCACTTTTATGCAAAGCTTAGGCCTCTGGCATTTTAACCACAACCACAATTGTTTTTTGCTGGTTAATTTAGACGTATGAATCTTACGGAATTCATGGCATGGACTGATATTGAACTGGAATCCTCAGATCTCATCTTTTACAACCTGTATGCTCATACACATCTCTTCTGATCCAAACACTCATTGTTCAATCTAACTGTCAAGATGTGAGGAAAGATGATTGACTGTAATTTACCAGATGGGCTTCTAGTGAGTATATATTTCCACTTCCACTCTGAAGCCAGGGAAATGTTTCTGATACATGTTTCAACTATCTCCAAAAGAGGAAACAATGTGTGAGTGTGTTTGCTAGTATCTCAGATAGGAGATGGTCTTTGGTATTTGGTAATTGGTGGGCAGAGTGCATCAGCTGGGCTGTGGGCACAGAACTGATGTTGCAGACAGGAAGATTTTCATCCCAGATGGACTTTTAATCCAGATCCTCTGATTTCAGGCCTTGAATAGCTAGGATTACAAGTGGGAGCTGCCACCTCCATCTACTTCATTTTGAAAATCTTAATTGCTTCTCATTTGTTCCTTTTCCTTTTTTGGAAGATTGATCTAAGCTGGCTGTTTGTGCATCACAATGAAGTGATTGGCCTCTGAAATTGTTAATATTTGTTTCATCAGCACGGGAAGAATGAAGTTGATCTAAACCCAATAGTATTTTCCTTCTGATAAATAGGGAACTTACTTATATCATTTTTCCTTGCCTTTGCTTTCCCAAAGCAACATGTTTCTGTAAACCCTACTTCATGAGAATATTATAATTACAGCTATCATCTGCACACTTCAGAATAGTCCCTGCTTTTATAAACTTATATTACAATATTAGGTAGAAGAATGGTGACTGTTATGTTCATAACTATTCCATAATTTTCAGTCTTTAAGGCTCATTAACTAAAGAAGGGATTAAATACATTTAGATAATAGTAGAACATGGCTGCTGCTGATTTGATGTGTGTGCAAATGATACACAGATTTATTAGGATTACTCAAACGATTTTTTTCAAATTTTCAGTAGTAGACTGCTATGCTAACTGGGAGGAGATAGTAATGATGCTGAAATTCTATGAATCAGCTATGAAGCAGAATTTTAGGGCAGAGCATTTGCTAGGGACTTAATTGCTAAGACTCATATCAAATATATTGAACTATAACACCCAATGATGGAGGACTCAGTATCATATTTTGTTCGTTTTATGCAAGTCCTGTGAGTTGAATCCAGGGCCTGGGAACTGTCCTTGAATGTTTTTTTTCTTAAGGCTAGTGTTCTACCACTTGATCCACATCTCCACTTCCAGATTTTTGGTAGTTAACTGTAAATCAGAATCTCATGGAATTACTTTGGGCTGGATTCAGACCTGATCCTGAGACATCTATCTTCTGTGTAGATAGGATTCCAAGTGTGAGCACAAAGATCCTGGCTAGTATCATTCATCATTCAAGTCATGGGACTTGAACTCTGTGCCTAGGTTTTGCCACTGAGCTATCAGCTCAAGACTACTGCCCTAACTCTTGAACCATAGGGCCACTTCTGGGTTTATGGTGGTTAATTGGAGGTAAGAGTCAGTGCCCAGGCTGACTTTGGACTGCTATCCTCGGATCTCAGCCTCTGGAGTAGCTACAATTACAATGTGAGCCACCATACCTGGTTAAATTATTTTTAAGTTAATTTTTTGTTAAGTCAATATACAGTTGGCATACGGTTACGTAAGTAATGAATACATTTCTTAAGAAAATTGTTGCCCCCTCCCTCATTTTTCTCTGTTTTCTGACCTTCAGCCTCCTCTCCACCCAGGTTGTTCAGTTCATTTCCGTTTAGTGTCTTCCAAGTATTCAATTGGTTCACACTTTTTCCTTTGTTTTTTTTTTTACCATTTTATTATACCCTTTCCCTTTCCCAAATCACATAAACCTATATACAAGACACAGGGTACCAATATTAAACACAGTGAATACAGAAGATAAAACTAAAGGGAAAAAGAACAAAAGAGGTAAAAAGCAAAGAAAAAGAAAGAACATCATACACTACTTTAGAGGCAACAACACTGAAAAAACAAAACATAAAAAAATTGGGCTGAAAATGTAGTACAAAGGTACAGTGCTTGCCTAGTGTGTATGAAACCCTGGATTCCATTCTTCAGCACCACAGAAGCAGAAAAGCTGGAAGTGCCACGGTGACTCAAGTGGTAGATTTCTAACGTTCAGCACAGCGTGTCTCAAACTGACAAAATTCTTTGACTGTCACATTTAAGTCAGGCTTCACAACTTTGCTAGGAACCAGTTATGTGATTTTGAAGAAAGTCAAATTTTCAAAAAATCACTAAGCAGGCGCTGGAGGGTCACAATTGTCATTCTAGCTAGCCAGGGAGAAGGTGATTCAAAGCTACTGCAAGCAAAAAAAACCTGTAAGATTCTTCTCTCCACTTATCCACCAAAAAACTAAGTGGAGCTGTGGCTAAAACTGGTACGCCTTACTCTTGAGCAAAAAGAACAAAGAGACCTTACCCAGGTCCAAAGTTCAAGCTACCTACCAAGAAAGAAAAAAAAAGGCACCCAGATACCTCAGTTTAGATAGCCTATCTGGATATCTGAGCAGATTTTTCCTAATCTTTCCTCATTCATCTCATGGAACCACATAATCTTGATCCTCATCTGACTAAGAGCCTGCTTTGTGCTTAATAAATTCATTCCACATACTCCAGCAGAATATGGACAGCTAACAGCCACTTACCCATGTTTTATTCTACATTTAGGCCAGTAATGTCTTCATACCATCTACACAGTCAGCTATATCATCTTTCCCCAAGTATCATTGATTGTAGAACACTCAAAATCCTAAACAATCATTATAAAAACCCTTGATTCATTAAGAAAATTTCTGTACCACTTAGAGAAAATATATTAGTGGTCTTCACATCCAGCCGCTTTTTTTTTAAAGATTTTATTAACATTGATTTTTATATCATATTTCAAATGTGATGTTTAACAAACAAGTATTCAAGAAGGGAATCTCTATACAATCACTGGCACATAGATTTTAGAATATAGTAAAAATTAAGCTGACCCTTTGTATGTCATAGATACAGATTAATCTATAATAAAACACATGTTTATAGAGTATATAGTCTATCATAGATATTTATGTCCATGTAGATATGTTTATATTTCCAAAACTATGTCCATAACTTTGGGTACCAACTATTGAGTCATTGCTCTAGTACTGTTTGAATCTAATATCCATATATTAAGAATACCATGCAACTTTTTCTCCTTTGGTCTTGACTTATCTCACGCAACAGGATTCACTCTAATTTCATCCACTTCCCTGAAAATACCATTATTATTTTTGTCTGTCTAGATCTTCTTTCTTATGTATTTATTTTTATTGTAATTTATAGAAGGGTTATATTATATTCACCACATAGAAGGTGAATTACTTCTCAAACTTTGATACTCCCTCTAATGACATGGTCCCCGTTTCCCTCCCCCCTACCCCCACTCATCTTTATTTTCCCCATTCCCTATCCCATTTCAAATAACCAATTAGGCATATATGAAATATATCAGATAACAAGGTGAAATATTGTAACAATATGATATAACCAAGGGATAGCAAAAGTGATAAGAGATAAAATAGTACATTAAGGACCACAATCACTCATTATATGACTTTTGTTTCTTTATCCTGGAGGTCCTTACATTTAGTGTCATACTATTTGGCATGATGTGTCTAGATTTTGTTCTATTGTAAATCTCTGCTAGGAGAGTCCAAGATTTTTATTGAATTTGACAAATGAGGGAGACTCTTGGGCCTATGTTCCTTTGAGTCTGGCTTACTTAATATGATTTTTTTTCTTTTCATCTACTTCCCCGAGAATGACATTATTTTATGTTGTCTGTTGGCTATGTAGAATTCCATTGTGTGTGTGTGTGTGTGTATCACATTTTTTGTATCTATTCATCTGTAGTTGGGCATCTTGTTGTTTCCATAATCCAGCCTCATTTTCTACAGATATTTTTTGTAGTCTCTTTTTTATTGTCAGGGTAATGTATAGAGGGGTTACAATTACATTTACAGGTAGTAGGTTGCATTACTTCTCACACATTGATTCCCTTCCTCATGTTTTTATCCCCAGTTCCCTCTCCCCACCCTTTCCCCAACATCTTGTTTCCCCTCTTCCCTTTCCTATTTCAAATAAACATATATACAAGATTCCAGGTAAAAAATCAGATACTGTAACAATCTGAAATTAACCAAAGGGCAAAAAAAGAGATGAGAAATAACATAGTAGATTAAGGACAACAATCACACAAGATTAAGAACAATGACGACACAAGACACAGCTCTTGTTCCCATATCCTAGAGATCCTTTCATTTAGTCTCAACCTATATGACCTTATGTACCTAGGTTTTTGAGTTATTGTAATCCTCTGCTAGGAGAGTCCTACATGTGTACTAATTATTACAAATGAAGGAAACCATTGAGCTTATGTTCCTTTGGGTCTGGCTTACTTCACTTAATATGACTTTTTCCAAGTCTTTCCACTTCCTTACAAATGCAGTGATGTCATTCTTTCTGATGGCAGCATATAATTCCATTGTGTATAAGTACAACATCTTCTTGATTCAGTCATCTACTGAGTGGCATCTGGGTTGGTTCCATATCTTTGCTATGGTAAATAGTGCTGCAATAAGCATCGTTGTGCTAGTGGCTTTAGTATGTCCTTGTTTGTGGAAAATTGGGTATATGCCAAGTAGTGGAATTCCTGGGTCATAGGGGAGCTCCACACTGCTTTCCCTAGTGATTGAACGAGTTTACACTCACACCAACAGTGTAGTAGTGATCCCCCCTGGCCACTTCCCCACCAGTATCTGTTACTAGATTTCTTGGTAATGGCCATTTGCCTGGAGTGAGGTGGATTCTCAAAGTTGTTTTCATTTGCATTTCTTTTATGGCCAGAGATATGAAGCTAGAATTACAGGCTTCAGCTACCAGTGCCTGGCTCTTTGATACTTCTCTCAGTCTCTCCCTCCCCCCCCCCTCTCTCTCTCTCTCTCTCTCTCTCTCTCTCTCTCTCTCTCTCTCTCTCTCTCTCTCTCTCTCTCTTTCTCTCTCTTTGGTTGTGAGACTTTATTTGTGTGCCTGGGCATTGTCCCTGGGCTCTTCAGCTACAACCCTAAACACCTGAGCCACAGTGCCACTTCTGGTTTTCTGGTGTTTAAGTGGAAGTAACAGTTTCATGGACTTTAGTGCCTGGGCTGGTTTTGAACTGTGATTCTCAGAACCCAACATTCTGAGATCACTTCCAGCTTTTTTTTGTATATGTAGTACAGAGAAATTGAACCCAGGGCTTTATGCATACTAGACAAGCAAACTACCACTAGTGAACACCGCAGCCTTAGCATAAGGCTTTGTTTTTCTTTTCCGTTTTGTCAGTCATGGGGTTTGAACTCTGGGCCTGAATGTTTTCCTTAAGTTCTTCAGCTCAAGGCAAGGGCTCTACCACTTGAGCCACACTGTCATTTCAAATTTTCTGGATTATTTGGAGATAAGAGTCTCACAGATTTTTATACCTGCACTATCTTTGAATCTTAATGATCCAGGGTAGGTAGGATTACCAGTATGAGCCACCAGTCACTGGCATTATATTTTTGCATGTCCTATGGCTTCAACTCAGGGCCAGAGCATTGTCCTAGGGTTTACTCAAGGATAGCACTTTACCACTTCAGCCAGGCAACTCCTGGTCCAAATAGGCCACTCTTGAAGCTAGAATTACAGGGATGTGCCATAATACTGGCATGTCGTTTTCTATCTAAGTAACTATTTTTTCTTCTACTTTTGATGACTTTTCCTTAGTGTACAAATTTCCTACATATTTTATGAGAAACTTCCTTCCCACTGGGGACATGAGTTAAGTCTTGGAAGAGTTCTTGCCTAGCCAGAATGAAGACCTAAGTTCGATTCTTCAGCAAAACATAGACAGAAAAGATAAAAGTGGTGCTGTGGCACATATGATAGGGCTCGAGCCTTAAGAATAAACAAAAACAAAAACAAGGACAGTGTTCAGGCCCTGAGTCTAAGCCCAGAACTAGCAAAAAAATTCTGCCCAAAGTGGACATTTAAAATTATTATACATTTTTATAATTTTGTTGTCAAGGTGATATACAAAGAGATTGCTGTTACATATGTAATGAGTACATTTCTTGTAAACACTGTTACCCCCTCCCTCCTTTTTTCTCTTTCCCTCCCCCAAAAACCCCTCCCCCAAGTCATAAATTTCATTTACAACAAATATATTTGTATTCTCATTATTGAAAACAATAGTTTGAAACATATTGAAATAAATGAATAGGTTGATATATTTATCAAAATGGATTACTTGAACTGTAAAATAAACATTCTAGGAAACTTTTCTCATAGAATTGTACTAATGCTATAAAACTAATAAAAAGAAATTTTAGTTATTAATTTCTTATGTTTTAACTTAACCATTATTACACTAAGCATACTGTTTATGGTATTAATACAGACAGCATAAAATGTGATTATATAAAAAATTAAATGATTAAAAATGGTAAGGTTGGGGGCTAGTAGTTTGGCTTGGTGGAACACACCCTGGACTGGCAAAAAAGAAGGTTAAATAAATCAGATCTAATTCAAAATGTATCAAAAGTGGTATGATTTTTTTGTTTGGCTAGCCTGGGGCTAGAGCTTAGGGACCAGGAACTGTCCTTGGCCACTTTTTATTCAAGGCTGGCACTATGACACCTGAGCCGCAGTGCCTCATCTGGTTTTTTGTGTGTATGCAGTACCTAGGAATTGAATCAAGGGCTTCTTGTATACTAGGCGAGCACTCTACAATTAGGCCACACTCAAGGCCAAAGTAGATTTTTGATGCTATTGTGGAGTTCTAAATTTCTTAAATATTTGTAGAAAGCTCAATGGATATATAAACAGACTTGAACTCACAGAACAGAGTCCCACATAATACTACATTTACTCTGGCCCTTCTCCCAATTGACAGAATACCTTTCCAGGCATCTGCTCTGTGCTTAAGCTTTGGTAGCTGACCTGCCTCTCCAGGGAGTCCTGGCCTGGATTCTTGGTGATTCCATGGATTTCATTGTTCTGTGTATACCCAGTAAGGTTATCTAGTACAGGTCAAGACCTGTCTGGTTTTTGCCCCACCCAGGACCTATGTGTCTGGGGCCACCATTGTAACTGGAAAGTAAAACACAGTATAATAAGGACTGAAGAAATGTACATCATAATATTAACAATGGGATTTTAAGTTAGAAAAGTAAATACAATGAATACTTGACTACAATCATGAGAGCAAGATAAAGAGATGTCTTTTTAGGAAGGGGACAAGGAAGGTCTAAATCCAGACTGGCCTCCAAGTTGCCTTCAGGCAGTAATGCTACCTCAGAGGCCTCAGAAGTGTCTTTTTCCTCATGAGAAACAGAAGGTCCTTCCTGAGTTAAGAGGGGGATGGATTCTGGTTTGTCAAATGGAGATGGGCTCTCCTGTAGTGGGAAGGATGGGTCTGGATATTCTGTGAGGATCGATTCATTTTCCTCCAATGAATCCAGTATTGAGACTACAATTGCTGCTTCCACCACACATAAGCTGGGGACATTTTCCATGAGTTCAGCGTGTGGCCCTTTACCCTGCACAATAAGTGGAGTTTTGCTCTGAGTCACGTGGACTGACTCTGGGTGGACGGTAAAAGGAAACGGAAGGAAATCTGGCTGCTCTTTTTCTTAATGCAGAGTATCTGCAGGTTCAACTGTGTCACACATGGGGTTCAGAGCACAAGGTATATCCACAGGACTCCAACCCTGTTTGGTATTTTCTACAGAAGGCCCATGCTTTCTGGAGTGTAGTGAGGATTCTCCATCTCCATCAGTTACCAGCTCCACTGGTGGGTTTTTCATCTGGAGTTCAGGATAAGCTCTTCCACGACGACCCAAACCTAAGAATGGAAATAGGAACAGAGTGTACAGAGTGGACTCTGCAAGTTGAAGTGTCACTCAACTTCCATGAGGCTCTAATGGAGGAAGCTGTAGAATTGGAGTTTGGACTGAACACTGAGGAGATGTCTGATCTTTCTAATGAGTGCTTATGCCTGAGTCCTTTCAAACAGAGGACAGACATTACCTGGCTGACACCACCCATAAAGGGCATTTTGCCAAGCTGGTGAGAAGGGCCAACTAGTACCTAGACCACATGGGCTACCTACTCACACCCTATGAGGTGCTCAGACCAAGTCATCTTATTTTTCTTGGTCTTACTGGTCGCGCATTCCTCCAGGTGGTCAAAAAGGATGTGTAATTGGAAGAGCAGCTCTGAGGCCGGCATGTGGAGCCTCATATAGAGATTGAGTTGTGTCAGGGTGTGGCAGTTCTTGAACTCGTAGAAATCACTGGGGTAGAAGTCCATTCACATCGAAGATATGAAACACACGATGCTGCTGGTACATTTGGTACAAGGAAAGTGAGAGCGTTCTGTCTCCATCCTGAGCCTTCTACCAAAGCTCCTGTCATGCAGGACTCTAATGCTGTGGCTGTCCTGCAGAGATGTGCATCTATATGCTGGGAGGGGGGAAAAGACACATGAGAACAGGATGACTTTTACATCCCACTTCCAGAAGCTTCTGAGAGATGCCTCTATGTATCTGTCCAAAGTAAACACAACTCAAATTAAGTAAATGCTCTAAATAAATAAATAAATAAATAAATGCTCTAAATAAAGAAGTAAATGCTCATGCCTCTAATCTTAGCCACTCAGTAGGATGAGATCTGAAGATCACAGTTGAAAGCCAGTGTAGTCAGTAAAAGTCTAAATGCACTTGTATTCAATTAGGCAGCAAAAAGCCAGAACTGGTCCTATGACACAAATGGTACAGTGCTAATCTTTGAACACCAAAGGGACAGCATTTAGACATGGGTTCAATTTCAAGTGGCAGCACTGGACCACAAACAAAATGTAAATGCTTTGAGTTTCCACAGGCAAAGTTATCACAATCCCTCCCTGATGGCTCAAAAGTGATTGTGCCCCCAGCTTTTCCACTGTCTCCAGTACTTCACAGGACACCGCCATTGCTACTGAAACCTTATTTCCTACTGGAAAATGGGATTTCCTAGGACCTCACCAGGTGAGGGCTGCAATTGGGGGCCATTCACTCATGCCTGAAATGCAACTTCTCAGTAAGCACACTGCTGAGACTCCAGGAGCTTGTGAGGGAAATGAAATGGCATGGTGGCCCAGTCCTAATAAAGTAGCCAGCTCATGCACTTTTGTCATGCTTAGCTCCCCTGTGAACACCCCAGTGAACCAAAAAGGCTCAGAGAGTTGTCAAGTATTCCAAGACTTGGCCAGGAGGGGCTGAGCAAGCCTGGGTTTGGAGGGGTAACACTCACTTTTTCAAGAGAATTTCCAGCAACTGCTACATTGTCCCCCACTGTCTGACATTGTGTAGGAAATTTCCCACATAAAAGAGATCACCTGATGAATGAAGATGGCGCCGAGACAATAGGGTTGCTGTCTAGCTCTCTCTCAAAAAAAGAGAGAACCAGGGTGTCCCACAAGCCAACTACCTTAAGAAATCCACAACAACAAACTCAAAAAGCAAGGGAGAAGGACTCAAACCGGAAAAGAAATCCAGATAAAGCTCACATCCAACTTTCTCAAAGAATTCAGAACGCGAGGACCCCTCCACCACCTCTCTCAGCCAGCTCCAAGCCTCAAAAGCCACGGAAAGCTACAAAAAGCAGCGGCTGGCGCCGGCTCCAATCAGCATAAAGTGGCGGCGGGTGCTGCCTCCAAACCTGCAAAGAGGCATCAGGCGCTGGCTCCAAGCCAAGAAAAGCGGCGGCAGTGGAGGGCGCCATGCTGGAAGCCCAACTGCTGCAGAAACCAGCACAGAACCGGCCAGCGAATGGCGGAAGCAGCGGAACCCAGACGCAGAACACAAGCATCGGCGGAGACCCTAGGGGAGTGAAAGACTCCCCACCACCGTGGAACACCCGCAGATGTACACAGAGGCGTAAGTAATACAGCGCATCCCCAAACACATCAGGAAATCAGAGCAGGTGCCAAGCAATACAACTTAACTCAGACCCCAATACCCTGCCTGAGAAAGACTGGCGGGAGCGGGGGGGGGCAAGGAATTTAGAATCCTGTCCCTTCCCTCAACAGCCCCCTCCCTCAGGCCATTGACTGGAGATTGACAGGTGGGCTACCTAAGACCCAGCACCCCACCAAGGGAGGCGGGGCTGTCCCAACTCCCACCCGCCCAACGGGCTAAACCCCCAGCCCTCTGACTGGAGACTGACAAGCAGGCAGACCCTAAGACTCAGCACCCCACCAGGGGAGGCGGAGCTGTCCCAGCTCCCACCCGCCCTCCAGGCTCCTCTCCCAGGCCACTGGATCTGGAGAGTGGAGGGCGCTAGGACCCTGCCTTACAACAGCGGGTAGGGGGTGCGGGAATATAGGAGCCAGCATCTGCCCCCCCTCAATTCTTGAGCGGGGCATCCTCCAGCTGAGAATTCTGAGCAAGACAGCACCGAGGGGACTCCCCCACAGTCACAGACTCTGACAAAGCAGTGGAAACAGCAGGGATCTGAAGGGACGACCACCAGCCAAGCTCCCCTTCTGAGAATCATGGAGCCCATGTCCTCAGCTGGGCCCCTCCCCTGGGAAAAGAGGGGTCTCCTGCTGGTCCTGCTGAGAGCCCCTGGAAACTCTCAATCCCCAGACCCTTGGCTTGGGGCCGCCCCTGAAAGCATCAGAGGAAAATGTCTGCCAACTGCGCTCAGACGGAATCTCGCAGATCCATCCCATGGTCCACTGTGAGGCTAGAGGTTGGGGTAAGAGCTAGTCGTGCAGCAACACATAAGTTTTATTCTAATACTTTCCAAACTTTGTACTCAAATACGCAACCTACTTACCAACTTAGGTCAGTTGTCCTTACGCTATACCTTTTCTTCATTACTACAATATTCTTACACCCCTACGTTAATCCTCTTGTACCTCCCCTGACATCTCGCATTCTATTTTTCAATCTCTAGACCTCTGTTCATCTTTCAACCCTTATACTGCATGGATCTACAGTTGATGGCTGTTGAGCAATACTGTATATCGCAACAAAACCAACACTACAGAGAATTCTCAAAGATGTTCTATACATAGAAAACCAAAATAAATGCAATATAGGGAAAGAAATGGCACCTAAACAGCATATCATCTAAGGACCACAAGAACTGCAAGACACAGGCCCTAATAAAAGCTTTTAAATATAGTAGGAACTAATAAATATCTCTCAATCCTAATTCTCAATATCAATGGACTTAACTCTCCAATTAAACAGCATAGGTTGTCTAGTTGGATCAAAAAGCAAGAGCCATCATTCTGCTGTCTTCAAGAAACATATCTTACCCAAAAAAACAATCATCTTTTGAAAGTGAGAGGTTGGAATAAACTCTATCAAGCTAACGGCCCCCGTAATCACGCTGGAGTTGCCATCCTCATATCACATAAAAGAGATTTCAAACTAAAATTAGTAAGAAAAGACAAAGAAGGTTACTACATACTACTAAAGGAATCTATCCTCCAGGAAGACATAACGATCCTAAATATTTACACACCCAATCCCGGAGCTCCAAACTTCATCAAGCAAAGTTTACTTACACTGAAACCATACATAGATCGAAACACAGTGATTGTTGGTGACTTTAACACACCACTTTCACCTATGGACAGATCAACAAGGCAAAAACTCAACAGAGAAACATTAGAACTGAACAACTATATAGACCAACCAGATCTAACAGACATCTGCAAAATATTCCACCCAGCAACAACACAATATATGTTTTTCTCAGCAGCACATGGAACATTTTCCAAAATAGATCACATCTTAGGCCATAAAACAAACCTGGTCAGATTCAGAAACACTGAAATTATTCCATGCACACTCTCAGACCACAAAGGTATCAAATTGGAACTGAACACACATCTCCACTAATGAAAACCCTGTAACTCATGGGCACTGAACAACACATTGTTGATCACCAACGGGTCATCAAAGAGATCAGAACAGAAATCCAACAGTTTATGAAATTTAACAGTAAGGAGCACACAAAATACCGGCTCCTTTGGGACACAGCAAAGGCAGTACTCAGAGGAAAATTTATAGCGCTAAGTGCCTACAACAACAAGTTGGAAAAATTGTGAACCAACAAGTTAATGTCTCACCTTAAGCTCCTGGAAAAAGAGCAACAAACCAACTCTAATCCCAGTAGAAGAAAGCAAATTATTAAAATCAAAGCAGAATTAAATGATTTGGAATCCAAAAAAACTATAGAAAGAATCAACAAAACAAGGAGTTGATTCTTTGAAAAAAATTAACAAAATTGACAAGCCCTTAGCAAATCTTACCAAAAAAAAGAGAGCATATCAAAATAAACAAAATCGCAGATGAAAATGGTAATATCACGACAGAAATTACCAAGATCCAGAATATCATGAGGGAATACTTCTCAAACCTTTATGCCAACAAATTTGAGAATCTAGATGAAATGGATGAATTCCTAGCCAATATTAACATATCCACACTCAACCAAGAACAACTTACCCAACTCAACAGGCCTACTTCAAGCTCTGAAATAGAAATGGCAATTAGAGAACTTCCACCTAAGAAAAGCCCAGGGCCAGATGGATTCACAGCTGAATTCTATAAGGTCTTCAAAGTAGAGCTCACACCAATACTCCTCAAGCCCTTCAACGAAATTGAAAATGAAGGTTCTTTACCAAACTCATTCTATGAAGGCAGTATAACCCCCACCCCCAAACCAGACAGAGATTCATCAAAGAAAGAGAACTATAGACCAATGTCTTTGATGAACATCGATGCAAAACTTCTCAACAAAATACTGGCCAACCGTCTAAACAACTCATCAAAAAAACTATACACTATGATCAAACAGGATTCATCGCAGGGAGGCAAAGCTGATTCAACATACTCAAATCAATTAACATAATTCAACACATCAACAGGAGCAAGGACAAAAATGACATGATTGTCTCAATAGATGCGGAAAAGGCATCTGAGAAGGTCCAACACGCCTTTATGTTAAAAGCTCTGGAGAAACTAGGAATTAAAGGAACATTCCTCAATGTAATAAAGGCTGTGTATGAGAAACCCACTGCTAGTATTACAGTTAATGGTGAAAATCTAAAGCCATTCCCTCTAAAATCAGGAATGAGACAAGGATGCCCACACTCTCCACTATACTTTAACATAGTACTAGAATTCCTAGCCAATGCAATAAGGCGAGAAGCAAGCATAAAGGGGATCCAAGTAGGGAAAGAGGAAATAAAACTATTCCTCTTTGCAGATCATATGATTTTGTATTTAAAGAATCCTATAGACTCTACTCCCAAGCTCCTTGAGCTGATTCAAAACTTTGGAAGAGTAGCAGGCTATAAAATCAACCCTCATAAATCAATTGCCTTCCTTTACGCCAACAGTGAGAGGAACGAGGCAATAATCAGAAAGCAACTCCTTTCACAATAGCCTCAAAGAAAATAAAGTACCTAGGAATTAGCTTAACTAAAAATGTAAAGGAACTTTTTGATGAAAACTTTAAAACCGTAAGAAAGGAAATTAAAGCAGAACTAAGGAAATGGAAAAACTTCCCATGCTCCTGGATTGGAAGAATCAACATTGTGAAAATGACAATATTGCCAAGGGCTATCTACAAATTCAATGCAATACCCATCAATATCCCAATGGCATTCTTTAAAGAAATAGAAGAGGCAATTCAAAATTTCATATGGATCAATAAAAGACCCCGTATAGCAAAAACACTTCTTAGCAGAAAGAACAGCGCTGGAGGAATTTCAATTCCAAACTTTAGACTCCATTACAGAGCTATAATTCTCAAAACAGCTTGGTACTGGCATAAGAACAGGCCTGAAGACCAATGGAATAAAAACTTGCTGAGGACTTCATAAGGATAAAGGTGTCTGTGAATAATCGTGTCCTTTCAGATTCCCCCAAGAGCTTATGTCTGTCTATATTTTATCAATGTTTTTTTAAACATATTTACATATTTTCTATCTTTCTTAAACAGAAATAGCCATCCACAAATCACACACACTATACCACCCACCCATAAGTGTCTGGCTATGTATATATAGAGAGAGTCATATGTATTGATCTGTCTCTCTATACTAATATGTAAATGCATAAGGCATATGTGTTTACACAAACAGATAGAATACATACATAGATAGGTCTCAATCATTTCCAGATTCTGTGCAAGTCTTCTAAGTGCAACTTTCCATTCTATGGTTTGTAAAAGATAGAGTCCCTCTAACTTTTGGCCTGCTCATTGTCCTTTGATACTTTTTTTTCTTGCCATTCCTGGGGTTTGAACTATGGGCCTGGGTGCTGTCACTGAGCTTGAGCTTCTTGCACTCAGTAGCTTATTGTAGATAAGACTTTCATGGAGTTTCTGTCCTAGGCTGGCTTTGAATTGTGATACTCAGATCTCAAACTCCTGAGTAGCTAGGATTACAGGCTTGAGTTTCCAGTACCTGGTTCCATTGCCTCTTTTACCCTTTTTTTGGCCCCACCACAGCCATGGTATCTACCTTCCTATGTTCTCTCCACTTGACCCCAGCCAGGGGTCTGACAGATGCTTTCCAGCAACTTATTCATGTCCTCCTCTGTATTGGCTGACAGCTAAGGAATGCACTCAATGGTCTGGATGCCAAACACAAATCCATGTGATTGTTTCTCAATCTGGAAGGTCCTATCAGATTTCTATCCCCACAGAGGCTCAGGTTGATGATACTCCTGGGCTTCTTAGATTGTTCTCATAGTAATCCACAACTTTGTCATCACTTGTCTAGCTAATTCATGAACTAAACTAGAATTCTCTCCAGACTTAGATCTGCATGGCACTAGGACACTCAAGTGTGCATTAGGTGTGGGGCCTGCAGGTGGATCAGAGGCTGTCTAACTTGGAGGGTATTTTTCCAAAACAGGAAATGAAATACAAACTTAGAATCTGCTTTCATGAGATGACAATCTCTGGCAGAAGTTCTTATCAAATGTGGCACTGCCTACTTCCAGTGTAGGACATGGGTTGATGGCACAGCACCAGAGAGGAGTATTCACTCAGGCCCAACATATAGGCTGGGACCCTGAACTTTCAGGTAGCATTTGGCTTTAGAGGTCATGAGACTTTAGTCTACAAATGATGAGCCCCTCCCATGAGGCATAGAGTATGGACCCAAAGTGCAACTCAGTAACTCAGCAGATCAAGCTTCCCATCTTCAGTAGGGTATGGTTTGAAAACTGCATAGCTAACATTTGAGGTTCTGTTTGAAGCCAGTCCAGAAAGGAAAGTCCATGAAACTCTCATTTCCAGTTAACTGCCAAGGAAAAGACAAAGATAGAGATTAAGCTCAAGAGAGGTAGGGAGGCATCTGTGAAGAATGGTTACACCCTGCAGCATCCACACTATAATCTTAAAAACACCTCTGCCTGCATCCCATCATGCTGCCAGCATCTGGGCATGACAGTGACCCCAGTGCCCATGGGCTATCTGCACTGTCTCTGACATCTGTGGTGTGAAACTCATTGTGTGGTGTCTGCGAAGAGGTGTCAACCCTGCAGAAGGAACCAACTCTGCCCTAAGTCGCACTGTCCCCTGGGGCCCTTAGCATTACCCCATCTGCACCCCTCCTGTGGTCTCTGGTCCTAGGGAGCCCTCCTTCCCTGTCCAGCACTCACATGAAGTGCATATTTCTTCTCCTGGGGCAACCTCTCCACAGAAAGTACCTAACATGCCTACTGTCCATGGCAGGGGGAGATCCTGCCAATGCAGCGAATCAGTGATAAGGACATAAAGTGATGAATAGAATTTTAGATGCTGATGGTAGACTGTCTGCAAAATCCAAGGGAGAATGGCATTGGATGGGACCAGGGATCAGGATGTGGGCATGGAGCTTCCCTGCAAAGGGAGGGGTGGGGTAAGTCACAGGCTGGGGCATGCACAGGATGGGCAAGGGGCCCTGGGCACTGCTGGGCCACCCCCTTCTGCATCTCAGCCTTTGACTTTGAGCTCTGTGATTGCCATGGTGTGCACAGCCTGTGCTCTGGCTGGCAGAAGAATGGGCCCTTGGAAGACAAGTATAGACCCTTTGTGAATGTGGGAAGGGGTAGGCTGAACACCCAGAGGACATCCAGAGAAGCTGGGAGTGGAAGCGAGGGAGGTGCAAGGAGTAGGTGAAGGGTGGGGGCAGTCACAGTGAAGGCACAGGTTTCTCTGTCTGTGGGGTGAGTGCCTCCCTGCAGGCACAGCACTGCAGATATCAGAGTTCCGCATGAATAGAAAAAGCTGGAAATGGTACTATAGTTCATATGGTAGAGTGTCAGCCTTGAGAAAAAGAGCTCAGGGACAGTACCCAGGACCTGAGTTCAAGCCTCACGACTCAAAAAGAAAAAATGAACCAGGACTGTGAGAGGACATCTGGTACTCTCTTGGTCTGTCTAATCAGACATAAGAGGAGACTGGTATAGGTTGTGGATAGACAAAGAGAACACCTGCCCCCATCCAGGCTTTCCCCATGTCTCATCTCCTGTCCCCAGCTCTTTCTGTCCTGCATGCAGGGACAGCAATGTAATTAGGGCTACGTTAGGATCACCTTCACCCCTGTGATGCCATCTGAATGGTAGACCTCTGTCCTGGCATGGGGTGTCCTGGTGGCTGAGCTGGTGCCCTCATCCTAGATGGAGATCAGCCACTGACATTGGTAGGTCTGGAGAGATCTGTTCCACAGCTATCAGGCCACCCAGCCAGGGAGCCATAACCACCCCTCACCCAGGTAGAGGCCAATGGTTATCCAGGTGCTGATACCACCTCACCCCCTACAGCCATGGCTCTGGGTACACGTGACATTCCCTCCACAAGGAGCATGACAAAGTGAGGGATCAGGAAGCTGTCTATGGGCTTCAGATGATAGCCAGGCTGGCACCACGGATGGCCTCACTCTGTCACCACCTTCCCCTGCCTCCATCTTTCCTTCATCATGCCTCTTTACCTCCCACCCATTAACCCTGGAAACCAAAGCACTGGGCTCTCATCATTCCTCTCATCTCTTCACCCACCTTCCATGCGTCCATCTCTCTGTCACTTCTACAGCCCACACATCCCACCACTAGCCACCCTGTAGCTTATGAGGATCCCACAGGAAGCTCTTGATGAAGGGCTTGTGTCCACGCAACAGAGTCCCTCTCGCCCCCTCCAGCCTGGTCCACCACAGAATAGGAACAGCCAAGTAGACAAACACTGCAGCAGAGTTGCTCTGCTGCCATCCTCATTTCTTCATGGCCAGGACTTGGCACTCCTCAGCCTCTCAGCTCAGTAACCAGAACATTGTGCTTTCACAGAGCCATGGCTTCCAGTACCGAGGGCCACAATGAGCTCAAGGTGATGCCAACCCCCCATCTCTATACACTTCTAACTGTAAAATGGGAGCTGAGGTTCTCTTCTGGGACCCCATCCACTAGGAGGGTCATGCAGATTTCTATCATTGCTCATCATGGTGACCCTGTGGTTAACAAGTCACTGCTGGGGCTTCTAGTTCACCACATATAGAACCCATACTTCATCACTTTTCTTAGAAGGACTGATGACTTCTAAATATTCTCTAGTTTTAAATTTCTAGTTCCTTCTCTCTTTCCTTTCCATCTTTCCCTTCCTTCCTCTTTCCTCTCATACTTTTTTTTTACCTTCCTGGCCTTGAACTGAAGACCTGGAGCTGTCTCTTAACTTTCTTTGCTCAAGGTAGCACTCTAGCTCTTCAGGCACAGCTCTACTTCAATCTTTGTTCTTGCTCTAAGCTGGAATTAAGAGTCTCATGAATTTTTCCCCTGCTGGGTTGGTCTGAAACCACAATCCTCAGATCTCAGGTTCCTCAGTATGCCTAGAATTATAAGCACTATCTAATCATGACAAATTGCTTATTTCTTTTTAAACGTATTTTGTTCTTTCAAGTGAGCCACTAGCCACTCATGCAAGAGCATTACAGCATCCCAGCATTCCTCTTGTCTCCAGTCTTATTCCATATATCTCACAATGGCCATCTAAATTAACCTGTAGCATGTTTGAAATCCCAAGGAATGTTCTCAATGCCATGAGAAGCCCCCTTAAGCTCTGTCTCATTTATGCCCAGCCCCCATTGCACTTCCACATGAGCAGTGGTTTAGGAGAAATCACCTGACCATCTTCTTTTCCTCACAATTCAAATCTCATCTTTGGAGTCATTTCTCCCAGACAAAGAGGAACATGACCCATGGTTCGAAGGCAGATCCAGCTTCATACTCCTAGACACCAACACCCGCCACTACCCTGCCAAACACCTGAATTCAAGAAAAATGTTTTCACTAGCCCTGAATCAACATGATGCAAGGGTTGGAAAAGCAAAAATCTTTTTCTTTTCTCTCTCTCTCTCTCTCTCTCTCTCTCTCTCTCTCTCTCTCTCTCTCTCTCTCTCTCTCTTTTTGTCAGTCATGGGGTTTGGACTTTGAGCCTAGGCATTATCTAGGCTGAACTCCTCAGATCTCAGCCTCCTGAGTAGCTAAGATTACAGGTGTGAGCCACCATGTTGGCTAAGCATTCTTTTCTTCTTTTTGCCAGTCTTGGACTTGATCTCAGGGACTCAGCATTGTCCTTGGGCTTTTCTCAAGGCTAACAGTCTACCACCTAGGCCATAGCACCATTTCTGGCTTTTCTATTTATGTGATACCAAGGAATCAAACCCAGATCTTCGTGTATGCTGGACAAGCACTCTACCACTAGGCCAAACTTCTGGTCCCGCATAAAGCTTTCTTATGGGAGCAGAATCTTTTATGTTTCAAATAACACCTTAAACTCTTCACCTAGGACCAATCCACACTCCATTAATTGGTAGGCAATATAAAAGCAATTCATTTCTAGGTTAAACCTGTAAAGAGCCCTGGAAATCCTCCTTAATAATCATACTCAATAACCATACAGCATAAAATATCCCAAACAACCATCCTCAGCCAAGGATGAAAAATATTGGATTTGGGGTTTTTTTGCTGTTGTTTGTTCGTTTTGCTTTTTAGTTAAACATGGGACTTGAACACCAGGCCTGGGTACTGTCCCTGAGTTCATCACCTGAAGGCTACCACCCTACCCCTGAGTTATTCAGCTCAAGAATACCGCCCTATCCTTCCTTGAGTCAAGCCTCATTTTCCATTTTCTAGAGGCTAATTGGAGATAAAAATCTCAAGGTCGTTTTGTACCTGGCCTGGCTTTGAACCAAGATCCTCAGATTTCTCAGCCTCCTCAGTAGTTACGATTACAGGCGTGAACTACTGCACCTGGCTTGTTTCAGGTTGTTTTATTAGAAATAGAATCTGTATTTAGAAGTCAGTATTGTGGTCCAGGAGTTTGGCTTAGTGGTAGAGTGCTTGCCTGGCAGGCATGAAGACCCGGGTTTCATTCCTCAGTAACACACAGAGAGAAAAAGCCAGAAGTGGTGCTGTGGCTCAAATGGTAGAGCTTTAGCCTTGAGAAAGTCCAAGGACATTGCTGAGGTCCTAAGTTCAAGCCCCGACTGGCAAAAAAAAGTCAGTACTGTACTGGGCTTTGGTGGCTCCTGGTTCTAATCTTACCTACTCAGATTTCTGAGAGCTGAAGATCAAAGTCAGCTGGAACAGGAAAGTCTGAGAGACTTAATTCTGCAATGAATAATCACAAATAGCTAGAAGAGGAGAGGTGGCTTAAGTGGTACTATATTAGTCTTGAACAAAAATGGCCAGTACCCAGACCAGGCCATGACCTCAAGGACAAGGAGTAACACACAAAAAAGGGCATTCTATTGTATTTAAATTATATATATTTATTACTATTATTATTATTGCCAGTCTTGGGGCTTTGTTTCAGGGCCTGAGCACCTTGGGCATTCCTCAAGGCTACCATTCTACCACTTGAGCCACAGCACCAATTCTGGCCTTTTCTGTGCATGTGGTACCGAGGAATTGAACTCAGGTCTTCATGAATAGCCACTAGGATATCCATCTGACCATAAATTATATTTTATCAATTGTTTTAGAATCCAAGTTTAGTCAGTCTCATTTGAAGTGATGTAAAACAGGCTCATAATTCTAATGGAGAAACTGTAATTTGTCAAGAACAGAAGAATAAAGTGGAAAAGGTCCCTGCACTCAAAACCATGACTTCATGTCGTGGCTAATAATTAGGCTCTGGAGTATTCCTCAGGCCAGCTCAATTTATTTCCTAAAAGTTGTTGTAAACCTTCAAACATCACCAGGTAATTGAGAGTGTTGGAGGAGAGTACCACGTGGGAGAACCAATTATTGCTTAAGGCAAGGAAAGCTAAAAACATCTTCCTCTTCCTGTGCTTTTCTGCCTCTACTGTGTAGGGCTTGTCAGATTTGGTCAAGTCTGTCCTTTAGGAGGGAGACTCCTATTAAAGGGTAACCTCCTTCAAACATTGACCGGCTCCCTTCCTAAAAACAAAGGACCAGCACACACTACTCCAATTTTCCAATGTAGAACTGTCTCTAGACACAAGGTTGTGTATGAACAAGGGTGAATGCAAGCCAGCAGTGCTAAGAAGGATAACATGGCAGTAGCAGAGCAGAAACTCTTCTAGGAGAAACAAATCTGCCCCCCAAAAAGTAATTATAATAAGACTCGAGGCAGGCACACACACTTCACAATTTTGTTAGTTTTTAAATTGCTTATTTTAAAGCTAGGCAAAGTGCATAAGAAGGTCACATGGGTTAACAGCAGAATCCCTCAGTCATGGAGACTGAGAACCACCCAACATGCTCTAGGAGCTTCAGGAACAGGTTTCTGCCATCTGGAGACACTTAGGCTAAGGCTAACAGCAGCACAAACTCATGAATCCTACACAAATCCTCCACCTCAGACTGGAGGAACACAAGGAAGGTAAACGCTGGTCTTGAGCCCAGACATTGGTTCTGTAGCCTGAGATCCCTTCAAGTCACAGCCCCCAAGGTCCACTGAAGACATCCTGGGCACTTGGCCTGGGGCTCTGACCTACAGAAGGCAAAACTGTACTTCAGAGTGCTTCCAGCAGCAAGGCAAAGGGAGAGAAACCAGGTCTTGCAAATAGAGAAAACCAACCCCTCCCCCAAAAATAAAAACCCAGCACTTTTAGAGGATTTGCACTCCAAAGGAGACTACAATTCCCAGGATGTGCTGTGACATAGGCTTGTTACAGGGGTTCAACCAGTCCAGTGCCATACCCTAGGTCCAGGAGTGTGTGGGTGCCTGGGGACTTTTCTCTCCTAGCTGTGGGAGCTAAGTTGAGTTTCTTCTTAAGTCATGGTTTGTCTCCTGAAACACTGTGAGACCAACTTGAAAATGAAATGTTTGGGGAGAATTAGATGAGTTGCTTTTTTAATTTTTAGTTTTAATAGTGTAATTGAGGTTATAAGTCTTTGTTGTTTTTATTTATTTATTTTTTGAACTTCTCCACTCTCTCACTTTAGGTATTTTAAATCCTAGCTATTCAGAAGGCTGAGATCTGAGGATCAAGGCTCAAAGCCAGCCTGGGCACAAAAGGACCTGAGACTCTTATCTCCAATTAATCTCTGGAAAACAGGAAATAGGGCTTGACACAAGGGTATGACAGAAGCCTTGAGCTGAAGAGCTCAGGGGCTGTTTCTAGGCTGAGTTCAAGACCCAGGACCCTCCCTCCACACCCCCCCACGTATTTTGCATGGCAGGTGCGATGGCTCACATCTATAATTCTAGTTACTCATGAGGGAAACTGAGATATAAGGATCACGGTTCAATGCCAGCCTGAGCATGGAAATCCAGGAGACTCATCTCTTTTTAACCACTAAAAAACCAGAAGTGACACTGGCTCAAAGTGGTGGGGCACAAGCCTGGAATTGAAAAGCTCAAGGACAGCATCCAGGCCCACAGTTCAAGCCCCATGTCCAAAAGGTGGAAGAAAAAAAAAGTATTTGCAGCAACTAAACTAAATTCCTGGTCTTTTTTCCACTGCTCTCATGTGCAATTAATGTATACAGTGAAATAAAATCACAGGATTGTTAAGTACATATAAGGCACAATCCTTGTGTCAATTTAGATTTCTCAAAATCTAACAATGAATTTCTTAGACACTCCCAAATTCCATATATAAAATGTTAAGGACTCTTTGGTTACTAGTTTTTGAATTCTGCCTTTCCTCTAAGGGTTTTTTGTTGTTGTTTTTTGTTGTGTTTTTTTGTTGTATTGTTTTGTGCTATTGGTGCTGTGGCTTGAACTCACAGCTTGGGAATTGACTGTGAGCACAGCTCACAGTTAATAATTTCTTTAGCTAACTAGTGAAAAGTTTCCATACAGGGGTTTCTTAGAGCATGGTACATCACTGCTACCCACTCCATTGCTTTTCAAGAGGACCTCAGACTTGTCTTCCCAGACCTTATCCATTAGCCTGTGGAAGAGATCCTGTCTTCCTCCTTTTTACATGAGATGCCCTGCTTTGCTCTTAAAGGTTTATTGTGAATGTTTCATTCAGCATGATTGGAAGGTCAGTAGGGAATTTTTATGCCTGCTATACAGTCATCCAGGGTATGGGTTCTGCCTATTTAGTGGACTTAAGCTATTCCTCATGAAAATGGAGATTGTAGGGCATATTTGGATGTGTAGATTTCTAGTTGAGAGCACCTAAAATAATATGAAGGAAAATAGAAAACTGCCTTTTTGGAAAAGTAAATTCCTCAGTAGCAAGGAGATAAGATCAGGTAAAAATGGGGTGCTTTCAAGCCTAGCTGTGCAGTCTAGTTTGCATTGTCCAATGTTACATTATTTATACATTTATTTCTCAATGTTTTATTTCTTATTCTAGTATACATAGAATTGACTCCATACATTATTTTTAACTTGTTCATTTCTCACAAAAGCTCAATTATTACTATTATTATTATTATTATTATTATTATTATTATTATTATTATCTTTGCCACTCCTGAGTTTGGGCTCAGGGCATGAGGACTGTCCTTGGGTTTTCTCAAGCTCTACCATTTGAGTCACAGAACCACTTCTGGCTTTTTTCTATGTATGTGGGATCAAAGAATCGATCCTGGGTCTTCAGGCATGCTAGGCAAGTACTCTACCACTAGGCCAAACCCCCAGCTCCAATTATTATTTTATATAAATATTATATCCTGTTATTTCACTGAACTTATTATTTATACTAATGGTGTAAGGAAGACCACCAGAAGATAGCATGGGAGAAAGATCAGACTGGAAGATTTTAGGAAGGACATGGAAAGGCTCCAATTCCAGGAAATGGACACCCCATCTTTGCCTCTTCTGGCCAGGAGAGGTCTTTGATGTCCTCAGTTTCCTAGCCTTTACAAATGATGCAGAGCCCAGCACCTCCTTCCCAGGGCCTGTGGAGAATTAAGTAGATGAGAACTAAGGCAGAGTAGGGGCTCTACAGGTGGAATCTAACCTTCATCACCAGCCAAGAACTGAGTTAAAGAACTCACTTTCCCTCCTTGCTCTCAGAGGGTTCCCACATACCTAGCACCTTCTACTTTACTCAACTCTTGGAAAGAACCAGTTCTTTCCTTCCCAATCCTCCCTCTCTTTATGTCAGTCATGGACTTGAACACAGGGTCAGGGCCCTGTCCATGAGCTTTCTTGATCAAGGCTAGCTCTCTACCACTTTGAGCTGCGCAGCTTAACCTCTGCATTTCTGAATAGAATCATAGGTGTGAGCCACTGAAGTCCAGATCATTCACTGGCTCCCCCTTTTATTTCTATGTCTTCTTTGTGTGTGTGTGTGCATCATGGGCCTTGAACTTGGCCTGGACACTGAGCATTGCAGCTCAAGGTGACTGCTCTACACTTGTGTCAAGCCACACATTCCATTTTCTAGAGGTTAACTGGAGATTGAAAAGTCTCAGGTCGTTTGGTGCCTGGGATGCCTTTGAACCCTGATCTTTAGTTCTCAGCCTGAAGAGTAGCTAGGATTACAGGTGTGAGCCACGGCACCCAGCTGAGATTAATATTTTTAAATTTTCTCTTTCCATAGAGATTTCTACTTAATACAACACATTTTATTAAAAAGCCTGGCTCTTTCTTTCATTTTGTGCTAGCACTAGGGCATGAAATCAGGGCCTGGATGCTATTCCTCAGCTATTTTGTTGGACTGGAATCTGGAATTCTACCGCTTCAGTCATAGCTTCATTTCCAACGTTTATGAAGTTAATTAGAGATAGAAATGTCACAGTCCTACTGTCAAGGCTGGCTTTAAACCCCAATCCTCAGATGTCAGTCAGCCTCCTGAGTGGCAAGGACAACATGTGTGAGCCACCAACACCTGGCCTAGTTTCTTTCTTTCTTTGTTTTGTTTTTGACAGTTCTGTGCTTAAGCTCATTGCATGAGCACTGTCCTTGGACTTTCTCAAGAGTAAAGCTCTACCACTTGAATCTTAGCACCACTTCCAGCTTTTTTCTATGTATATGGTACCAAGGAATCACCTGAACACATTCAGGTGTTCCTGAATGTTAAACAAACACTGTACCACTAGGCCAAACTCCTGGCCCTGGCTTAGTTTTCTTTTCCAAAACTTTAATCAGGTTGGGAGTTTGGCCTAGTTATAGAGTGCTAGCATGCAGAAGACCTGGGTTCAATTCCTCAGTACCACATACATAGAAAAAGCCAGAACTGGTTCAGTGGCTCAAGGGCTAGAGCTCTAGCCTTGTGAAAGCCCAAGGACAGTGGTCGGGTCCTGAGTTCAAGCTTCAGGACTGGACAAAAAAAAACCCAAAAAACTTGTATCACAGGCAGAGGTAGCTAGTGTTGTCGTGAAGCACCAGCCAGGCACTGTGAAGAAGGAATACATGCCTCGTCTGCCCTAGGGTAATTAAAACCAGTTCACACTGAGTAAACTAAGTTTCACATAAAACAGATTTACCTACAAGGGTTGAGAATCTATGCCTTAGTGCCAATGATTATAATCTTAGCTAGAGAAAAAGCTGAGATTTAAGGACTGGAATTCAAAGCCAGCCTGGACAGAAAGATCAGGTAGACTCTAATAAACCACTACGGAGCCAGAAATGGTAGAGTGTACCAACCTTGAGAATGAAATCTTAAGGACAGTACCCAGACTATGAGTTCAAGCCCTCCCATATCAACAACACATAAGACAGACACGGACATACAGACACACACCCAGAATCCCTCTATCCTGTTTGTCTCTTGGGCATCATGTGTTGCATGTTACATGGACAGAGGAAAGAACTCAGGTCCTAGGCTACTAGTGTCTGTGTGTTCCCCAGTGCTAGAACTTGACCTTAGAGCCTGGGTATTGTCACTGAGGTTTTTTGTTCAAGGCTGGCAATCTACCACATGAGCCACAGATCATATCTGCATCTTTTTTTATGGGTTATGGGGTTTGAACTCATGCAAGGTGTTGTGCCTAGGCTCTTCAGTTTAAGGCTATTGCCCTACTCCTGGGCCTGAGCATTGTCCCTGATCATTTCAGCTGCAGGCTACAGCCCTAACCTTGAGCCAAGAGTGCTTCTCTTTTCTGGATGTTAGTTGGATATAAGAGTTATCAGCTGCTTTTATACCCAAGATTGCTTTGAACTTGGATGCTCAGATCTCAACCTCCTGAATAGGTTACAGGCATGCAACACTGCTCTGCCTAGCATCTAGCTTTAGGAGATAAGAGTCTAAACAATTATCCTACCTTGGAATTTCATTGATCCCTAATCCTCAAACTGCTAACATACTAAGTACCTAAGGTCACAGGCATGAGCCACTGACTCATACTCTGGGTGCTTGTAGTAAGGTTTTAGTGAAGGACAGCAGGTGAGATTTTCAGTACCTATTCTGTGCTGACAGACTCTGAGACCCCTAAAGTACCACCAGAGAAGGGTTCTGCCAGGATGAGTCAGTACCAGTCAAGGAATACTGCAGCAACAAACAGCATCATCTTATTTCTACTCACAACATGTGTTCAAGGTGACTTAGTAGGTGATTCTGTTCTTCCTGTGAGGAACAGAGGCCACCAGGTGGAGTCTCTACTCTGACACGCTTCCAAGATCACTGTAGGAAAGGGAAAGGAACACAGTGACTTTCACATTGACCCATAGCATATTCAGCTATGGTGTTGTAATCACATTACTGTGCTGATCCTGGGAAAGAACAGAAAAGTGTAAGTCTACCATGTTCTGGAAAATAAGGCAGGCATGTACATAAATGTACTCACAAATGATAATATGCTCACAAGTGTTGTAGGCCCATAGATAAGTAGTCACTTGGTCTCTTTTTTTTTAATTTTTGTGCTGGTGGTGGACAGTAGGACTTGAACTCAGGACTGCTGACTCAGTGACTTGAACCTAGGTATTTTTACTCAAGGCTAGTGCTTTACCACTTGAGCCACAGCTCCACTTCTGGATTTTTGGTAGCTAATTAGACACAACAGTCTCATAGACTTTCCTGCTCAGGCTGGCTGTGAACAGTGATCCTCACCTCTTAGCTTCCTGGGTAGCTAGGATTACAGGCATGAGCCATTCCTGGGTCTTGAACTCAGGGTCTGGCTCTCAGGTCACAGTGTCACTTCTAGCCTTTTCTGTTTATGTGGTATTGGGAAACTGAAACCAGGGCTTCATGTATGCTAGGCAAGCACTCTATCACTAAACCACATCCCCAGCCCAGTCTATAACTCATCTCTACTTAACACAAAAAAATAAAACTACAAAGAACCTAAAACAGAAGATGTGGCTCACATGGTTCCATCTGTAAGCCAAAAAAGCCGATCAAAAATATTAACTAGGGGGCCGGGAGTCTGGCTTAGTGGAAGAGTGCTTGCCTAGCATGAACGAAGACCTAGGTTCAATTCCTCGATACCACTTACATAGAAAAAAGCTGGAAATGGTGCTGAGGCTCAAGTGATAGAGCTCTTGCCATTGAGAAAGTCCAAAGACAGTGCTCAGGCCTCAAATTCAAGGCCCAGGACTGGCAAAAAAAATGAATTGGAGTTGGGAAAGAACACTTGCACCCATAGTCCTTGCTACTCAGGAGGCTAAGATCTGTGGATCAAGGATCAAAGCCAGCCTGGGCACTAATGGCTCTTCTCTCCATTAATCATAGTCTACAGATAGAGAAATTCACATCCAGAGACAGAGATGATTGATGATGAACATTCGCAGCAAATCAACAGCAGAGCTGAGGATACAGTCCTGGCATCCAGACCCCTTGAGGAAAGAGATTTCAAGATAGAAACACACACAAGATATAGGGGGGAGAAAGGTCGGGCTGGCTATAAGGATCTGAACCTTGGGTTTAGGAAAGAAGTGTTATAATGTTCTTCAGTTTCTGAACAGTAAAGATCTACCATAAAGTTGAGTGTGGGGGCTCATGCCTGTAATCCTAGATACTCAGGAGGTTGAGATCTCTGTCAGCCTAGGGTACAGACTGTGAGACTCATCTTTAATTAAGCACTAGAAAACCAGAAGTGGGACTGTGGCTCCAGAGGTAAGGTGGTAGCCTTGAGTTGAAGAGCTCAGGGACAACCCCAGGCTCTGGGGTAGGGTGGTAGCCTTGAGCTCAAGAGCCCAGGGACAGTGCCTAGGTCCAGAGACTAAACCCCATGAATCAAAAAAATATGCATAAAGATCAAGCTGACTCCTCCTGACAGTTTGCAACAACTAGGAAGTATTGTTACCCCCCCCCACTGATTAGCTCTGAGACAAAGAACCCTCAGTGCTCAAGATACCAAAAGAGATAACAGATACTGAGGAGAAAAGAAAACCATCAACCTCAAAGTCAGGCTCTTCCTTTCAGGACAGCCAATAATCAGTCAAGTCGGACCCTGATACATAACCCCATAAACAAATCTGAAATGTCCCACTGTACAAAGCAATTCCAGCATGCCATATACTCACCAGAAGATGGGAGATTTGGAGTGATGTGATGGAGCAGGAAAATGTTTGTCCAAGCCAGGTGCCAGTGGTTCACACAAGGGACTGAAATCTGAAAATCCTGGTTCTAAGCCTGCCCAGAAAATTAATGCTGTAAGACTTTTTTTTATTGTAATTAGTAAAAGGGTTACATGATATTTGCCAGATAGAAGGTGCATTAATTCACATACATTGATACCCTTTCACATGTTTTGGTACCCATTTCCCTCCCCCCCCACACCCCTCACCCGTCTTGGTTTTCCCCCCTTTCCTATCAAATTTCAAATATCCAAATACAAATAAATTCAATATATCAGATAACAAAGTGAGATACTATAACAATATGAGTTAACCAAGGGACAGCAAAGGAGATGAGAGACAACATAGTACATTAAGGACAACAAGCATTCATTATATGGCTTTTGTTTCAATATCCTGGAGGTCCTTTCAATTAGCTTCACATTATATGGCCTTATGTTTCAAGATTTTGCTCTATTGCAGATCTCTGCTAGTAGAGCCCAAGGTTTCTACTGATTATGACGAATGAGGGAGACCCTTGAACCTAAGTTCCTTTGAGTCTGGCTTACTTCACTTAATATGATTTTTTCTAAGTCTTTCCATTTCCTAACAAATGGGGCGATGTCATTCTTTCTGACAGCAGCATAGAATTCCATTGTGTACAAATACCACAACTTGTTGATCCACTCATCAACTGAGGGACATCTAGGTTGGTTCCATATCTTTGCTATGGTGAATAGTGCTGCAATGAACAATGTTGTGCTAGTGGATTTAGTATGTCCTTGTTTCTGGATGGTTGGATAAATGCCAATTAGTGGAATTGCTGGGTCATAGGGGAGTTCTATGTTTAGCCTTTTGAGGCACTGCCACACTGCTTTCCATAGTGGTTGAACGAGTTTGCACTCCCACCAGCAGTGTAGTAGTGATCCCTCCTGGCCACATCCCCTCCAGCATCTGTTGTCATTCGTTTTCCTGATCCTGGCCATTCTAACTGGAGTGAGGTGGAATCTTAGAGTTGTTTTGATTTGCATTTCTTTTATGACCAGAGATGTTGAGCATTTCTTCATGTGTCTATAGGCCATTTTTGTTTCTTCTTCAGAGAAGACTCTCTTTAAGTCTTTGGCCCATTTTTTAATGGGATGGTTGTTACTTTGGAGGTTAGTTTTGAAGTGATTCAATTTTTTGAGTTGTTGATATATTTTAGATATGAGGCCTTTGTCCGTTGTTTGGTTGGTGAAGATTTTCTCTGCAATGAACCACCAAAAAGCCAGAAGTTGGGTGCCAGCCGGGAGTGAAAATTTCTAAAGGGCAGTGCACAGGTCCTAAGCTCAAGACCCAGGGTCTGAATACTCATACACACATGAAGGGAAAAAAATCGTAATTTAGTACAAATGCATGTACACATGTGCAGGTTCATGAGTGAGTTTCAAAGAGGCACAATTCTGACCATGACCATGTGATCACGATCAGTTTGTAGTACAAGAAATACCATGTCCTGGGGCCAGGAGTTTGGGAGAGTACTCCAATTCCTCACTACCACATAAATAGAAAACCTTGCAGTGGTGCTGTGGCTCAGGTGATAGAGCTCTATCCTTGAAAAAGCCAAAGGACAGTGTTCAGGCCCTCAGTTCATTGCCCAGATGTGGCAACAAAACAAACAAAACCAACCATGTCACATCAGTTCAGAGGAGGGAAGGAAAGCATGGGGCCTTCTACCCTCAGGGAACTGAAACTCTGAAACATTTTGGGGGATCCCTCCACTGGGACACCTCTATTCCTGGAGAGTCAAAAGTGACAAGTTCCTCAGGAACCAAAAATTCATCTTTCACTCCATCCAAGGGACCTGAAGATCCAAGAAAAACATAGCACTCACTCCTTCAAGGAATACACAGGACTCGACAAAGAAATAGTAAGAGGAAAGCTACACAGGGTGAGGGGAGCAGGTAAATTGTAAAAGATTCTGCCTGAGAAGAAATACCTGAATCAGTAGGTGGAGGTGATGGTGGGGAGCAGAGTTAAAGAGGGAACTAGTCCTACCCAAGGCATCACACCCTGGATAAAAACATGCAGATAGGGTGATTCCCAGAATGAGAATGCTTGAGGTCAGGGGACAGGAATGGGCAACAGAAAAAAGAAGACTAAAGTCTGGAAATTTGAAGCAACAGTTTTGGATTGGTTTTCAAGGGCCCTGGGTTCTAATTCTAACTCTGTCGAGTGGATAAATCTCTGTCCTAGGTGCCTCAATTAACTCCATCTGGCATTAATAATAACAGCAGCAACAACAACAACAACAAAACAACAACAAAATAATAATAATGGGAAGAAGCGCTGACCCTTCCAGAGTCGTCTCTGAGGACACAGACATAAGAAGAATGAGATGCAGGTTTGAAGTAAAAGCATTGCTCGGGAAGTGAATGCAGAGTCCATGGCCTCAAGGCGCCAAGTCACTCACCTGAGCAACCGCAGGATCCAGCAAGGCCCCCAATCCCAGCTGGCCAGGGTGGAGCAGGTACACATGTGGGACCAGGGGAATGATGATAGTAGCAGAAGCTAAGCCCCGACTCCCGCCACTTCCACTGCACTTCTGCTGCTCACTTACGGTGAATTGGAAGCTACCACCAACTAGCTGGCGGGGGAGGGGAGGAATGCGGAATCACCTAGGCCAGCGCCAATGTTGGGCACCATTAATTCTTTCTTCTCCACATAGTAAGTTATACATTTACCTTCTTGTGGAATGTTCCAGTCTATCTGGGTGTGACTTGGTGACTGCAAACATCAGATCTCCCACTTCCTGGGAGGCAATGGTGCATCCCACTCCTCCCCAGCTTACCCCAGGTGAGAAAGTACCCTGGTAGGGTTATTGGGAGGTAATGGGTGCTAGCTGTGCTCAAGTGAGCAAGGTGCTGCTTTTGATGGGACAGCTCCCAAGCCCAGAGTTCAAGCCCCCCACACACACACATACACAAAGTAGTCTCTACTTGGCTTTGTTAACTGGGTAGTTAACTCTTAGCCTCTTTGATTTCTTGATTTCTTTGTACAATCCGGATACTAGGTCTTTTACTTATCTATAAGTCCAAAAGCCTCCACTCAATCTGCAGGGTGTCTTTTTTTTCATATGTTAGGGTTACATTATAATCACCAGATAGAAGGTGCATTACTTCACAAACATTGATACCCTTTCTCATGTCTTGGTCCCCATTTCCCTCCCCCACCCCTGCCCTTCATCTTGTTTTCCTCTCTTCCCTTTCTGACTTCAAATAACCAAATATGCATATATACAATATATCAGATTACCAGGTGAAATACTGTCATAATATGAGATAACAAAGGGACAGCAAAAGAGATGAGAGATAACATAGTAGATTAAAGACAATCATTGGAAAGACAGTCAGTGGTGGTTTGGCTGCTTGGGTCCCACACCTTGGTGCCAGTCCTTTCCCCATGGCATCAGCTGAGGAGCTTCACGTTTGCTCACTGCCTCTGTCACATCCTTCTTCTCCTTTGTCTTTGGACGCATTTTCCTCCTGCGTGAGTGTGGGATGGAGGGCTCCGAGTTGGAGTGGTGGACCCCCTGGAGGTGGTGGCACAGCAGACCGGAGATCCATCGTTTTCATTAACCAAACTTCTTGAGGCCCCATCTGCAGTATCAGCTCAAGTGGAAGAGATTGCCCTTAAATGTACAGAAAATGCACGCTTCCTTAGGACGTGTAGAGAACTCTTGAAAGATGGTATGATTCTCTGAAACCCGGCAACTGACTATGACTGTATAATTCACCTTCTCATATGGATTTGCACATGTACCACATATATAGGACAATCTTCAGCATTTCTGTGTACTCAGAATAAAATTTTTTCTTCTTTTTCTACACCTTTGAGAAAGCATACTATTGACGTGATATATTTTTTTTTTGCCAGTCCTGGGCTTGAGCTCAGGGCTTGAGCATTGTCCTTGGACTTTCTCAAGTCTAGATCTCTACCACTTGAGCCTCAGCACCACTCCTGGCTTTCTTTTTCTCTATGTATATAGTACCGAGGAATCGAACCCGGGTCTTCATGCATGCTAGACAAGCACTCTACCACTAGGCCAAACTCCCAGCCCTGATGTGATTTTTTTATGTTAACACAGATGTGTTTGTCCTTACTTTCTGTTCTTTAAACATTTGAGATTCCTTTACAAAAGTGATTTCTCTCAACAGATAATTTTAACAGTGCCTTAGTATGACCAGGTAATTGTTTTGAAAGATGGTGCATGTCAGAAGATCATGTTATGTAACCCTTCTATTAATTACAATAAAAATACATGAAAAAAAATAAATGAAGGGACCTCTAGGATATAGAGACAAAAGCCATGTGAGTGGTTGTTGTCCTTAATGTATTATGTTATCTCTCATCTCTTTTGCTGTCCCTTGATTGTCTCATATTGTTACAGTATTTTACCTTGTTATCTGATATATTGTATATATGGGTATTTGGTTATTTGAAATCGGATAGGGAATGGGGGAAAACAAGATGAGGGGCATAGGTGGGGTGAGGGAAATGGAGACCAAGACATGGGAAAAGTATCAATATTTGTGAAGTAATGCACCTTCTATTTGGTGAATATAATGTAACACTTCTAATACTTACAATAAAAATATATGAAAAAAAAGAAAAAAAGGATCATGTTACAACTCAAGCTATAGGACTAAATTTGCCCATGTTAATCAGCTCCCAGTTCTTTGGAAGCAGAGACAAGTTTATGACTTCCAGACCTATAGCACCTGACACTGTCACCTGACACTCCCCAATTTTTTGTTGAGTAAAACAATTGGCAAACATGATTAAAATCTTCCCCCCTCTTTTTTTGGGGATAAAGGTTAAGATCATTTTCCTTAAAATAGATGTGTGAATCTGAACTAAAGGGAAAGAATTCTCCCAATTAAACTTGAGGTGTGTGTGTGTGTGTGTATTTTGAGACAGGATCTCACTATGTAGACAAGGCTAGCCTCATACTGTAGGTTCTCTATCCTTAGCCTTCATGAGTGCTGGGACTGCAGATGTATACTACCATCCCCAGCAGGGTGAATTGAATTTTGATAACTTTTTGTTGTTGTTGTTGTTGTTGAGGGACTTGAACTCTGTGCTTGGGGGATATTGCTGTGCTCTTCAGTTCAAGGCTTCTGCCCTAGCCCTGTAGCCACAGCACTACTTCTGCATTTCTGGTGATTAATTGGAGATAAGTCTCTTAGACTTTCATGTCCAGGCTGGCTTTGAACTGTGATCCTCAGATCTCAGCCTCCTAAGTAGGTAGGATTACAGGCATGAGCCACTGCACTGGATAATGATAACTTTTTGAAATAGATAAGTAAATTTTCCTATTGTGTGATGCTTTTTGAAAAAGCATTTACTTCAGAGAATAAAAGTATGTCTAGAGAAAATATGCCATTTATCGCCATTTTATTTTTCTGATAATCATGGGACTTAAACTTGGCCATACTTATAATCCCTGAGCTTTTTTGCCCAAGGCTAGAGCTCTACTATTTCAGCCATAGCTCCACCTTTTTGGTAAGATAAGATTCTCTTGGACTTTCCTATCTGGGCTGGCCTTCAATAGAGATCTTGAGATCTCAGCCTCCTGAATTGCTAAGAATACAGGGATGAACAACCAAAGCCCAGCTCCCAACTTACTTTAAAGGTTGATTGACTTCACAGTTAATATTTCCCACATTTGATGTTTTCATGTTTGAATTACATTATCTGTGTTATTGCTTTTTAATAACTTCAGAAGAGACTTTGCTTCTAATGTGTTAAGTGATATAATATTTTGTATGATTTGACCTTACTAAACATGTTTCACTTTAGCTATCTATCATGTCAAGAGTGATAGCATATATTTATGACTTTTGAGCATCTTTGATGTGATATTTTAAGTCTTTGTAGATCTATTGATACACAAAAAACTATATTCAAAATCCACACAATGGAGCTGCAAAAGGGTCCAAATGGATGGGCAAAGAATAGTAAGAATGGTTTTATTTAGCATGTTAGGCCCTGATTCTTCTGTTTGTTTGTTTGTTTGTTTTGTTTTTGGCTAAAAGCCATATATGATTTAATTTCTATACCAAAGAGATGTTTGCTTCAGTATAAGACAAATATTTTTCTTTAATTTTCTTGTATATTCTGAAATCTGTGATTTTTAAAAATGCATAAAAATAAATAATTATCAAAAGCAAAAAAATCCCCAACCATAACTCATTATATGGCTTTTGTTTCTATATCCTGGAGGTCCTTTCATTTAGCATAATTCTATATGGCCTTATGTATATAGGTTTTGTTCTATTGTAAATCTCTGCTAGGAGAGCCCAATGTTTCTACTGATTAGGACAAATGAGGGAAACCTTTGAGAATATGTTCCTTTGAGTTTGGCTTCCTTCATTTAATATGATTTTTTCTAATTCCTTCCATTTCCTAACAAATGGGGCGATGACATTCTTTCTGACAGCAGCATAGAATTCCATTGTAAAAATACCACGTTTTGTTGATCTGCTCATCAACTGAGGGGCATCTGGGTTGGTTTCATATCTTTGCTCAGGTAAATAGTGCTGCAATGAACATCCTGTGGTAATGAACTCTTGAGCTGGGTGCTATCCCTGAGCTCATCAGCTCAAGCCTAGTTCTCTCCCAATTTAAACCATAGCACCAGTTCTGGTAATTTAGTGGAAAATAGGACATAAAGATTCTCATGGACTTTGCCCAGGCTGGCTTTGAACCATAATCCTCTGATCTCAGCCTCCTGAGTAGCTAGGATTCCAGAGATGAGCCTTTAGCACTTGGCAGAAAATATTCTTGTGATGTACAAGAACCCACAACAAATATGGAAACCTTTTTTTATAATGATTCCTATTGTGTTTCCCAACACAATCTAACGAAAGTCTACAGAGTACAAGCAAACACACATAGCCATTTAATTTTTTACTTCTTTCTTATTATAATTAATGAAAGTGTTACATTATATTTGCCAGAGAGAATGTGTATTACTTCACAAACCTTGATATCCCTTCTTAATTTTTGTTTTTTAAATTTCATGGATCTACATTTTGGGGTATCCTCAGCTTGGCATTTTTTGTGTTAAGATTTTTTTTGCCAGTCCTGGGGTTGAACTCAGGGCCTGAGCACAGTCCTAGGACTTTCTCAAGGCTAGAGCCACAGCACCACTTCTGGCTTTCCTATGTATGTGATACCAAGGAATCCAACCTGGGTCTTTGTGCATATAGGCAAGCACTGTACCGCTAGGTCAAACTCCAGGCCAAGATTATTGAAGTCACATAAAATTTTAATCTTCTGGTGCCTTGGCTGAGGATGGTTTGTTAGGATTGTGCCACTCCTATGAGCAGTTTTTTTTTAATGTTACATTTTTATTAGGTCCTGTATCTCTAGCATTATGGTCAAATTCTTCACATGAATGTTTAAGAATGTGAGTATTAAGGAATTCTCAAACCAGGTTTATATCCTCTTTATTGATGTCCCTTTGGGCTATGCAGGTTAAATGATAGATTGCAAGTCACTGCACAAGACAATACTGAATATTTGAATACTGTGAAATGTTCCACTTGAGAACTTTTATTATTTTTTCCTGCATTAACATTGGGTGGGACATATGTAAATGAATGTAGTAGAGTACAAGTGCTCAAGGCAACCCTAGGATACCTTTACATTAATAGAAAAATAGTTCATACATCCCTAAGACTTTTTCAGTCATAACTACTTTTATTAAAGATGCGGGGATTTTTTTGTCAATTATTTTTCTGGAAAAGTATTTTTAAATTAATTCTGTTAGTATATTGACCTTGAAATGAATTGCCTTTATAGTATTTATCTAATGGACTGTGGATTGATCTTTGGTGGAGAGTTTAATGCTCTTTTTGAGACATAAAAGATTATTCTCTCATAAGAAGGCTTTATGCTTTTCCAGCCTATGTATAATGTTTAAAGTAGGAAAATTTGGGGCAAAATCACAGGTTCTGACTACTTCATTTACCTTCTTGTGCAGCCATACTTTCAGAATCTTTTGATCACAGTCAACCGCAAAAAAAAAAGAAAAAAGAAAAAGAAAAAGAAAAAAAGAAAAAAGCTGGTAAGTTGCTTTTTATTTCTCATTTGGTTTTACATTTCCATGTTTTGAACCTAATGGTATCCATGCCTTAAAAGCAATACACATTGAGTTTAGGAATATGTTTCTAAATTAGATAAAGATGACTTGAAGTTTTAGCAGATTTCTGAATATTACAGTCTGTTTAAGTTGAGTACAGATTTGCTGCACATTGTTTCTACTTTTTCTGATGAGAGAAAAAGCTGTCACACTAGCGATGTCTTTCAATGACACTAAGGAAGTGACATGGGGCTTGAACTCAGGGCCTGAGCATTCTTGCATTTTCTCAAGGCTAGCACTCTACCACTTGTGCCACAACACCATTTCCTTCATTTTCTATGAATGTGGTATTGAGGAATCCAACCCAGGTCTTCCTGCATGCTAGGCAAGCACTGTACCAGGAGGCCAAACTCCCGGCCCAAGGAAAACTCTTTAATGTGGAATTTTTTTGACAGTCATGGGACTCGAACTCTGCACCTGGGAGTTGTTCCTGAGCTCTTCACTTCCATAATACTGCCTTACTCATTGAGCCACATACACCACTTCCATTTTCTGGTGTGTAATTGTCTCACCAAGTCTACAAAAGTCTCAATGAAATTAGTACTTGGACTGGCTTTGAACCGCAATCCTCAGATCACAGCCTCCTGAGTAGCTAGGATTATAGAGTTGCACCACCCTACCCGGCAAGGGAAAATTCTTTTGGTGGCATGTTTCTTGCATCAGATGAGCTCATGTTGAATTTGGGTGGGTTTTTTTCTTTACCACCATTTTTCTACCAAATCTTTAACAAACTATACTCTACGTTGTCTCATCGGATTTTGTTGAAAAGTTATATTTTCACATTTTTGTTTTGGTATTTTTGCAGTTTTGGCTTCTGAGGTGCTAATGGACCAGGACTAGGGATTGAACTCAGGACCTAGAGCACTAGATTAGATTTTTTTTGTTGTTCAAGACTGTCAATGGGACTGGAGTTGGCCTAGTGGTAGAGTGATATTGTGGTAGTGTGTGAGTACGTTCATGTCGTACTGAGGAATTGAACCCAGGGCCTCCTGCATGCTAAGCATTTTACCACTAAGCCACATCAGCCCCATTGACAGACTATTTTTGTTTTGTTTTTGCCAGTCCTGGGCATTGTTCTTGGCTTTCTCAAGGCTAGAGCTCTACCACTTGAACCACAGTACCATTTCTGGCTTTTTGTATGCAATATGGAAGAATTGAATCTGAGTCTTCGTGAAGGCTAGGAAAGCACTCTAACACTGGGCTAAATTCCTGGAACTGTGTTTGTATTTTAAATGTGCACTGGGAAATAAGTATGTATGTGCTGATCTTGAGGACGCTTTTTTATCTGGGACTTTTTACAGAGAGGTCTGCTTTGTACAGAGCATTGAGATTAAATGTTAGGTAAATGAAATCAGCATCCCATCCAACTGCATCCCTCCCAAACCTGTGCATGTACTGTGTTGGCCTCAGGGTTAGTTTTTGTGTGTTTGAGCCAGTGCCGGGGCTTGATTCATGTCCTGGATGTGACCGCTTAGCACTTTTATGCAAAGCTTAGGCCTCTGGTACTTTAACCACAACCCAACATTGTGTTTTTTTTGCTGGTTAATTGAGGTAAGAGTGTTACAGAATTTATTGCATGACTGATTTTAAACTGGAATCCTCAGATCTCAGCTTATCTTGATTAGCTAGGATTACAGTACTTTTTTTTCTTTTGTTTTCATTGTAATTAATAAAAGGGTTACATGATATTTTCCAGATAGAAGATGCATTAATTCACACACATTGATACCCTTTCACATGTCTTGGTACCCATTACCCTCCCCCCAACCCCCCACTTTGTTTTCCCCTCTTCCCTATCAAATTTCAAATAACCAAATACAAAAAAATTCAATATATCAGTTAACAAAGTGACATACTACAACAATATGAGATATCCAAGGGACAGCAAAGGAGATGAGAGATAACATAGTACATTAAGTACAACAATCATTCGTTATATGGCTTTTGTTTCAATATCCTGGAGGTCCTATCAATTAGCTTCATACTATATGGCCTTATGTATCAAGGTTTTACTCTATTGCAGATCTCTGCTAGTAGAGCCCAAGGTTTCTACTGATTATGACGAATGAGGGAAACCATTGAACCTAAGTTCCTTTGAGTCTGGCTTACTTCACTTCACATGATCTTTTTCTAAGTCTTTCCATTTCCTGACAAATGGGTCGATGTCATTTTTTTCTGACAGCAGCATCGAATTTCATTGTGTACAAATACCACAGCTTGTTGATCCACTCATCAATTGAGGGACATCTAGGTTGGTTCCATATGTTTGCTATGGTGAATAATGCTGCAATTAACATTGTTGTGCTAGTGGATTTAGTATGCCCTAGATTCTAGATGTTTGGGTAAATGCCAAGTAGTGCAATTGCTGGATCATAGGGGAATTCTATGTTTAGCCTTTTGAAGCACTGCCATATTGCTTTCCATAGTGGTTGAATAAGTTTGCACTCCCACCAACAGTGTAGTAGTGATCCCTCCTGGCCATATCCCCTCCAGCATCTGTTATTATTCATTTTCCTAATCCTGGCCATTCTAACTGGAGTGAGGTGCCAAGGACCTGTGCCAAGGAGGTCTAGTGTATCTCCTATTCCTTCTTGTAAAGTTTTCAGTGTGTCAGCTTTTACCTCCAGGTCTTTGATCCATTTGGAGTTAATTCTAGTGCAGGGTGACAAAGAAGGATCCAACTTTAGTTTTCTAAAGGTGCTTAACCAGTTCTGCCAGCACAACTTGTTGAAGAGGCTGTCTTTCTTCCATTGTATTTTTTTGCCTCCTTTGTCAAAGATTAGATGGCCATAGGTCTGTGGTTTAATAACTGTGTCCTCAGTTCTCTTCCACTGGTCTTCAGGCCTGTTCTTGTGCCAGTACCAAGCTGTTTTGAGAATTATAGCTCTGTAATAGAGTCTAAAGTTTGGAGTTGAAATACCTCCAGCACTGTTCTTTCTGCTAAGAAGTGTTTTTGCTATATGGGGTCTTTTATTATTCCATATGAAATTTTGAATTGCCTCTTCTCTTTCTTTAAAGAATGACATGGGGATATTGATGGGTATTGCATTGAATTTGTAGATAGCCCTTGGCAAGCTTGTCATTTTCACAATGTTGATTCTTCCGATCCAGGAGCATGGGAGGTTTTTCCATTTCCTTAGTTCTGCTTTAATTTCCTTTTTTAGGGTTTTAAAGTTTTCATCAAAAAGTTCCTTTACATTTTTAGTTAAGCTAATTCCTAGTTACTTTATTTTCTTTGAGGCTATTGTAAAAGGAGTTGCTTTCCTGATTATTGCCTCGTTCCTCTCACTGTTGGCGTAAAGGAAGGCAATTGATTTTTGAGGGTTGATTTTATAGCCTGCTACCCTTCCAAAGTTTTGAATCAGCTCAAGGAGCTTGGGAGTAGAGTCTATAGAATTCTTTAAATAGAGAATCATGTCATCTGCAAAGAGGGATAGTTTTACTTCCTCTTTACCTACCTGGATCCACTTTATGCTTGCTTCTTTCTTTATTGCACTGGCTAGGAATTCTAATACTATGTTAAAGAGTAGTGGAGAGAGTGGGCATCCTTCTCTCATTCCTGGTTTTAGAGGGAATGGCTTTAGACTTTCACTATTAAGTGTAATACTAGCAGTGGGTTTCTCATACACAGCCTTTATTACACTGAGGAATGTTCCTTGGATTCCTAGTTTCTCCAGAGCTTTTAACATAAAGGGGTGTTGTCAAATGCCTTTTCCGCGTCTATTGAGACAATCATGTGATTTTTGTCCTTGCTCCTGTTGATGTGTTGAATTATATTAATTGATTTGCGTATGTTGGACCAGCTTTGCCTCCCTGTGATGAATCCTGTTTGATCACAGTGTATAATTTTTTTGATGAGTTGTTGTAGACGGTTGGTCAGTATTTTGTTGAGAAGTTTTGCATCGATGTTCATCAAAGAAATAGGTCTATAGTTCTCTTTCTTTGATGAATCTCTGTCTGGTTTGGGAATGAGGGTTATACTGCCTTCATAGAATGAGTTTGGTAAAGAACCTTCATTTTCAATTTCGTTGAAGAGCTTGAGGAGTATTGGTGTGAGCTCTGCTTTGAAGACCTTATAGAATCCAGCTATGAATCTATCTGTCCCTGGGCTTTTTTTAGGTGGAAGTTCTCTAATTGCCATTTCTATTTCAGAGCTTGTGTTCTGCGTCTGGGTTCTGCTGCTTGCTGTCCGGTTCCGCGTCTGGATTTTGCTGCTTCTGAGGCTCGCTGGCCCAGTCCTGTGCTGGTTTCTGCAGCAGTCAGGGCTGGCCTGCCCGGCGCCCTCTGCCGCCACTTTTCCAGGCTCAGAGCCGGTGAGGAGGTGTAGGGGAGGGGTCCTCGCGTTCCGAATTCCTTGAGAAAGTTGGATGTGAGCTTTATCTGGATTTCATTTCCGTTTGGAGTCTTTCTCCGTTGCCTTTTGAGTTTGTTGTTGTGGATTTCTTAAGGTAATTGGCTCGTGGGACTCCCTGGTTCTCTTTTTATAAGAGAGAGCTAGGCAGCATCTCTATTGTCTCTGTGCCATCTTCTGTCCCCCAACTCTATGATATAATTTCTATACCAAAGAAATATTCACTTCAGTATAAGACAAATATTTTTCTTAATTTTTCTTGTATATTCTGAAAACTGTTATTATTAAAAATGTATAAAAATAAATAATTATCAAAAGCAAAATTAAAAAAAGCAAGCATCAATCATTATGTGGCTCTTGTTTCTATATCCTGGAGGTCCTTTTTCATTCTATATATCCTTATGTATCTAGGTTTTGTTCTGTTGTAAATCTATTCTAGGAGAGCCCAAGGTTTCTACTGATTAGGACAAATGAGCGAAACCATTGAACCTATGTTCCTTTGAGTCTAGCTTACTTCACTTAATATGATTTTTTCTAAGTCTTTCCATTTCTTTACAAATGGGGCGATGTCAGTCTTCCTAATAGCAGCATAAAATTCCATTTTGTAAAAATACCGTATCTTTTTAATCTACTCATCAACGGAGGGTCATCTGGGTTGGTTCCATATCTTTGCTCTAGTAAATAGTGCTGCAATGAACATCCTTGTGCTAGTGAACTCTTGACCTGGGTGCTATCCCTGAGCTCGTCAGCTCAAGGCTAGTGCTCCACCAGTTTGAGCCATAGCACCACATCTGGTATTTTAGTTGTTCATAGGAGATAAAGAGTCTCATGGACTTTGCCCAGGCTGGCTTTGAACCATGATCCTCTTATCTCAGCCTCCTGAGTAGCTAGGATTCCAGAGATGAGCCTTTAGCACTTGGCAGAAACCATTTTTTTGATGTACAAAAACCCACAATTAATATGTTAACTTTGTTTTAAAATGATTCCTATTGGGTTTCCCAACACGATCTAACTGAAGTCTACAGAGTACAAGCAAACAAACCTTGATATCCCTTCTTAATTTTTGTTTTTTAAATTTTATGGATCTACATTTTGGGGTGTCCTCAGCTTCGTATTTTTTGTGTTAAGACTTTTTTGCCAGTCCTGGGCTTGAACTCAGGGCCTCAGCACTGTTCTTGTACTTTCTCAAGGCTAGAGCTCTACCACTTGAGCCACAGCAGCACTTTGGCTTATCTATGTATGTGATAGCAAGGAATCGAACCTTGGTCTTCCTGCATATGGGCAAGCAATTCACTGCTAAGCCAAACTCCTGGCCAAGATTATTGAAGTCACATAAAATTTTAATCTTCTGGTGCCTTGGCTGAGGATGGTTTTTTTAGGCTTGTGCCACTCCTATGAGCAGTTTTTTTTATGTTACATCTTTATTTGGTTCTGTATCTCTAGCAGGATGATCAAATTCTTCACATGAATATTTAAGAATGTAAGCATTAGGGAATTCTCAAACCAGGGTTTATATCCTCTTTATTGATGTCCCGTTGGCCAAAGCAGGTTAAATGACGCATTGCAAGTCATTGCACAAGCGAACACTCAATATTTGAATACTGTCAAATGTTCCACTTGACAACTATTATTATTTTTTCCTGCATTAACTTTGGGTGAGAAATGTTGTTATAACATGTTATTTAAATATGTAAATAAATGAATTAGAGTACAAATGCTCAATGCAACCCTAAGATACTTTTACATTAATGGAAAAATAGTTCATACATCCTTAAGTGTATTTCAGTCATAACTACTTTTAGTGAAGATGTGGGGATTTTTTTTGTTTCAATTATTTTTATGGAAAATTATTTTAAAATTAATTCTGTTTGTATATTAACATGGAAACGAATTGCTCTATAGTATATATCTACCAACTAATGGAGTGTGGATTCTTCTTTGGAGGAGAGTTTAATGGTCTATTTGAGACACAAAAGATTATTCTCTCAAAAGAAGGTTTTATGCTTCTCCAGCCCATGTATAATGTTTAGAGCAGGAAAATCTGGGGCAAAATCACAGATTCTGACTACCTCCTTTTCCTTCTTTTGCAGGCATACTTCCAGAATCTCCTGTTCATTGTCAACAGCACAAAAAGAAAGAAAGAAAGAAAGAAAGAAAGAAAGAAAGAAAGAAAGAAAGAAAGAGAAAAAGAATGGCTCTCTGATGATTTGCTTTTTATTTCTCACTTGGTTTTACATTTCCATGTTTTGAAACTAAGGGTATCCAGGCCTTAAAAGCAAGACGCATTGAGCTTCAGGAATATGTTCCTAAATCAGATAAAGATGACTTGACGTTTTAGCAGATTACAAAATGTTATGGTCTAAGTTGAGTGCAGTTTTGCTGCACGTTGTTTCTAGTTTTTCTGTGGTGAGAAAAAGCTGTCAAGTGATATCTTTCAATGACACTGAGGAGGTGACTCGTTTTTTGTTTGTTTGTTTGCTTGTTTGTTTTTATTTTTGCAAGTCATGGGCTTCAACTCAGGGCCTGAACATACTTCTTGCACTTTTTCAACACTAGTACTCTACAACATGTGCCACAGCCCCACCTACTTCTGTGTATTCTATGTATGTGGTACTGAGGAATCCAACCCAAGTCTTCTGCATGGTTAGGAAAGTTGTGAGACTGTTATCTCCAATTTACCACCAGGTAATTGAAGGGAGTGTGGCTCAGTGCTACCTCACTAGGGCCGGAGTGGTGCCTACTGGTAGAGTGCTTGACCGATAGTGGGGCTGGGAGCAGGCCAAGTGTAGAGTGCTTGATTAGCACAAGAAAAGCTCTGGGTTCCATTCCTCAGAACCACATACACAGAAAGAACCAGAGGTAGTGCTGTGGCTAAGAGGCAGAGTGCTAGCCTTGAGCAAAACCTGTCCAATGACAATGCCCAGCCCTGAATTCAAGCTCAGGACTGGCCAAAAACAACAACAATAGGAAAAGTAGAAGTCTACAGAGAAAGGCAGAATTAAATCAGCCAAATACAGGGGACAATAAAGGAGAAACTGAGAAATAAATAAGACATAAAACATACAAGGTCAGGATGTGGCTCACATGGCAAAGGAGAAATTGATAAATAAATAAGACATACAAGATTGGGCATGGTTCAAGTGACAAAGTATCTGCCTGGCAACATTGGGGGCTGGGCACAGCATCACCACCAAAAAACAAAATAAAACAAGACCACAGGTATGAGTTTTTTCTTTTTTCTGTCCTCTTTTCCTTTATATGGATCAAAGTTTCTAATCAAAAGGCACAATGAAAAAATAAAACCAACTAAAGAACCATCCCCCACAAAATCACTCATGACCTAGGGAATGCGGACATATGTTTTAGTCCCAAATTCACACATGGATTGATGTAAAATAGAACAAAAATACAGTCTATGTAATTGGAACCAAAAGAATGCTGGATAACCATACCAAGATACAAGATAGAATTAATTGAAGATTGCTACAGAGCAGAGGACAATACAGATGAGTGAGTGTTCAGCACAGCAAGGAGGGGCATTTGTTCATCAGAGCTGCCTTAGGGCTGCGCTGGTGGCTCATGCCTGTAACCCCAGCTACACAGGAGAGGCTGAAATCCTTTCTTCTTCTTTGTGGGTCTGGGGCTTGAACTCCTGGCTATCCCTGAGCTTTTTTGCTTCATGAGTTTGAGCTGCACATTCTGTTTTCTAGTGTTTAATTGGAGAAACTCACAGACTTTTCTTTCCTGTCTGGCTTTGAACCAAAATCCTCAGATCTCAGCCTCCTGACTTGCTAGGGTTACAGGTGTGAACTACCAGCTCTACCTGTAAAATCTCATTTTTTTTTTGGTCCAGGAACTCAAAAAAATTAGCATAAAAAATCACAACAGGAACCAGAAACAGTGACTTATGCCTGGAATTCCAGCACTTGGAAAGTTGAAGTAGTAGGATCACAGTTCAAGATCAGCCTAGGCCAAACTTTTATGAAATCTTATGTCAGAGAACAATCAGAGTGAGGTGGCATGTGCCTGGATTCCCAGCTGTGCGGTGGACAGAGGTGTGGCTGCATGCATAGGGGCTGGGTGGTAATCCAAAGCTTTTCCTAGGCAAAGTACAAGACCTTGTATCTGAAAAACATGGGTGAGAGACGATGGGCAGTGCTTGTTTAACAAGCACAAGTCCCTGAGTTCAAACTCTAACTTCTAAACCAGAAAGAAAAACAATCACAACAGAACTTTAAAAATACTTTGAGAATGGAACATTATCCAGATATAAGGCCCCCAGATCTCCCTACTCTGGCCAAGAATACTGAATCAAGCTCTAGCATAATACTTAAAAACATGATGCTAAGTGAAAGAATCCTGCCAGGTGCAGTGGCTCATGCCTGTAATCCTGCCTACTCAGGAGGCTGAGATCTGAGGATCGAAGTTCAAAGCCAGTCCGGGCATGAGAGACTGCGACTCACCTCTAGTGAATCATCAGAAAACCAGTAGTGGTGCTGAGGCTCAAGTGTTAGCATTCAGTGTTAGCATTGAGCTGAAGAGCTCAGGGACAACACCAGGTCCAGGACCAGAGTTCAAGCCCCACAACAGGGGGGAAAAAAGAATCCATCCATAAAATACCTCAGTTATAAAATACTTCATTCTTAACTACCTATGATTGGTAGATTCACAAAAACAGGAGATTCCGGGAGGGTAGCAGTGAAGGCTAAACACGATACTTGTTTCTGAAGTGACAGAAGTGATTGGTATTTGTGATGATGTTTGTACACATCTACATATGCTCAAGGTCATTAGAGCATATCTTTTAAGTGGGAGATTTGATGTGCAGTGAACTATTTTTCTGTAAAGTTAATGTTAGGAAACATGAATTGAGGTTACATGCATTAGGATAGCAGTTTGTGTCTCCGCCATGGGGTGCTGTGGCTTTCACAGCCTCTGGAGTCCCAAAGCCCCTGTTAGAGTCCCCAGAGTTCCCCCACCTCCGGAGGGGGGCTGTGATGTGTGGCTGGGAAGTGTGGATGCTTCTCAGGGTGGGAACTCTAGCAAAAGGCTACCCTGTCACTAGAGAGGAGGAACCTCCGAGCCTACCTTTGAGGGATTTCAGGCCTATCTGTGTGGGGCTTGGATGCAGGACATTGTGTGTGTGTGTGTGTGTGTGTGTGTGTGTGTGTGTGTGTGTGTGTGTGTGTGTGTGTCCGTCCAGGGCTTGGACAGAGGACATTGTGTCTATCTGTCTATGTGGGGCTTGGACACAGGACATTGTGTGTGTCTGTCTGTCTGTGTAGGACTTGGTCACAGGACATTGTCTGTCTGTCTGGGGCTTGGACACAGGATATTGTGTGTCCGTCTGTCTATCTCCGTGTGAGGCTTGGACGCAGGACACTGTGTATGTGTGTCTGTCTGTGTGAGGCTTGGACGCAGGACATTGTCTGTCTGTCTGTCTGTGTGGGGCTTGGACACAGAGCCTTGTTTGTGTGTGTCTGTCTGGTGCTTGGACGCAGGACATTGTGTGTCTGTTTGTCTTTGGCTTTGTCACAGGGCCTTGTGTGTGTCTGCCTGTCTGTGTGAGGCTTGGACACAAGACAATGTGTGTGTCTGTCTGTCTGTGTGGGGCTTGGACACAGGACCTACACATTGTCCCTAAGCATTTTCACCCAGGTTGGTGTTCTACTACTTGAGCCACAGCCCTGCAGGAGGCACCAAGCTGGAGCTCTGCTGGTGGTGGAGGGAGCAGACTGGCTGAGGGCAGGGCCTGGCCAAGCCTAGGGGTGGGGGTCCGGGGGCGGGACTTCAGGGCAGAGCTGGCTCAAGGAACTCCAGGGCGAGTTATGCAGTCTGGACAGACATTGAGGAGGACCAAAGATGAGTGGAAATCTGGTGAGTGAGGGCAGCTCTGATCTGGAAAGTGAAGATTTAGGGCAAGAAGGAGGAGGAAGAGGTCCTGAGGAGGAGGAGGTGTTGATGAGGAGTAGGAGGTCATGAGGAGGAGGAGGAGGTCTTGAGGGGGAGGAAGAGGAGGTCCTGAGGGATGAGGACTGGAGGAGGACTCTCCTGGCTGTGTTGATGTGTCCTCGGTGTCTTCAATGGGACCGCTAAGGACGACGACCCTCCCAGCGTTATTGTGGTACCTGGAGCCACTGCTGGAGTGCTGCTCCTGCATGGGGAGGGCTGCCACGCCTCCCAGGGCACCGGAGGTCTGGGGTGAGGAATAAATTCAGTGGATGGAGTTCCTGCTGGAATCCATGTTCACCCTCCAGGCTCAACACTGCTTTCACAGGGAGGGTAGAGGAGGGCAGGTGGGGAGAGGAAAGGAGAGGAGAACAGAGAAGAGAGCAGGAGAGTAGTGCAGGAGAGGAGAGCAGGTGAGGAAAGAGGAGGAGAGCAGGAGAGGAGGGGAGGAGAGCAGGTGAGGAGAGGAGGATAGAGGAGGAGAGTGGAGGGGAGAGGAGGAGAAGAGAGCAGAGGTGGAGAGAAAGGAGAGCAGGAGGAGAGGGGAAGAGAGGAGAGGAGGGGAGGTTTGGAGGGGAGGATGGACAGCAGGCCAACATCCTGACAGGTGGAGTCCTGCGGCTCTGTCCCTGCTGCCACCACACCTGTCTCCTCGACACCTGTCCTGGTTGCCTGTGCCATGCTTCGTGCCGCCTACCCCTCTGCCCCCTGCCTTGAAGGGTGTGTGGAGAAGCCAGGCCTGGCTGGTCAGGGGAAGGAGCCTCTGTTTTGGGCAGTGGCTGTGTGGTGTGTGTGGCAGCCCAGCCCTCTGTCTGGTAGGGAAAGCCTAGTTGGATTCCAGGCGGGGAAGAGCAGGGGGTCCTGCACTTTGGATCCTGTCTTGGCTTAACCTCTGTCTGCTCCATAAGCACCAAGTTCTGCATCCTGGCACTTCTTTCTTCAGTTAATTCCCCCACTCAGATTGCTGGTTCTGACTCCCAGTTGTACCTCGGTTTTGCTTGGAAGATCTGTGCCAGCCCCCCGGTCTTGGAGCCTTTCCAGGTCCCTAGAACACTATATGTTGTCTTCCTATCTGACAGCCTTCCTGGCTTCCATGGCTCTCTGCCAGCAGGAAAACGAAGCCCCTCAAGGCCCCAATGCCTGCTGCGCTGTCTGCCCCAGGCCACCTGACACCACAAGAGAAGCCACAGCTCGGCTCTTGCTTCTGCCAGTGCCACTCAGCCCACAGTATCATCCAGGAGGCAATGGGTTCCCCTCCTCATTCCTCCTCCAGGGCACGGTGTTGTGCCCCCTCCCTGCCCCCGCCATCTTTGAAGGTCCTTTTTACAGAGACAATGGAATCTAGGGGTCTGGATTCCACGGAATGGGTTCCCATCACCTGACACCCACCTGGCTCCTGTCCTCCAGGAAGGGGTGAGAGAGGCTCTTCCTTCTGTCAGGTGCACCCCCCCAGTGGCCTTTCTCACCTGTGAATTTCCATTCTCCTCTAGTTTCTCCCTTCCACATACAAACAGATTAAAATCTCTGGCAACTTGAAGCTATGGCCTCCATGTCCTCTGCAGCTATGATGGCCTTTTCTCTCCCCAGTTCTGTCATCCAAAGCTATAGATATTGATCCAAAGTGTCATCAACACCTACTCATTACCTTTTTTAACCTTTTTTGTGGTGCTAGAAATTGAACCCAGAGCATTCTACCACTCCAGCTATCCTCTGGTCAGCCTTTCCAACTGTGATGTTGTTCTGCTTATATTTCCAAAGTTGTATCCACTTCCTTTGTCCTTCTGAATGGGCCTAGGTCAGAGCTCTGGACCCCAGCACAAGGGGGAAGGTTGGCTCTAGAAAGAGGAGTTTGTGAGGTCAATGCAGAATAAGAGGCTGGCTTCAAGAGCAAGGCCATCCAGAGAAATGAGCTGGGGGATGCAATGTAAGTGAAGAAATGGCCAGAGTCAGGCATGGTGGCTCACACCTGTCATCCTAGCTATTCAAGAAGCTGAGATCTGAGGATCAAGGTTCAAAGTCAGTCCAGGCACAAAAAGACCCAAGACTCTTATCTCCAATAAACCTCTTGAAGGGTGGGGTGGTAGCCTTGAGCTGAAGAACTCAGGGACAGTGCTCAGCCCAAGTTCAAGCCTATGACCCACAAAAAGAAAAGAAGTGACCACAGAAATATCTTGTGAGGGACCAGGATAAATGCCTAAACTACCATGCAAGAAGGCCTGGGTTGGATTCCTCTGAACCACATACAAAGAAAAAGCCAGAAGTGTTGCTGTGCGTTAGACTTGAGCAAAAAGTTTCTAAGGCCAGTGCCCAGGCCCTCAGTTCAAGCTCCAGTACTGACAAAAAAAATTCCTGTGAGATAACACTAAGAACCCAGCATAGCAGGGATTGGGTGGTGAATTATGAATGCTCAGGAAGGGTGGCATTGGTCACCTCAGCCAGGAGAGCAGACACAGACACCTTCCTTTCTTTCAGGAAGTCAGGGTTTCTGTGTTTTCACTCAGTGAATGCATTTCTCTGTACCTGCAGGGCATGCTGGTGTCTCCCATCCCAGTGATGACAGCAACCTGCTCTAACTCAGCCTGGCCCCTCATGACAACTTTCCTTTGGCAGCTGGGAAGATCCTGCTGAACATAAATGTAATTGCTTCCTGCCAGAAATCATGCATCTCTGGATGGCTGTCAGGTTAAAGTCCAGGCTTTCGGTTGTATCACCTACAGGCCTATACACACACACACACACACACACACACACACACACACACACACACACACACACACCACTTATCACTCATGCCAATGGCTAAATTATCCTCTATCTTCTGACTTGGTAATAACAATACACAGTCACATCACCTGCGATACACCACCAACGCACTCACACACTGATACCTGACACACACATGCATGCGTACATCACACACCTTAGCTTGTACACACACACACATACACACACATACCCACAATTCTCATATATTCACACATGAATTTCCCACACACAGATGCGTACACAGGCCACAGGCTCCACACCCACTACAAGGTGAGCTGAAATCCATTCATGTAGATTCCATTCTTGCCACTCCCAATCGCATTTCTTTCTGGAATGCTCTGGGTTCCCCTCCTCCAGAAAGTATGAGCTGGTAGCTCAAACCTGTAATCTCAGGAGACTGAGATCTGAGGATCATAGGTCAAAGCCCACACAGGCAGCACAGTCTGTGAGATTATCATCTCCATTTAATTACCAGAAAGCCAGAACTGGTGCAGTGGCTCAGGTGGTAGAGCAGTTGCCTTGAAAATAACTGATATAACAGCCAGCAAGGGCTGCATACAGAGGCCTAGCTCTCAGAGGCTGAAGTGAGACTCCGACCAAGTGAGTCTAAGAAACAAAATGAAGCTAAAACTTCTTTGGTTATCACAGGAGTAGTAAGTCAGTCTTGCTTTTCGCCTCCCACTCCCTCTACCTCTCTCTAACTCTCTGTCCCTGGGGTGCTGTCCTTGCATAGGTTCCTGCTTACAACTCTAAGTTGTGTGTTGCGGAGTGGTCAGTTGCTAAAATATGCTAGCGATCATTCCTGGGGAAACCAGGATGCCAGGCTGGTGCTAGCAAGCTCGGAGAGAGGGACATGGCAGGGGAGTGGGCAGAGGCCCAAATGGTGTTAGCTTCTGCATGTTAAGACCCAAGTTCTCAGACTCATGTCTGGCATACAGTAGGCCAGGCTGCAGGGCTCTGGGGCCACATCTAGTGGACAGTTGAGGCAGTGCAGTGACAGGTTGGCTGAGGGTGAGCCTGGATCAAGAGACTGAGGCCCAGTGGCACCTGCTTGGGCAGGTACTATGGGCCACAGGGAAAGGCTGTTGGTGTGAGGTGACAGGTTAGCAAGCCAACCGAGACCTTCTGGAATGTGACTGGTGGAGTGTTACCAGGCTGGAGAGGCCTAACTAGACAGAGAGCACACAAGAACTCTTCCTCTCAGTAAGAAGCGTGCTGTTAGGCCTGATGACGAGCGGAGAAGGGTCACAGGGGGGCTGTGGTCAGGCCACCGCGGGGCACACTGGAAGTCCCACCGCTGGAAGAAGGAACATGTCTTTCTCCAGCACGGGAGGAAGAAACAACCACTAGGGTTTCATTGCTCTGCTCTCACCCTCCATAACCATCAGCACAAAAAGGGCACTAGCACAGACTCCCAGAGCCTCTCACAACCTCTTTCGTGATACCATCAGTGCCAAGCGTAGCTTTCCTCGCCTCCATTCTCTCCCTCAGTCCCCTCAAGCCCCTTTTCTGGGCAGAACTTGCGGATCCCCTAATCACTGCCAATAGTGGTTCAAGTGGCAGGACTGGACTACACACCAAAATGTAAATGCTTTGAGCAAAGCTAACACAATCCCTCCCAGATGGCTCAAAAGTAATTAAGCCCCCAGCCTTTCCTCTGTCTCCAGTACTTCACAGGCCTCTGTCATTGCTACTGAAACCTTATTTCCTCCTGGAAATTGGATTTCACAGGACCTCACCTAAGTGAGGGCTGCAATTGGGTGCCACTCACTCATGCCTGAAATCCAACTTCTCAGTATGCACACTGTTGAGACTCCAGGACCTTGTGAGGGAATGAAATGGCATGGAGGCCCAGTCCTAATAAAGTAGCCAGCTTGTGCACTTGTATCATGCTAAGCTCCCCTGTGAACACCGCAGCAAACAAAACAGTCTCAGAGACGTGCCAAGTATTCCAAGACTCGGGGAGGAGGGGCTGAGCAAGCCTGTGGTTGGAGGAGGAACACTCACTTTTTGAAGAAAATTTCCAGCAACTGCTCCATTGTCCCCCACTGTCTGAAATTGTGAAGGACATTTCTCACATAAAAGAGATCACCTTTCTGGTAAGCAGGGATCAGTTTTACCAACAGCATGGCCAACAGGCCTTCCTCCAGGATCCATAGGTTACAAGGCTCATTCAGAGTCTGAGCTGACTCACCATCACAATATGGTGGCAAAAAGAATGGATCTTTCAAACACAGAAATGGGAGCACACTTCACACTGAGGAATTGGGATAGAGTAGATTGAAAACACCACAAGCTCTCCTCTACCTATAGACACTTGAAAGCAAAAAGAAGGTTGTGGTGTGGGGGGTGGATGATGGGGTGAAGTTAGGTTTCCTCTCAGGAATATACCCTGTCTGAGTTGCCCTGGATTTTGCTTGCTTTCTTCCTAGACAAAGGCATGATGCACAGGATTCGTGTCTTGGCACTAATCAAGCATCTACATCTTTGAGTGAGGCATCCACATCTTTCATGCCTGAGACCCAAGTCTCCTAAACTTTGGCAATAGCACAGCAACATCTTTCTTCCTCCTGATCCACAGGCCAAGTGAGCTGGCTTTAGCTGGTTGTCAGTTACAGTGTCTTGGTTACCAGGGTTCCATATTCTGTTGCATTGTGAGGGACGTAGGGTCACCTCTCAGGGCCCAATGACCAAAGTTCCTAGCGCAGAGAAGACCTCACCAAAGACATACTGGAGGTTGAATCTCCCCTACAACCTCACAATATATATATGGTTGTAGTAAACAGCAATCCTTGTTTGTCAGATCCCAATGACTTTAACAAGGCCCAGCTACCAGCCAGGTCTCAGGCTCAAGGAGCCTTTCTTAGGTAAGATCCATCCTTAACTGCCACTATTCCCCTCATCATTCACAAGCCATTTTGCTTCACAGTGCCTTCTCCATTTTGCCTCTTGAACATTTTGTTTTTGATAGTCCTGGGGCTTGACCTCAGGGCCTGAGCATTGTTCTTGGGCTTCCTTTAGGTTATAGCTGTCCCACAGAGCCACAGCACCACTTCCAGCGTTTTCTAAGTATGTGGTACTGAGGAATCAAACCCGAGTCTTTTTGTATGGTAGCCAAGCACGCTATCACTAGATCAAACTCCCAGGCCATCTTGCACATATTTTTGACATTGATCTACTAGGACGTTGTTAGGTTTCTGTATCCTATTTTTTTTTCCTGATGAACATCTGTGCTATCATCTGTAAAAAATGCAAGTGGGAAAATCACAGAAGTATTGGTGAAATATAAAAAAGCATTACACACATACGTAAGTGTACATTCTTTGTAGGAGAAAGGGTATATTGATATGATGATGATTACTATTTATAAATACTGTATCGGTGTTGGGAGTTTGGCCTTGTGGTAGAGTGCTTGCCTAGCATCCATGAAGATCTGGGTTTGATTCCTCAGAACCAGGTAGATAGAAAATCAAGATGTGGCACTGTGGCTCAAGTGGCAGAAGGCTAGACTTAAGAAAACCCAAGGACAGTGCTTAGGCCCTGCTTTCAAGCCCCAGGAGTGGCAGAAGAAAGAAAAGAAAAGAAAGTGCTTTTTACAAGCTAGTCATTCAAAGCATTTGCCTCTGAAGTCTTTGCTTCTGCATCTTGTGACCTATTCCTTTCCCTCAACGTAGACAAGAAAAACAGATTTCATAACTTGCTATGCTGTTGTCCAATCTGTGGATATTAATTCAAGATCCAATATTGCCTGAGATATTGTGTGTGTGTGCATGTGTGTGTATGTGTACCAGTCTGCACATAGACATGTGTGTATAGGATTTAAGGCTTACTCTGGGCCTATGTGATAACCCTGAGCATCTTTTCCTCAAAGGTATTTGTCTTTCACTTCTAGCTTATTGTAGCTAATTGGAGTTGAGAGATTCACACAATTTCTTGCCCTGTGCATTGGAACTGAATTCTCATATGCACAGTGCTGGGTTCTCATTCTGTTAATTGTAGCTATAGAGGAGGTTGAGATCTGAGGATCCTGGTTAGAAGCCAGCCCTAGAAAGAAAGTCACTGATAGAAATCTTTATCTTCAGTTAAGCACGAATAAATAAGGCAAAAGTGGAACTGTGATTCTGTTCCTCTTGTACCAGCCATAACAAAGATAGTAATTGGCAGCACGTGGTCCCTGAGAGGAATCCTTAGTACTGGTTTAGAAAGAAAAAGTATATAATGAAAAAATTAAAACTTGCTGAGGACTTCATAAGGATAAAGGTGCCTATGAATAATCTTGTCCTTTCAGAGTCCCCCAAGAGCTTATGTCTATCTACATTTTATCAACGTTTTGTAAAGATATTTACACATATTCTCTATTAAACAGAGGTACCCATCCACAACACACACACACACACACAAAGTCACATACACTATAACACACCCATATGTGTCTGGCTGTGTATGTATGTATAGTCATATTTACTGACCTATCTGTCTATACTAATATATAAATGCATAAAGAATATGTATTTAGACAGATAGGATACATAGGTAGGTCTCAGGGATTTCCAGATTTTGTGCAAGTCTTCTGAGTGCAGCTTACCATTCTATTGTTTGTCAAAATAATGTCCCTCTAACTTTTGGCCAGCTCCTTTTCTTTTGATATTTTTTTGCCTGTCCTGCAGTTTAAACACTGGGCCTAGGTGCTGTCACTGAGCTTGAACTAGTTTCACTCAAGGCAAGTGCTATACCACTTAAACCACAGCACCCATTCCAGATTTTTTTCAGTAGTTCATTGCAGGTAAGAGTCTTATGGAGTTTCTGTCCTGGGCTGGATTTGAATTGTGATGCTCAAATCTCAAATGCCTGAGTAGCTAGGATGACAGGCTTGAGCTCCCAGCACCTGGTTCCTTTGATTCTTTTACACTTTTTTGGGTGCCACCACAGCCATGTTCTCTCCACCTGCCCCCGTCCAGTGGTCTGACAGATGCTTTCCATCCACTTATTTATGTCCTCTTCCTGTCCTACATGCAGGGACCGCCATGTAACTAGGGCTATGCTGGGAGCATCTTCACCCCTGTTCTGCCATCTGAATGGTAGACTTCTGTCCTGGCATGGGATGTCCTGGTGGCTAAGCTGGTGCCCTCACCCTAGATGGAGAATCACTTACATTGTGGTAGCTATGGAGAGATCTGTTCCACAGTTATCAGGCCAACCAGCCAGGGAGCCATAACCACCCCTCACCTAGGTAGAGGCCAATGGTTATGCAGGTGCTACTACCAATGCCCCCCCTCCCCCGGCTCTGGGTACACGTGACATTCTCTACACAAGGAACAGGATGAAGTGAGGGATCAGGAAGCTGCCTATGGACTTCAGATGATGGCCAGGCTGGCACTCTAGATGGCCTCACTCTGTCACCACCTTCCCCTGCCTCTATCTTTCCTGCATCATGCCTCTCTACCTCCCACCCATTAACCCTGGAAACCAATGCACTGGTCTCTCATCATTCCTCTCATGTCTTCACTCATCTTGTCATGTGTCCATCCCTCTGTCACTTCCACCCCACACACATCCCACCACCAGCTACCCTGTAGCTTATGAGGATCCCACAGGAAGCTCTTGGTGAAGGGCTTGTATTCATGCAGCAGAGTCCCTATTGCCCCCTCTGGTCTGGTCTACCACAGAATAGGAACAGACAAGCAGGCACACACTGTAGCAGTCTTGCGCTGCTGCCATCCTGATTTCTTCATGGCCAGGATTTGGCTCTCCTCAGCCTCTTAGCTCAGTAACCAGACCATTGTGCTTTCACAGAGCCATGGCTTCCAGTACCAAGGGCCACAATGAGCTCAAGGTGATGACAACCCCCCCTCATCTCTATATACTTCTAACTGTAGAATGGGAGCTGAAGTTCTCTTCTGGAACCCCATCAGCTAGGAGGACATGCAGATTTCTATCCTTTGCTCATCATGGTGATCCTGTGGTTAACAAGTTACTGCTGGGGCTTCCAGTTCACCACATATAGAACCCATACTCCATCACTTTTCTTAGAAGGACTGATGTCTTTTAAATATTCTCTAGTTTTAAATTTCTAGTTGCTTCCCTCTTTCTTCCCATCTTTCCCTTCCTCCCTCCACCCTCCTCTACTTTCCTTTTTTTACATTCCTTCCTTCCTGTCCTGGCCTTGAATTCAAGACCTGGTGCTGTCTCTTAGCTTTCTTTGCTAAGGTAACACTCTAGCCCTTGGGACACAACTCTACTTCAATCTTTGTTCTTGCTGTAAATTGGAAGTAAGAGTCTCATGCATTTTTTTCACCAGCTGCGTTCTCAGATCTCAGCTTCCTGAGGATGCCTAAGATTACAAGCATTATCTAATCATTACAAATTGCTTATTTCTTTTCAAATATATTTTGTTCTTTTAGGTGAGCCACCACCCACTCATGCTAGAACATTGCTGCATCCCAGCATTACTCTGGTCTGTCTTATTCCATCCATCTCACAATGGCCGTCTAAAACAACCTGCAGCATGTTGGAAGTCCCAAGGAACATTCTAACGGCATGAGAAGCCCCCTTAAGCTCTGCCTCAGATATGCCCAGCCCCAATCCCACTTCCACATGAGCATTTGTTTAGGAGAAATCTCCTGAGTACACCATCTTCCTTTCCTCATCATTGTAATCTCATCTTTGGAGTAATTTCTCCCAGACAAAGAGGAACATGACCCATGGTTCTACAGCAGATCCAGCTTCATACTCCCAACCACCAACACCCCCCATTACCCTGCCAGACACCTGAATTCAAGAACAATGCTTTCACTACCCTTGAGTCTTATCAACATAGGCTAAAATATGCAAATGTTTTAACTTGTACAGTGAACTAAATTAATTTTAGTAAACAGAATAAACACGTGGCATCAAGCTTCAGAATCTTTGCATCTGACCTTTTAGTGGATAACAGACTCACTTACATTTCTGTAGCCAGCAGAAATCTCAACATTGAGATTTCAGCATTCCTGGTATCCAGGTTTGGATGTGCTAACATTGCTTTCAATGGGGCACTTCAATCCCACACTCCCACAACAATCAATTTCATCTGCCATCACTAAACATCTCTATGTCAGGTGATGCTAGAAAAAAGAGTGATGTGCCAACTCCATGCTGGCTTGACCTATGCCATCTTCAAAACTGGAGCAAATGGGGCTACTCTCTCCATGCCACCAGGGGCTAAAACTACAGCCATTTCCTTTTGTCTACTACCCCAGGAGGACCTTTAGCTTGAGACTGATTCTACCAGCAAAGATTTCAGTGATGTGCCTACATGGATAAAGCTGAAATCTCACAAAAGGTGAGGCTATTGGGCTAGTGCTGGAACCTCAACTCAGGGCCTGGGCCCTAAGCATTTGTAATCAAGACTAGCCCTCTACTACTTGAGTGCAAGCTCCATTTCCAGCTGTTTTATTATTATTGTTGTTGTTGTTGTTGTTAGTAAGAATGTATCAGACTATGCTGTTCCAGGTGACTTGGAACCTCCATACTCAGACCTCAGCCTTCTGACCAGCCTGGATTAAAGGTGTGTGTCAGCCACGCCCCATATCTGAGGACTTCTGCCAACATGTTTTTCTCCAAAAAGTGGAAGAGGAAGATGTGGGAGGGTTGGGCTCATCCCCGCCTGCATATAAAGGAGAGCATCAGGGCCTGAATTTCATTCCCTATTGTAGGCTACTGGTAGCAAACAGGCACAGGCTGGCATCAGATGCCCCTGAACAACTTGTGACCAAGACTCCTAGAGCAGACCTCAGATTCGATGACAGAGGAGGAGCCACCCAGTAACAGAGGCAGTGGTGACAGCTGAAACTGAGTGTTTGAGCATTTGCCCAAATACACAGGGCCACCAATGTCTCAATGAGAAAGGTGAGATTTTGATGCAGAAGGTGAGATTAAACATTATGTATCGTGCAAGAAGCCAGACTATGCGGGGTCTTTTATTATTCCAGGTGAAATTTTAGATTTCCTCTTCTGTTTCTTTAAAGAATGACATTGGGATATTGATGAGGATTGCATTGAATTTGTAGATAGACCTTATCAAGATTTAAGTTCATGGCGAGAAAATATGACTAGAGTTGTATGTTGTATTGCTTCATGACAAATCAAATGTTTCAGTGTGTTCCATTTCAAGTGCAAAACTAGTAATTGAATGAAAATGTTACTGTTATAAGCAATATGTTCTTTGTGCTATTGTACAATACAATGGAAAAGCCAGCATTAACATTATTTGGCAAGAGAAGTGACAGCTACAGAATTTAAAATTATGATCAAGTGTGGTGTACAGGAGAAAATCAACAAGAACAAAATATATTTCTGCCCATTTGAATGGAAAGTGCTTGGTTTTAGGAAGCATTTGAATTAGGATTGATTATAGAACAGAGTAGGCAGTTATTCCGGTTTATCTAAAATGGTTTCTAAAAGGGCATGAGCCTAACTGGAATTCAGTTTCCAATTAGTTATAAAATGATAATAAAATGTTTAATGTTGGAAAAGAAAGGGGAAAGTTATTTAAGTTACTCAAAAGAACATGTCCAGTCTATTTAGTGGAATCAATTCAATTATGTCCCATTAAATATTGTTCTATCATTCCCCATGGCTATGGCTGGAATACTCTGATAATAAATTTCTTATTGTAATTTAGGATGAACAAATTTGTCAGTAAATATGTTTTAACTAAAATTATTGTCAGAAATTATATATGAAAAAGAAAGGATATAAAGAAGCAATAAAGGTAATTTCTATCCTGTTGCATATTGAATAATTCCGCTTAGTTTGTCCACAAGGACATATTTGTATGTGTTGGCAAGGAAGAAGTATAGTAAACATCTCTCATTACAGGTACTGGTCAAAAGTTCAGAGGTCGGTGTAGAGAAAATCATCAAAATGTATATTATATAGAGTGTTGTTTAAAATAAACATAAGAACTTAAAAAATAAGAATGACATTGGGATATTGGTGAGTATTGCATTGAATTTGTAGATAACCCTTGGCAAGATTGCCATTTTCACGATATTACTTCTTCCAATCCAGGAACATAGGTTTTTCCATTTCCTTAGTTCTGCTTTAATTTCCTTTTCCAGGGTTTTAGAGTTTTCATCAAGAAGATGCTTTACATTCTTAGTTAATTCCTAGGTATTTTACTTTCTTTGAGGCTATTGCAAAATGAGTAGCTTTCCGGATTGTTGCCTCGTTCTTCTCATTTGTTGGCATATAGGGAGGCAGTTGACTTTTGAGGGTTAATTTCATACCCTGCCACTTGTCAAAATTTTGAATCAGCTCAAGCAGCTTGGGAGTCGATAGGGTTCTTTAAATACAGAACCGTGTCATCTGCAAAGCGGCAAAGTCTCACTTCCTCTTTCCCCTTTCCACCTCACTCCAGTCAGAACGGCCAAGATGAAGATATCTAATAACAGATGGTGGAGGGAATGTGGCCAGGAGGGATCACTACTACAATGCTGGTGGGAGTGCAAACTCGTTCAACCACTATGGACAGCAGCATGGCAGTGCCTCTAAAAGACTAAACATAGAGCTCCCCTATGATCCAGCAATTCCACTACTTGGCATTTACCCAATCATCCAGAAATAAGGACATACTAAATTCACTAGAACAACAATGTTCATCACAGCACTATTTACCATAGCAAAGACATGGAATTAACCCAGATGCCCCTCAGTTGATGAGTAGACCAACAAAACATTGTATTTTTACACAATATAATTCTGTGCTTCTGTCAGAAAGAATGACATTGTCCCATTTATAAGGAAATGGAAAGACTTTGAAAAAATCATATTAAGTGAAGTAAGCCAGACTCAAAGGAACACAGGCTCAATGGTTTGCCTCGTTTGTCATACATAATCAGTAGAAACCTTGGGCTCTCCTAGAAGATTTACAATAGAATACAACCTAGATACATAAGGCCATATAGAATGATGCTAAATGAAAGGACCTCCAGAAACAAAAGGCATATAATGAGTGACTGTTTTCCTTACTGTACTGTTATCTCTCATCTCATTTGCTGTCCCTTGGTTATCTAATATTGTTACAGTGTTTCACCTTGTTATCTGATGTAATGTATAGATGCACTTTTGGTTATTTGAAATAGGATAGGAAATGGGGGAAAACAAGATGAGGAATGGGGATGAGGGAGGAAAATGGGGAGCAAGACATAAGAAAGATATCAATGTTTGTAAGGTAATGCACCTTCTGTCTGGTGAATATAATATAACGCTTCTATTAATTACAATAAAAATATATGAAATAAAAGAAGCCAGACTATGCTCCCATGGAATCCTCAGATGAGAATGATGAAGTTCAGTTCATTAAAAAAGCCGAAGAACACGAAGCAGAGACAGAGCAACAGGAGGAGTTATCTAGGGACACTCATCTGTGTTGATTACAAAATTATTAATGAAGTGGAAGAGACTGGCTCAACATGGAAAAACAAAGGGAACCTGAAGTGTTTAGAGGAAGTAGAAGGACATGCATGGTGGATTGAACAAGATAGCAGTGAAGAAGAGGAAATAGAAAGGCATGATTTCTTTTGTGCGATTGCTCAATATCTTTCTGTATGTTGGCATAATGTATTATTGTCCATAACCATCCATGAGACTGTCCTCATGACAAAGAAACATGCAATCTGGCTTTGTATATGCAATCATTGCACAATGAAAACATGGCACATAATACTGTATTTCAAATACTTACCACATTTCTCCCTATAACTAACTAGTTGTCTGTCTCATCGCTTAGATTATTTTTTGGCAGTCCTGGAGCTTGAACTTAGGGCCTGAGCATTGTCCTTGGAGTTTTTGAAGGCCAGAACTCTACCACTTGAGCCATCACACCACTTCCAGCTTTTTCTATGTATGTCGTACTGAGGAATTGAACCCAGGTCTTCGTGCATGCTAGGAAAGCACTCTACCACTAGGTTAAACCCCCAGGCCACATCACTTGGATTTCCATAATCAACTTCTAACTAGCTGCTGTTCCTCATCTTTTCCATGTTTCCAAATTTTGGGGGGGGCGGGGGGTCATGGGGCTTGATCTTGGCCTGGGCCCAGTCTCTGAGGTTTTCAGCTCAAGGCTATCGTTGTATCTTAGGCCTGGGGGTTGTCCCTGAGGTCTTCAGCTCAATTCACTATCCTTGAGCCAATCCCTACTTCCCATTTTCTAGAGGTTAACTGGGGATAAGATTCTCAGGTTCCTATGTGCCTGGGCCGGCTTTGAACCTTGATCCTCAGATCTCTGCCTCCTGAGTAGCTAGGATTACAGATATGAGCCAACATGCCCCTTCATGCTTCTAATTTTTTACACTATTGTAAGTTTAACAAATCTATGTTTTCATTTTGTTTGGGTACAAAATTCTGAAGGGAACTGGCTAAAAGAATAATTAGTGGCGGTAGAAAGATATTCATCCTCCTGTTAACTTCACCTCCAGAACAGTGAGAATACCCAGGTTCTTCACTTAATGAACACCGGTGTTTAATTAAAATTCATTCAGCAGAACAAAAGTGCAGGCTAAGAGTCATTAAATCACATGTGATTCACCATCAGTGAGTAATTAAATATAAAGAAAGCACTGAAGTAATTTTGGACTTACTCATCCAAAACCAAATACTTAAGAGTCTTGTCTTTATGCACCAAAGAAACCAGAAGAAGAGCTGGGGCTCAAATGGTAAGCATGAGCATTGAGCAACGACGCTTAAGGTGTGCTTATGCTCTAAGTTCAAGCTAAATGATTTGTGTACCCATACATACAGATACACACACACAGGCGCGCGCGCATGCGCACACACACACACACACACACACAATACAGGCCCAAAAGTTGTCCTTACATGTTTTCTGAAAGTTTCATAAACTACCTGAGGCAAAAACTGATGAGAAACTTTTTCCTATTGGACAAATTTTGCAATAAACAAAGTGTAGTATCTCCCATTGTACCTTCCATTCAAAAATTGAATTTGAAATAGCAGGTCATTTGTGTTTTAATGCATGGACCACACACACAGCAGACTTTAGGGGAGCAGTAGAGAAATCGATGATCTCAGATACTTGGCTCAAATTGTGACAATCTTTTCCCATCCATCACTCCCCAGACCATCGTGGAGATTAGCTTATTCCAGTCTCAGTGGGCCAGAGCTCTTATTACTGAGTTAATAAAATTAACTTCACAAAAAATTCCTTAGTATAAAAGTCACAAGGCAACAACTCCACTCTCTTAATTACTTGTAAAGCGTGGAGTCATTAATGCCCATCCTTTGTATCCATTTTCTTTGGATAATATTCAGGGACTTCACCACTAAACACAATGAGAAATGTTGCTTCAGAAAGTGCCCAAATCTGAAGAGTCATTCACATTATACCTAGCTTATCTCTGCAATGCAGGATTTCTCTGTACAGTTTGGAAATTAGTTCCCCCCACTCTCTTTGGTGACAATCCTCAGGCTTGAACTCAGGGCCTGAGTTTCTTTTGCTCAAGGGTACCACTCTACCACTTGAACCACAGTGCTACTTCTGGCTTGCTGTTTTTATGTAGTACTGAGGAATCGAAACCAGGCCTTCATCATTGCTGGGTAAGCACTCTACCACTGAGCCACAGAGTCAGCTCTAATAGAGGTTGCTGACAAAGGTTTTCCTATCTTGTATTTATTTCTTGTGTGAGTGTTTTTAATGCTTGCTGAAGGTTGACTTCTGAAGACTTCCCCTCATGCTTACATATAGAGATACTGTATATAGCTAAATGTTTTCCATTACTCAAACTTGCTCTCTTGTATATGTTCTGAAATGTACTGAAGAATAACTTCTGATTAAAAGTCATTGCACACTTGTTATATTCATTAGTTTTCTTTTCTTCTATGTGAATCAGGTTTGTGATGAACACAGAGGTATGCCTTCCAGGTCAAACACTTTCCACATTTGTAATATTCATAAGGTTTTTCTCTCCTATGTGCATTTTATAAATAGCCATGCCTTTGTGATGGACTTTCCACATTCCCTATATTCATATGGTTTCTATGCTGTGTGTGTGTGGTCTCATGCAAAGAAGTGTGACTTTTTGAAAAGCTTTCCAGGTTTTTTTATGCATAGGATTCTCTCCTGTGTGTGTTTAGTGATAAATCCTGAGTTGTGCCTTCTGGGGTAAAGAGTGAACATTTGCTACATTCATTAAGGGTTTTATCTTGTGTTGGTTTTGTGACACAAGCTCAGTTTTCTTCCAAAGATTAAAAGTTTTTCCCATTTATTACATTGCTAAGGCTTCTCATGTGTGTGAACTCTCTTATGCTTCCTGATGAGTGAATACTGTGTGAAGGACTTCCCACTTTGGTAACATTCATAAGGTTATGTGTAATTTCTGTTATGCCTCCCGAGATGTGACCTACACCTGAAGGTCTTACCACATTCGTTGCACTCATAAGGTTTCTCTCCTGCATGTGTTCTCTGATGCAAATTGAGGGAAGACTTCCACCTGAAGGTCTTACCGCATTTGCTGCACTCATAAGGTTTCTCTCCTGTGTGTGTTCTCTGATGCAAATTGAGGGAAGACTTCTGTCTGAACGACTTTCCATATTGGTCGCATTCATAAGGTTTCTCTCCTGTGTAAATTGTCATATGTGTCTCGAGGTATGACTTCTGTTAGAAGGACAATCCATATCTGTTACACTCATAAAGTTTTTCTCCTCTGTGTATTCTCTGATGAACACGGAGTCGTACCTTACTGTTGAAAGACTTTCCACATTCATTACACTTATAAGGTTTCTGTCCTGTGTGTGTTCTCTGATGAATAGTATGTTATGCCTTCCACATAAAAGACCTTTCCCATTTGTTGCATTCATAAGATTTCTCTCCCATGTGTGTTCTGTGATGAACTCAAACATGTACCTTCTGGGTGAAAGAATTTCCACAATTGTTACATTCATAAGGTTTCTCTTCTGGGTGTGTTCTTTGATGGACATAAAGGGATGACTGAAAGGTGAAAGACTTTCCACATTGATACATTCATAAGGTTTCTCTCCTTTGTGTGTTCTCTAGGGCAAAGTGAAGTATGACTTCTGGCTAAAAGACTTCTGACATTTATTGCATTCACAAAATGTCTCTTCTGTGTGAGATCTCTGATGCCTTCTGACAGCTAATTTCTGGGCAGAAATTTTATTGCATTCCTCATACTCATAAAGTTTCTCTTCTGTTGGAGATCGAAGTTGGAACATCAGGTCTGACTTCTCAGAAATTAAATATTCACACTTGATATACTCATCAGATATCTTAAGATATATGCTCTGAGATATTGTAAGGTGTATTTTATTACTGAAAATTTCTCACATTCACTACATGTATGAGGATTCTCTCCTGTGTAAATTTTCACATATGTAGTGATGGTCAGTGTTAAGTACAATATTTTTTGACACACAGTACATTCAGCATTTTTCCCTCCTCCCTGAAGAATTTCTTGGGCAGAGAGAACAGAATGAGGATAGTGAAGCTCTTTTGGATTGTCACAATTGTGACTAAAATTCTCTGAATATCTGAGAAATTCTTCAATAACAGGAGATATTCGAGACATCGATGCAGCATGCATCTCCTCAGGTTCAGGAGTGAGAAGCATGTTCTGACACTTAATGAACTCCTCAGACCTCATCCCTAAGGTGTTCCCACTATTATTGATCAGCTCTGGCTTATGTGTGGAGCTCAAATTAAACGTTGTTGCTAATCTCACGTTTTCCTCTGCTTCAATACTAATTGCAACTGCTACTCCACAAAGACATTCATGTGTGCTTTCCTGGCAGGTCTTAAAAACATTCTCCATTACTCAGACATCTAAAATGAATCATAGAAAAAAGACAAAACATACATGAGATACAAATATTCCTTAATGTAAAGGTAAGGACTTCACTTCCCATCCTAAGTGTTAGATATTTTAAAATATAAAAGTGGAAAATGATTTGTGAGAAATATATGTGTTTACCACTAACAGATGAAGAAAATGATATTGTACAATGACCAATAATGCTTTTCATTTTATGAAGCTAATATTCCTCTCATCCCCAAACCAGGGAAAGACCCAACCAAAAAAGAAAACTACAGACCTATCTCTCTAATGAACACAGACGCAAAACTCCTCAATAGAATATTAGCGAACAGATTCTAGAAACAAATTTAAAAAAGTATACACTATGATAAAGTAGGCTTCATCCCACAGATGCAAGGCTAGTTTAACTTTCGCAGATCAATCAATGTAATACATCACATCAATAGAGCTAAAGATAAGAATCATATGATAATCTCTCTGGAAGTGGAGAAGGCATTTGACAAAATACAACATCCATTCATGTTGAAAGCACTAGAAAAAATAGGAATAAGAGGTACATTCCTCAAAATAGTTAAATCCATATATGAAAAAACATACAGCCAATATTATACTAAATGGTGAAAGACTGGAACCATTTACCTTAAAATCAGGAACTAGACGGGAATGCCCACTCTCTCCATTTCTTTTCAATATAGTGCTGGAACCCTTAACCAGAGCAATAAGGCAAGAAAAGGACATCAAAGGGATCCACATAGGGAAAGAAGAAATTAAACTATCCCTATTCGCAGATGACATGATCCTCTACTTGAGTGACCCAACAAACTCCACTCCCAAACTACTAGAATTAATAAACTACTTTAGCAAAGTGACAGGATACAAAATCAACCTTCAGAAGTGAGTAGCCTTCTTATACACCTACAATACTCAAACAGAAGGCCAAATCAAGAAAATGATCCCATTCACAATAGACCCCAAAAGAATAAAATACTTGGAAATTAATTTAACCAAAGATGTAAAGGAATTATTTAATGAAAACTATAAAAGCCTAATGAAAGAGATTAAAAAGTACACTAGGAAATGGAAAGGCATCCCATGCTCATGGCTACGGAGAACAAACATAATGAAAATGTCTATACTGCCAAAACTGATGTACAAATTCAATGCAATCCCCATCAAAATCCCAAAGACATTCTTTACTGAAATAGAAGATACAATCCAAAGATTCATATGGAACAAGAAAAGACCTAGAAGCGCCAAAACAATTCTAGGCAAAAAGAGCAATGCTGGAGGTATTACGATACCAGACTTCAAACTCTTCTATAGAGCCATAATAACAAAAAACACTTGGTATTGGCACAAAAACAGACCAGAAGGTCAGTGGAACTGAATAGAAGACCCAGAAATAGAACCACATACCTATAGGCAACTTGTATTTGATAAAGGAGCCAAAGATATACAATGGAACAAACACAGTCTATTCAATTATTGGTGCTGGCAAAACTGGCCAGGCACATGCAGAAAAGTAAAAATTGACCCTAGCCTTTTGCCATGCACAAGCATTAACTCAAAGTGGATCAAAGACCTCAATGTTAGACCGGAAACCATGAAACTGTTGCATGATAAATTAGGAGAGACACTGGAACTCATAGGCACAGGCAAAAGATTCCTGAACATAATCCCAGGGTCACAACAGATTGGAGAGAGACTCAATAAATTGGACTACCTAAAAATAAAATGTTTCTGTACAGTAAAAACATAGTCGCAAAAGTAGAGAGACAGCCAACCAACTGGGAAAAGATACTCACCAATAATACATCTGACAAATGCTTAATATGCAGTATCTACAGGGAACTCAAGAAATTAATCCCCCTCCCCCAAGCCCAATAAACCAATAAAATGGGAAGGGAACTAAAGAGAGTCCTATCAGAAGAAGAGAATAAAATGACAGAAAAGCAAATGTTGATCATCTATGGTCATAAAGGAAATACAAATAAAAACAACCCTAAGATATCACCTTACACCAACAAGAATAGCCAAGACTTTGAACTCAGACAATGACATTTGCTGGCGGATTTGTGGAGAAAAACGAACCCTAGTACACTACTGGTGGGAATGTAAACTATTTCAGCCACTCTGGAAAGCAGTGTGGGGGTTTCTGAAAAAACTGAAAATAGACCTTCCCAACGATCCCGCCATACCACTTCTGGGCATCTACCCTGAACATGACCCAGGATATGATAAGGACACCTGCTCAGCTATGTTCACCTCTGCACTAATCACAATAGCCAGGCATGGAAACAATCCAGATGCCCTACTGCAGATGAATGAATACAGAAAATGTGGTATATATACAGAATGGAATTCTACTTAGCCAACAGACAAGAAAAAATAATGGCATTCTCAGGGAAGAGGATGAATCTAGAGCAAATCATGTTGAGTGAGACAAGTCAAGACCTAAGGAACAAAAGGTGCATGGTATCCTTAACATGTGCCTATTAAATCCAAAGAGTATAGGAGCAAGGACTCAATATCTGCATACCCAATGCTGTAGATATGATAATGGAAATATAAACATAACTGTAGAGACATAAAAACCTATGACTCTATAGACATAATGTTTTATTTCATAAATTAGTGTTTCTCTGATATACAAACCCTTAGCCTAATTTTGATTAAGTTCTAATTATAAAGTCCCAGTGATTGTAAATAGAGATTCCCTTCTTGAACACTTGTTTGTTAAACCTGTCATTTAAAATATGATGTAAAAATCAACATTAATAAATTCTTTAAAAAAGTGGAAATTAATTTGTGAGAAATATATGCATTTCTCCTTAACATATTAAGAAAATGATATTTTACAATGACCAATGTTTTTCTGTGTTTTAGTTTTCTTTTTATATCACAGGAAACATTTATTCAAATTACTCAACTATGTATTTCTATAGTTTTAAGCTGAATATTGCTTATAGTATACCTGCATCTGTTTTTTTCAAACACTGTTTTGTTTATACATGGAGGAATAGCTGGCTTTCTTTTATTTTTGAGAAATAATTTATGTATTGCTTCTTTTTTAAACTCTCTTTTTTTTGTTGTTCATAGTCCTGGGCCCTGTCCCTGAACTCTTCAGCAGAAGGCTACAGCCCCTATCCTTGACCTACAGCCATACTTCCTGTTTTCTAGAGGTTAACTGGAAGTGTTTCAGGTGCTTTTGTGCCCAGGCTGGCTTTGAACCTTGATCCTCAGATCCTGAGCAGCAGCTAGGATTACCTTACCCAGCTCCAATGCTGCTTTGCTTTTTAACCATTAAGTGAGGAACAGGAATATTTTCTAGATTCAGAGGCCACAAGAGTGGTTTATATATCTGTCTGCCTTTGATCTAAGAAAGAATGGTTCTTGAGAGTAAGGACTTATACTTACATCCCTTCAGTTATAACTTCTCCTTAACGTCTCAATTTAGGTATGTGTGGGAATTTTGAAATTTGTTTCTTTCAATTTGAAGTCTCATCAAAATTACTTTTCTGACACTCCTGTCCCTGAGAACCATGGAAGACCAGAAAAACTCCAGCTCATTGTCTAGTTAATTATCTTCTGTAGACTAAAATTTCATTTTTTTTCTTTTCAGTCCTGGGCTTGAACTTAGGACCTGACCACTGTTCTTGGGTTATCTCAAGGCTAGAACCCTACCAATTAAGTCAGTACTTCTGGCTTATTCTATGTATGTGGTACTGAGTAATCAAACGGGTGTCTTTGTACATGTTTGGCAAGCCCTCTACCCCTAGGCTCAACTCCTTGCTGGAAAGATTTAGTTCAGAATCCCAGTGCCTGCCAACAAGCGAAAAGCCAGTATCCTTACCAGAGAACAAAGCCCTGACTTATTCCTTCTTTACGCATACCTTTACTCTCAGTTTCAAAGAAAATGAAATCTCATTTCTTCTTTCTTTCTTTCTTTCTTTCTTTCTTTCTTTCTTTCTTTCTTTCTTTCTTTCTTTCTTTGTCAGTCATGGAACTTGAACTCTCGACCTGGTGTTGTCCCTGAGCTCTTCACCTCTTTAGCCACGGCCCCACTTCCTATATTCTAGTGGTTCGTTGGAGAGAATAGTCTAAGGTCCTTTTGTGATAGGTCTCGCTTTGAACCTTCATCCTCAGATCTCAGATTCCTAAGTAGCTAGGATTACAGTTGTGAGCCATTGGCTTCTGGCTTTCTCATTTTATTTTGTTTCACAGTGATTTCCACAGAGAAATCTACCTTTAACTCTACTGTCACATAGAATTCATTATATCACCATATGATTCTTGGGGCTGAGAATTTGGCCTAGCATGCACTAAGACCTGGTTCACTTCCTTGGTACCACATACAAAGAAAAATGCTAGAAGTGGTGCTATAGCTCCAGTGGTAGAGAGCTAGCCTTGAGAAAACCCAAGGACGGTGCTCAGGCCCTGAGCCCAAGCACAAGTCTGGCAAAAAAAAACCCAAAAAACAAAAAAAAACATGATTCTTGATTCATTCACAAAGAATACCCTAGGTTCCACACACAGGACTTAGGATAACTAAGAACATTATGGCTCAGTACATCACAACATGAACTTACCAACTGGGCTCAGGCTCCAACATCAACATGAAGATGTATTAACTCACCTGTGATATACTTGTCAGAGGAATTTCCTATCCTCGGTTCTGCACCTTGCTCTAGCATGACAATAAATACAGGTTTGGGAACACAGGGCCCTGTAAATTAGAAATAGTTGAGAATTATTGCTTATGCTAGGTCATCATTGCTGTAAGAAATCAGCTCCCTCTCACAAGGTAGCTCTTTAATATTTTTTCTCATTTCTCACTAGCTCCATGGTTGACTTTTCCCCAGCTCTGGATTCATTCTGTATGGCATGAATTTAGCTCGTTGCTTGAAGGCTAGAAATCTAACAGTTTGAGTCCTAGCTCCACTGACATGCATGGGTCTTCATATATGCTAGGCAAGCACTCAACCACAATGCAAAATTCTCGACACTCCACTAACATTTTTGAGGGGTTAATTGGAGTTATAGAGTTTCATGGGAACTTTTCTGCCATTACTGGCTTCAAATTAGAATTCTCAAATTTCTTCCTCTTGAGTGTCTAAGAATACAGGCACGAAACATTGCACCTAGTGCCAGGTTTCCATTATAAACTCACTGTTTAGTGATTTGTAGATCCTATTTCCAATAATGATATATATTCTATTCTGGATTGTTTATCCACTTAAAATTACTGTGTAAGTTTGGAATGTCATCTCAATTAGTGGGAACATAATTTAGAACTTTTGTCAAAGTGTTGATTAGGTATCTTGAAGAATGAGAACAAAATAACCTTAGATTTTCTTTTTTTGTTATTTATTTATTTATTTATTTATTTATTTATTTATTTATTTTCTTTAATTGTAATTAGTAAAAGGGTTACATGTTATTGGCCAGATAGAAGGTACATTAATTCACATAAATTGATATCCTTTCACATGTCTTGGTACCCATTTCCCTCCCCCGCCCACACCCCCCACCCGTCTTGGTTTTCCCCCCTTCCCTATCAAATTTCAAATATCCAAATACAAATAAATTCAATATATCAGATAACAAAGTGAGATACTATACCAATATGAGATAACCAAGGGATAGCAAAGGAGATGGGAGACAACATAGTACATTAAGGACAACAATCATTCATTATATGGCTTTTGTTTCAATATCCTGGATGTCCTTTCAATTAGCTTCACATTATATGGCCTTACGTATCAAGATTTTGCTCTATTGCAGATCTCTGCTACTAGAGCCCAAGGTTTCTAGTGATTATGACGAATGAGGGAAACCATTGAGCCTAAGTTCCTTTGAGTCTGGCTTACTTCACTTAATATGATTTTTTCTAAGTCTTTCCATTTCCTAACAATTGGGGCTATGTCATTCTTTCTGACAGCAGCATAGAATTCCATTGTGTACAAATACCAGAAATTGTTGATCCACTCATCAACCGAGGGACATCTAGGCTGGTTCCATATCTTTGCCATGGTGAATAGTGCTGCAATGAACATTGTTGTGCTAGTGGATTTAGTATGTCCTTGTTTCTGGATGGTTGGGTAAATGCCAAGTAGTGGAACTGCTGGGTCATAGGGGATGTCTATGTTTAGCCTTTTGAGGCATTGCCACACTGCTTTCCATAGTGGTTGAACGAGTTTGCACTCCCACCAACAGTGTAGTAGTGATCCCTCCTGGCCACATCCCCTCCAGCATCTGTTGTCATTCGTTTTCCTGATCCTGGCCATTCTAGCTAGAGTGAGGTGGAATCTTAGAGTTGTTTTCATTTGCATTTCTTTAATGACCAGAGATGTTGAGCATTTCTTCATGTGTCTATAGGCCATTTTTGTTTCTTTTTCAGAGAAGACTCTCTTTAAGACTTTGGCCCATTTTTTAATGGGATGGTTGTTACTTTGGAGGTTAGTTTTGGACTGATTCAATTTTTTGAGTTGTTGATATATTTTAGATATGAGGCTTTTGTCCGTTGTTTGGTTGGTGAAGATCTTCTCCCACTCTGTAGGCTTCCTAATTAGTTTACTAGCTATGTCCTTTGCCATACAAAAGCTCTGCAGTTTAATGCAGTCCCACTTATCCAGCCTTTCTCTGATTTGTTGTGATTCTTGGTCCTTATTAAGAAAGTTTTGACCTGTGCCAAGGAGGCCTAGTGTATCTCCTATTCCTTATTGTAAAGGTTTCAGTGTGTCAGCTTTTACCTCCAGGTCTTTGATCCATTTGGAGTTAATTCTAGTGCAAGGTGACAAAGAAGGATCCAAATTTAGTTTTCTGCAGGTGCTTAACCAGTTCTGCCAGCACAACTTGTTGAAGAGGCTGTCTTTCTTCCATTCTATTTTTTTGGCTCCCTTGTCAAAGATTACGTGGCCATAGATCTGTGGATTAATATCTGGGTCCTCAGTTCTATTCCATTGGTCTTCAAGCCTGTTCCTGTGCCAGTACCAAGCTGTTTTGAGAATTATAGTTCTGTAATAGAGTCTAAAGTTTGGAATTGAAATCCCTCCAGCGCTGTTCTTTCTGCTAAGAAGTGTTTTTGCTATACGGGGTATTTTATTATTACATATGAAATTTTGGATTGCCTCTTCTATTTCTTTACAGAATGCCATTGGGATATTAATGGGTATTGCATTGAATTTGTAGATAGCTCTTGGCAAGATTGTCATTTTCACAATGTTGATTCTTCCAATCCAGGAGCATGGGAGGTTTTTCCAGTTCCTTAGTTCTGCTTTAATTTCCTTTCTTAGGGTTTTAAAGTTTTCGTCAAAAAGGTCCTTTACATTCTTAGTTAAGCTAATTCCTAGTTACTTTATTTTCTTTGAGGCTATTGTGAAAGGAGTTTCTTTCCTGATTATTGCCTCGTTCCTCTCACTGTTGGCGTAAAGGAAGGCAGTTGATTTTTGAGGGTTGATTTTATAGCCTGCTACTCTTCCAAAGTTTTGAATCAGCTCAAGGAGCTTGGGAGTAGAGTCTATAGGATTCTTTAAATACAGAATCATGTCATCTGCAAAGAGGGATAGTTTTATTTCCTCTTTCCCTACTTGGATCCCCTTTATGCTTGCTTCTTTCCTTATTGCACTGGCTAGGAATTCTAGTACTATGTTAAAGAGTAGTGGAGAGAGTGGGCATCCTTGTCTCGTTCCTGATTTTAGATGGAATGGCTTTAGATTTTCACCATTAAGTGTAATCCTAGCAGTAGGTTTCTCATACACAGCCTTTATTACATTGAGGAATGTTCCTTGGATTCCTAGTTTCTCCAGAGCTTTTACCATAAAGGGGTGTTGGATCTTGTCAAATGCCTTTTCCATGTCTATTGAGACAATCATGTGATTTTTGTCCTTGCTCCTGTTGATGTGTTGAAGTATATTAATTGATTTGCGTATATTGAACCAGCTTTGCCTCCCTGTGATGAATCCAGTTTGATCACAGTGCATAATTTTTTTGATGAGTTGTTGTAGACAGTTGGCCAGTATTTTGTGGGGAAGTTTTGCATCGATGTTCATCAAAGATATAGGTCTATAGTTCTCTTTCTTTGATGAATCTCTGTGGAGGGGATGAGGGTTATACTGGCTACATAGTATGAGTTTGGTAAGGAACCTTCATTTTCAATTTCGTTGAAGAGCTTGAGGAGTATTGGTTTGAGCTCTGCTTTGAAGACCTTGTAGAATTCATCTGTGAAATCATCTGGCCCTGGGCTTTTCTTAGGTGGAAGTTCTCTAATTGCCATTTCTATTTCAGAGCTTGAAATAGGCCTGTTGAGTTGGCTTAGTTCTTCTTGATTCAGTGTGGGTATGTTAATATTGGCTAAGAATTCATCCATTTCATCTAGATTCTCAAATTTGTTGGCATAAAGGTTTGAGAAGTATTCCCTCATGATACTCTGGATCTTGATAATTTCTGTCGTGATATTACCATTTTCACCTGCGATTTTGTTTATTTCGATATGCTCTCTTCGTTTTTTGGTAAGATTTGCTAAGGGCTTGTGAATTTTGTTAATTCTTTCAAAGAACCAACTCCTTGTTTTGTTGATTCTTTCTATAGTTTTTTTGGATTCCAAATCATTTAATTCTGCTCAATACCCATTGGCCTTAAATTAGGTTTCCTAATTGTATCTTGGACCTCCTGAAGCGCTCTCTCATTTTTCCTAGATTTGGAGCGACTCATTTTCTGTTCTTTCTCTATAATAACTAAATTATCTTCAGCCCTGGAAATTTTCTCCTCTGCATTGTCTAACCTGCTATCAAAGCTATCTACTTTATTTTTCATCTCCCTTACTTCTAATTGCTCATTTTTGATGCCTTGCATCTCTTCTTTTAGATCATGTATGGATTTTTTTAGCTCCTTGATTTCCATTTGAGTGGTTAGCTCAGTAGCTTTATTTTCTTTGAACATTTGCTGGAGTTCGGTCAACTTTTTATTTGTGGATTCTGTGAATTCATCCATCTTTCTTTGAAAAACCTTTATTATGGCCTCCTTTATCGCTTCTTCTTTTTCACTTATCACCTTGTTTATGGTTTCCTCTTGTTCAGCTATGGCTTCCTCCCTTATCTCTTTCTTTATATTTTCACATTTTTCATTAATGATGTTTATCAATTCCATTTGTACAGCACTTGGAAGACTCTCCTCTAGGTTTGCCAGTGACTGTTCTATTGGCTGTTTACATTGGGTGGGGGGGTGGGGGATGTTGTTTCTTGATTTGACATTTTTCTTGAGTTTCTTCTTCTGCCCATTTGAAAATGGGAGCAAGATTAATACTAAACATGATTGTAGTTTTTCAGATATAACCAACCTAGACCTCTGTAGGTGGCAGACTCTAGATGTTCACAAGTTTTGATTGGTGTTATCACTCTTTCTTTTTGTGCACTTACAGACCAGTCTAATAATCCACTGATAAGCGATTTATACCCAAAACAATAAGCCTCTCAATCCAAACTCTATTGTCTTTAAGTCCCTCTGAGCCTAAAGAATAATTAAACACCTAGATATACAGTGTTGCTCAACAGCCATCAAGTGTAGATCCCTGCAGTATAAGGGTTGAAAGACGAGCAGAGGTCCAGAGATAGAAAAATAGAATGAGAGAGGTCAGGGGGTAAGTAGATACCGTATTTGAGTACAAAGTTTGGAAAGTATCAGAATGAAACTTATTTGTTGCTGCACGACTAGCTCTTAGCCCAACCAGTGGCCTCACAGTGGACCATGGGATGGATCTGCGAGCTTCCCTCTGAGCGCGGTTGGCAGTCGTTTTCCTGTGCTGCTTCCAGGGGCGGCCCCAAGCCCAGGGTCTGGGGATTGAGAGTTTCAGGGGCTCTCAGCAGGACCAGCATGAGGCCCCTGTGTTCCCAGGGGCAGGGCCCAGCTGGGGACGTGGGCTCCAAGGGCAGAGCCACGCCTTTTTGGTTCTCAGAAGGGGAGCTGGTTGGCCGTTTAGATCCCTGCTGTGTTTCCAGTGCTTGGTCAGAGTCTGTGACTGTGGGGGGCCCCTCAGTGCTGTCTTGCTCAGGATACCAAGCTGGAGGATGCCCCGCTCAAGAATTGAGGGGGGGGCAGATGCTGACTCCTATTTACCCGCACCCCCTACCCACTGTTGTAAGGCAGGGTCCCAACGCCCTCCACTCTCCAGATCCAGTGGCCTGGGAGAGGAGCCTGGTGGGCGGGTGGGACCTGGGACAGCTCCGCCTCCCCTGGTGGGGTGCTGAGTCTTAGGGTCCACCCGCTTGTCAGTCTCCAGTCAGAGGGCTAGGGGTTGAGCCCTTTGGGTGGTGGGAGTTGGGACAGCCCTGCCTCCCTTGGTGGGGTGCTGGGTTTTATGAGTATCCCGCCTGTCAATCTCTAGTCAATGGCCTGAGGGAGGGGGCTGTTGATGGAAGGGACAGGATTCTAAATTCGTTGCCTCCCTGTTGCCGCCAGTCTTTCTCGGGCAGGGTGTTGGGGTCTGAGTTAAGTTCTATTGCTAGGCACCCGCTCTGCTTTCCGATGTGTTTGGGGACGCGCTGTATTACTCACGCCTCTGCGTCCGTCTGCAGGTGCTCCATGGTGGTCCCCTCGGGTCTCTGCCGCCGCATGTGTTCTGCGTCTGGGTTCTACTGCTTGCTGTTCTGGTTCCGCTGCTTCCGCCGTTCGCTGGCCCGGTTCTGTGCTGGTTTCTGCAGCTGTTGGGCTCCCAGCCTGGCTCCCTCCACTGCCGCCGCTTTTCGTGGATTAGAGCCGGAGCTCGCCACTGCTTTCCCAGCGTGAGGCCGGCACCTGCTCAAGCCGCTTTTTGCGGCTTGATGCTGCGCCAGCTGCAGCTTTTCGAGGCTTTCTGTGGCTTTTGAGGCTTGGATCCGGTGGCGAGAAGTGGGGGAGGGGTCTTCGCGTTGTGAATTCTTTGAGAAAGTTGAATGTGAGATTTATCTGGATTTCTTTTCCGGTTTGAGTCTTTCTGCATTGCTTTTTGAGTTTGTTGTTGTGGATTTCTTAAGGTAGTTGGCTCGTGGGACTCCCTGGTTCTCTCTTTTTGTCAGAGAGAGCTAGGCTGCGTCCCTATTGTCTCGACGCCATCTTCCTTCCCTCAACTTTAGATTTTCTTTAGAAAAAAAAATGATACTGCTCAGGCCCTAGAATCTTACATTTAAATAGGATTTAAAGTTTGATAAATATTCCCCTATCTACAGAATAACAAGGCACTTGACCCTGTAAGTTAGGTTGACTTTTGTTCACCTAATGACACAAGTTGCTGTAGGTCTCCAGCATTACATCTCTGTACAGGGGCCTCTGAGCTTTGTCCAGATTCTGCCACTCCTCCCAGCTGAAGTCTACAGCCACATCATCAAATGACACATACTTCTGTAATGGCACATTTCCATCAAGCAATTAGCCCTGAGTTTTAAACACACCATGTCTGGAAGTTTATACTTCTACATGAATGCTTTAGACTTACATAAAATATTGACATGAAGAGCTTAGGGATGGCGCCTAGGCCCAGAGTGGAAGTCCCATGACCCACAAAAAAAATGGCAAGCCAGGTGCGGGAGGCTCAAGCCTGTCATCCTAACTACTCAGGAGACTGAGATCTGAGGACTATGGTTTAAAGTCATCCTGGCAGAAAATTCCATGAGACTCATTTCCAATTACCCACCAGAAAATGGCTAATGTCTTGTGGTATCAAGTAATAATACAGTGAAGTACATGCAGAATGTTAATTTCCTATGTCTGGCATAATAATCAGTTGGGGGAGAAACTTTTTTCTTTTGTTTTTTGTTTTTTGGTGGGTTGTAGGGCTTGAACTCTGGGCCTCTGGGCACTGTTCCTGAGCTCTTCAGCTCAAGGCTATCACCCTACCTATGAAGCCACAGTGTTACGTCCCATATTCTAGTGGTTAATTAGAGATGAGAGTCTCACAGATTTCTAATGGCCAGGCTGGCTTTGAACCAAAACCCCAAATATCAGCCTGATATCTGAGTAGCTAGGATTACAGGTGTAAATCAATGCACCTGGCAAGAAATTTATTTCTTACTGTTTTATACTACTACAAGTTTACTGTACATTTTACTTTTTCAAAAGCATTAATGGTTCAGACTGAGGATGACATTTGTTGTGTACATAATGGGAAGTGGCTCAAGGGGTAGAATCGTAGGTAGCCTTGAGCTGAAGAACTCAGGGGCAATATCCAGGGTAGGACAGTAGCATTGAAGTGAAGAGCTCATGGCTCAAAGTCCAAGTCCCATGATTCCACGTGTTCCCCCACAAACAAAAGGGAAAAAAGATTGGAGATTGGAGAGTCTTTTCTAAAGAGAATATATACAAATATTGGTTCAAAATGTAGAAAGAAGTTCAATATCAATAGTCATGAGAAAAATTAAAAGTACAATGAAATCACTTATCTAAATATTTTAATATAGACATAGTTTTAAACAAAAAGAAACACACACACACACACACACACACACACACACACACACACACAAAACCAACTTCCAGTGTCTAACTATTATTGGGAAGGTTGTGAGAAGAAAGAGAACTTTGGTATATTTCTGCAAGGAATAAACAACAATCAAAAATTGTGTGGACAGTGCTAAAAAAGAACTAAATATAGAATTACATAGCAATGTGGTCCAAAACTTCTATTTCTAGATTTGTACCCAATAGAAGAGAAAGCAGAGACTAGAACAAATATGTGGAGAATCACTTCACAACTATTCATAATAACCAAAAGATAGGAGTATGCAAAACAGTGCATTAAAAAAGAAGAATATTTTACTATATTTTACAGATGAATCTTCAATAGAGTAAACCAAATAAAACGGCTAGGGTATGATTTCCCTTCCAGAGCTTCCAAGGATCAACAAACCCATAGAGCCAAAAAGCATGATGGTTCCAGAGAATGGAGTAGAGAGAAACAGGAGCTGCATGTTTAGTGATTGTACGTGGAAGATGAAAATTGCTGTAGATGGATAGAAGGAAGAGGGATCTGTACTCTAAACAATGGCTAATGTAGCCTTGCAGAATGGGACACTCTTATACTCCGTGATCTTGGGAAACTCAAGAAAGAATTCTAGCCATGCTAGACTACATGGAAAGATCTATCATCAAAAGGAATGTAGAGGGGATGGGAGTTTGGCATAGTGGTAGAGTGCTTGTATGAAGACCAGGGTTCAATTCCTCGGTACAACATACATAGAGAAAGAAAGAAGTGGTGCTGTGGCTCAAGTAGTAGATCACTAGGCTTGAGGAAAGCTGAAGGACATTGCTCAGACCGAGTTCAAGACAAAGGACGGATAAAAACAAAACAACAAAAAAAACAAGGAAGCTTGACAAGGTGTGCGTGGTGGCTCATTTCTATAATCCTAGCTACTCAGGAGACTTAGATCTGAGAATCAAGGTTTAAAGCCATCCTGGCACAAAAAGACCTGACAATCCTTTCTCTAATTAACCTTTAGAAAAAGGGAAGTGGGGCTTGGCTTCTGGGTAAGGTGGTAGCCTTGAGCTGAAGAGCTCAAGAGTAATGCCCAGGCTGAGTTCAAGCTCCATGTCCCAACAAAACAAAAACAAAAACAAAAAAATACGGAAAAATCTAGATTTTGTGAACTTCATCAGGGATATAAATGGTGTATAATCTCTTTTCCTGTTGAAATAACAAATTGTTTGGAAACATTTTAAAAGATTTTACCTAGAATTGTACACTACAAATGGAATTAATAACAAACACAGATGGACAAAGGATACAAATTATTATAATATGTATATCCTGCTTTTAGATTTTGTATCTTTTCACTGACTCCTGTTCAAATGAGTCATATTTTCATGAATCATTTCTCCTAGTTGATATATGCCACACATGTTAGCTTGTACTGAACTTCCTGAGAAATTAAAAGCAATTACTAAGCAAATGTCTGTTAGATTTTGCCACCAGTGATATTTCTAATATAAAAATCCTACTCACTGTATTATTTAGTATCAATACCAGCTTCTAACTTACACTGGCAGTGGATGAGAATATTCAAATGTACTGACCAAAAAACCCCAAAAAACAAAACTACAGTATCACATCAAATGAGGTTAGACCACATAAAGTCAATACAATCAGGAGTGTGCTTGCTTAGCATGCATGAAATCCTGGGCTCGACTCCTTGGTACCACATGCATAGAAAAAGCTGGAAGTGGTGCTGTGGCTGAAGTGGTAGAGCTCTAGCCTTAAGAAAACCCAAGAACACTGCTCAGGCCCTGAGTTCAAGCCCAGGACTGGCAAAATAAATAAATAAATAAAATTTCTTGTAGGGAGCCCCGAATTTGAGCTGAAGTTAAAAAATTCTGAGAGATTGGAACTCCACCCTGACAACACTCTGAGAGCTGGCTAAGGAAGGGTTACAACAGACAACTCTGGATAGGATTAAGAGACCCTTCTCAACCCTCTTCCCTTCCTTAGTGCTGCAAAGGCTGGGAACTGAACCTTGCATGCTGTTGACTTTTTTTTATTTGCCAGTCCTTGGTCTTGAACTCAAGGCCTGAGCACTGTTCTTGGGCATTCCTCAAGGCAGGCATTCAACCACATGAGCCAGAGCAGCACTTCTGTCTTTTTCTTTTTCTGTTTTTGTGGGTGTTGGGGATTGAACTCTGGGCCTGGGTGCTGTCCCTGAGCTCTTCAACTCAAGGCTACTACCCTATCCCTTGAGCCACAGAGCCACTTCCCATTTTCTATTGATTGATTGGAGATAAGAGTCTAACAGTCTTTAGTGCTCATGCTGCCTTTGAACCGTGATCCTCAGATCTCAGCCTCCTGAGTAGCTAGGATTACAAGTGTGAGCCACTGCACTTGGCAACTATGGCTTTCTCTATGTATGTGGTCCTGAGGAATTGAACCTGGGTCTTCTCACATACTAGGCAAGCACTCTACCACTAGGCCAAACTCATGGCCCTGCTATTGACCTTTAAGGCTTGGTAAGATAAAGTTCACATCTGGACTTTCTCTGGGCTCTAGTTTACAGACTCAAAAAAATAAGTGAACAAGTGTCTCTCCCAAACTTTTTTTGGCTCTGATTGTAGTATTAATACCGATGCTTTGTTTTTTACATGTGTCCATGGTAACCTTCCCTGTGTGTACTCGAGCAAATATACTTGCTTTTGTGTACTCAAGTGCCAGTGAGCCTTGGGAGACCTGGCCTCCCCTCCTCCATGTCCCCATGTCTCTCTCTGTTTATGTCTTTGTATTTTTCCCATTTTATTTGGCACTGCAATCTTGTAGAATTGTCTAGGGTTACAGTTAACAACAATCTTCCTACATTGTGGATAAGAAAAGTATCAATTTGCAGGGTATGATGGCTCACTCCTGTCATCCTAGATAATCTGGAGGCTGAGATTTGAGGATCTCGGTTCAAAACTGGTTCAAAAGGTGGAAAGCCAGCCCCAATCTAACCCAGGCACTGAAGTCCATGAGACTATCATCTCCAACTAAACACTTATAAAAACAGAAATGGCTCTGTGGCTCAAGGGTTAGGGTTGCAGTCTTGAGATGAAGAGCTCATGGACAGAATCCAGGCCTAGAGTTAAAGACTCACAATCGAAAAGAAAAAGAAAAAGAAAATTATCAATTAGAAAGGTTACGTCAACAAAGCCAAATTGATTAGGAAAGCAGGAAGGAAGAGTAGCTCCCAGACAGATCATTTGAACAAAAGAAAAAAAGTGAGAGACAAATGGAGGGAAGAGGGACTGGGTAAAATAAAAAGACACGGAGAAAAACAGATGCAAACAAAATAGAAATGAAGAAAACTAGTGAGCAGGAAACAGACAATGAAGACAGAAATTAGAGAAAAAAAATCTTGTGAAGACACCTTACAAAAAAAAAAGAGGGCACAGGGAAGGAATATGGCGCAGAGACAATAGGGACGTTGCCTAGCTCTCTCTCACAAAAAGAGAGAACCAGGGAGTCCCACGAGCCAACTACCTTAAGAAATCCACAACAACAAACTCAAAAAGCAAAGGAGAAGGGCTCGAACCAGAAAAGAAATCCAGGTAAAGCTTACATCCAACTTTCTCAAAGAATTCCGAATGCGAGGACCCCATCCCCACCTCCCTCCACCAGCTCCAATCCCCGAAAAGCAGCGGCCGGCGCTGGCTCCAAGCCGCGAAAAGAAGCTACAGTAGAGGGCGCCAGGCTGGGAGCCCAACTACTGCAGAAACCAGCACAGAACCGAGCCAGCAAACGGCGGAAGCCGCGGAACCAAGACGCGGAACCAGAACAGTAAGCAGCGGAACCCAGATGCAGAACACAGACATCAGCAGAGACCCGAGGGGAGCGAAAGACTCCCCACCACCGTGGATCACCTGAAGAGGGACGCAGAGGCGTGAGTAATACAGCGCGTCCCCAGACACATCAGGAAAGCAGAGCGGTGCCAAGCAATAGAACTTAACTCAGACCCCAATACCGTGCCCGAGAAAGACTGGTGGGAGCAGGGGGGCAAGGAATTTAGAATCCTGTCCCTTCCCTCAACAGCCCCCTCCCTCAGGCCATTGACTGGAGATTGACAGGTGGGCTAACTAAGACCCAGCACCCCACCAAGGAGGAGGGGCTGTCCCAACTCCCACAAGCCCAACAGGCTAAACCACCAGCCCTCTGACTGGAGACTGAGAAGCAGGCGGACCCTAAGACTCAGCACCCCACCAGGGGAGGGGGAGCTGTCCCAGCTCCCACCCGCCCACCAGGCTCCTCTCCCAGGCCACTGGATCTGGAGAGTGGAGGGCGCTGGGACCCTGCCTTACAACAGCGGGTAGGGGAAGCGGGAAAATAGAAGCCAGCATCTGCCCCCCCTCAATTCTTTTTTTTTTTTTGCCAGTCCTGGGCTTGAGCTCAGGGCCTGAGCAATGTCCTTGGACTTTCTCAAGACTAGAGCTCTACCACTTGAACCTCAGCACCACTTCCGGCTTTTTTCTACGTATGTGGTACCGAGGAATCAAACCCGGGTCGTCATGCATGCTAGGCAAGCAATTTAACCACTAGGCTAAACTCCCGGCCCCCCCCTCAATTCTTGAGCGGGGCATCCTCCAGCTGGGAATCCTGAGCAAGAGAGCAACAAGGGGCCCCCCAGAGTCACAGACTCTCATAAAGCAGTGGAAACAGCAGGGATCTGAAGGGCCAACCAGCAGCCATGCTCCACTTCTGAGAATCAAAAAGGCGTGGCTCCGCCCTTGGAGCCCATGTCCTCAGCTGGGCCCCGCCCCTGGGAACAGAGGGGCCTCCTGCTGGTCCTGCTGAGAGCCCCTGGGAACTCTCAATCTCCAGACCCTTGGTTTCGGGCCGCCCCTGGAAGCAGCACAGGAAAACGTCTGCCAACCGCGCTCAAACGGAAGCTCGCAGATCCATCCCATGGTCCACTGTGAGGCCACTAGTTGGGCTAAGATCTAGTCGTGCAGCAACACATAAGTTTTATTCTAATACTTTCCAAACTTTGTACTCAAATATGCTACCTACTTACCAACTTAGGTCAGTTATCCTTACATTATACCTTTTCTTCATTACTACAATATTCTTACACTCCTACGTTAATCCTCTTGTACCTCCCCTGACCTCTCTCATTCTATTTTTCTATCTCTGGAGCTCTGTTCTTCATTCAACCCTTATACTGCAGGGATCTACACTTGATGGCTGTTGAGCAATACTGTATATCTAGGTGTTTAATTATTCTCTAGGCTCAGAGGGACTTAAAGACAATAGATATTGGATTGAGAGGCTTATTCTTTTGGGTATAAATCGTTTACCAGTGGTTGTATTAGACTGGTCTGTAAGTGCACAAAAAGAAAGAGTGATAAAACCAATCAAAACTTGTGAACATCTAGTGTCTGCCAGCTACAGAGGTCTAGGTTGGTTATATCTTGCTCCCATTTTCAAATGGGCAGAACAAGAAACTCAAGGAAAATGTCAAATCAAGAAACAACATCCCCCACCCAATGTAAACAACCAATGGAACAGTCACTGCCAACCTAGAGGAGAGTGGTCCAAGTGCTACACAAATGCAATTGATAAACATCATTAATGAAAAATGTGAAAATATAAAGGAAGAGATAAGGGAGGAAGCCATAGCTAAACAAGAGGAAACCATAAACAAGGTGATAAGTGAAAAAGAAGAAGCTATAAAGGAGGCAATAATAAAGATTTTTCAAAGAAAGATGGATGAATTCATAGAATCCACAAATAAAAAAGTGACTGAACTCCAGCAAATATCCAAAGAAAATAAAGCTACTGAGCTAACCACTCAAACGGAAATGAAGGAGATAAAGAAATCCATACATTAACTAAAAGAAGAGATGCAAGGCATCAAAAATGAGCAATTAGAAGCAAGGGAGAAGAAAAATAAAGTAGATAGCTTTGATGGCAGGTTAGACAATGCAGAGGAGAGAATTTCTGGGGCTGAAGATAATTTAGTTATTATAGAGAAAGAACAGAAAATGAGTCAATCCAAATCTAGGAAAAATGAGAGAGCGCTTCAGGAGGTCCAAGATACAATGAGGAAGCCTAATTTAAGGCTAACTGATATTGAGGAGGGCATGGAGAAAGAGGTCAATGGTATTGGAAATATACTTCAGGCAATCATCTCAGAGAATTTCCCAAATATTCAGAAGGGCAAGCCCATCCAGATACAAGAAGCTTTTAGAACCATAAACAGGCCTGACCAGAAAAGAACATCTCACCGCCACATTGTAATCCTAACTGGATCAATAGAAACGAAAGAAAAGATCCTAAAGGCAGCCAGGGAAAAGCGACCAGTAACCTGTAAAGGCAAACCAATCAGAATAACCCCAGATTTCTCACCAGAGACCATGCAAGCAAGAAGTGACTGGAAGCATATATGTAATGCCCTTAAATCAATAAACTACCAACCAAGAATGCTGTACCCAGCTAAGCTCTCATTCATAACTGAGGGAACAATACATACATTCCATTCCAGGGAAAACCTGCAACAATATGTCGCAACAAAACCAACACTACAGAGAATTCTCAAAGATGTTCTGTACATAGAAAACCAAAATAAATGCAATATAGGGAAAGAAATGGCACCTAAACAGCATACCATCTAAGGACCACAAGAACTATTAGGATACAGGCCCTAATAAAAGCTTTTAAAAATAGTAGGAACTAATAAATATCTCCAAATCCTAACTCTCAATATCAATGGACTTAACTCTCCAATTAAATGGCATAGGCTGTCTAATTTGATCAAAAAGCAAGAGCCATCGTTCTGCTGTCTTCAAGAGACACATCTGACCCAAGAAACAAGCATCTCTTGAAAGTGGGAGGTTGGAATAAACTCTATCAAGCTAACGGCCCCCATAAACAGGCTGGAGTTGCCATCCTCATATCACATAAAATAGAATTCAAACCAAAATTAGTAAGAAAAGACAAAGAAGGTTACTACATACTACTAAAGGGATCTTTCCTCCAGGAAGACATAACGATCCTAAATATTTACACACCCAATCCCGGAGCTCCAAACTTCATCAAGCAAACTTTACTTAAACTGAAACCATACATAGATCGAAATACAGTGATTGTCGGTGACTTTAACACACCACTCTCACCTATGGACAGATCAACAAGGCAAAAACTCAACAGAGAAACCTTAGAACTGAACAGCTATATAGACCAACTAGATCTAACAGACATCTGCAGAATATTCCACCCAGCAACAACACAATATACGTTTTTCTCAGCAGCACATAGAACATTTTGCACAATAGACCACATCTTAGGCCATAAAACAAACCTAGACATATTCAGAAACGCTGAAATTATTCCATGCACACTCTCAGACCACAAAGGCATCAAACTGGAACTGAACACACATCTCCACCAAAGAAAACCCTGTAACTCATGGATACTGAACAACACATTGTTGAATCACCAATGGGTCATCGAAGAGATCAGAACAGAAATCCAACAGTTTATGAAATTTAACAATAAGGAGCACACAAAATACTAACTCCTTTTGGACACAGCAAAGGCAGTACTCAGAGGAAAATTTATAGCGCTGAGTGCCTACAACAGCAAATTGGAAAAATCGCAAACCAACAAGTTAATATCTCACCTTGAGCTCCTGGAAAAAGAGCAACAAACCAACCCTAATCCCAGTAGAAGAAAGCAAATTATTAAAATCAAAGCAGAACTAAATGATTTCGAATCCAAAAAAACTATAGAAAGAATCAACAAAACAAGGAGTTGGTTCTTTGAAAGAATTAACAAAATTGACAAACCCTCAGCAAATCTTACCAAAAAAAGAAGAGAGCGTATCGAAATAAACAAAATCACAGACGAAAATGGTCCTATCACCACAGAAATTACCAAGATACAGAATATCATGAGGGAATACTTCTCAAACATGTACGCCAACAAATTTGAGAATCTAGAAGAAATGGATGAATTCCTAGACAATATTAACATAACCAAACTGAACCAAGAAGAACTAACCCAAATCAACAGGCCTATTTCAAGCTCTGCAATAGGAATGTCAATTAGAGAACTTCCACCTAAAAAGAGCCCAGGTTCAGATGGATTCACAGATGAATTCTATAAGGTCTTCAAAGCAGAGCTCACACCAATACTCCTCAAGCTCTTCAACAAAATTGAAAATGAAGGTTCCTTACCAAACTCATTCTATGAAGCCAGTATAACCCTCATCGCCAAACCACACAGAGATTCATCAAAGAAAGAGAACTATAGACCAATTTATCTGATGAACATCAATGCAAAATTTCTCCACAAAATACTGGCCAACCGTCTACAACAACTCATCAAAAAATTATACACTGTGATCAAACAGGATTTATCACAGGGAGGCAAAGCTGGTTCAACATACGCAAATCAATTAATATAATTCAACACATCAACAGGAGCAAGGACAAAAATCACATGATTGTCTCAATAGACGCGGAAAAGGCATTTGAGAAGATCCAACACCCCTTCATGTTAAAAGCTCTGGAGAAACTAGGAATCCATGGAACATTCCTCAATGTAATAAAGGCTGTGTATGAGAAATCTACTGCTAGTATTAAACTTATGGTGAAAATCTAAAGCCATTCCCTCTAAAATCAGGAACGAGACAAGGATGCCCACTCTCTCCACTACTCTTTAACATAGTACTAGAATTCCTAGCCAGTGCAATAAGGCAAGAAGCAAGCATAAAGGGGATCCAAGTAGGGAAAGAGGAAATAAAACTATCCCTCTTTGCAGATGACATGATTTTGTATTTAAAGAATGCTATAGACTCTACTCCCAAGCTCCTTGAGCTGATCCAACTTTGGAAGAGTAGCAGGCTATAAAATCAACCCTCAAAAATCAACTGCCTTCCTTTATGCCAACAGTGAGAGAAAGGAGGCAATAATCAGGAAAGAAACTCCTTTCACAATAGCCTCAAAGAAAATAAAGTACCTAGGAATTAGGTTAACTAAGAATGTAAAGGACCTTTTTGACGAAAACTTTAAAACCCTAAGAAAGGAAATTAAAGCAGAACTAAGGAAATGGAAAAACCTCCCATGCTCCTGGATTGGAAGAATCAACATTGTGAAAATGACAATATTGTCAACGGCTATCTACAATTTCTACGCAATACCCATCAATACTGCAATGACATTCTTTAAAGAAATAGAAGAGGCAATCCAAAATTTCATATGGAATAATAAAAGACCCCGTATAGCAAAAACACTTCTTAGCAGAAAGAACAGCGCTGCAGGAATTTCAATTCCAAACTTTAGACTCTATTACAGAGCTATAATTCTCAAAACACCTTGATACTGGCACAAGAACAGGCCTGAAGACCAATGGAATAGAACTGAGGACCCAGATATTAAACCACAGACCTATGGCCACCTAATCTTTGACAAGGGAGCCAAAAAATAGAATGGAAGAAAGACAGCCTCTTCAACAAGTTGTGCTGGCAGAACTGGTTAAGCACCTGCAGAAAACTAAATTTGGATCCTTCTTTGTCACCTTGCACTAGAATTAACTCCAAATGGATCAAAGACCTGGAGGTAAAAGCTGACACACTGAAAAGTTTACAGGAAGGAATAGGAGATACACTAGGCCTCCTTGGCACAGGTCAAAACTTTCATAATAAGGACCAAAAATCACAACAAATCAGAGAAAGGCTGGATAAGTGGGACTGCATTAAACTGCAGAACTTTTGTATAGCAAAGGACATAGCTAGCAAATTAATTCGGAAACCTACAGAGTGGGAGAAGATCTTCACCAACCAAACAACGGACAAAGGCCTCATATCTAAAATATATCAACAACTCAAAAAATTGAATCACTCCAAAACTAATCTCCAAAGTAACAACCACCCCATTAAAAAATGGGCCAAAGACTTTAAGAGAGTCTTCTCTGAAGAAGAAACAAAAACGTCCTATAGACACATGAAGAAATGCTCAACATCTCTGGTCATAAAAGAAGTGCAAATCCAAACAACTCTAAGATTCCACCTCACTCCAATTAGAATGGCCAGGATCAGGAAAACGAATAATAAGAGATGCTGGAGGGGATGTGGCCAGGAGGGATCACTACTACACTGTTGATGGGAGTGCAAACTCGTTCAACCACTATGGAAAGTAGTGTGGCAGTGCCTCAAAAGGCTAATCACATAGCTCCTCTATGACCCAGCAATTCCACTACTTGGCATTTACCCAACCATCCAAAAACAAGGGCATACTAAATCCACTATCACAACAATGTTCATTGCAACACTATTCACCATAGCAAAGATATGGAACCAACCTAGATGTTCCTAAGTTGATGAGTGGATCAACAAGCTGTGGTATTTATACACAATGGAATTCTATGCTGCTTTCAGAACGAATGACATCTCCCCATTTGTTATGAAATGGAAAGTCTTAAAAAATTCATATTAAGTGAAGTAAGCCAGACTCAAAGGAACTTAGGCTCAATGGTTTCCTCATTCATCAGAATCAGTAGAAACCTTGGGCTCTACTAGCAGAGATCTGCAATAGAGCAAAACCTTGATACACAAGGCCATATAGTATGAAACTAATTGAAAGGACCACCAGGGTATTGAACCAAAAGCCATATAACGAATGATTGTTGTCCTTAATGTACTATGTTGTCTCGCATCTCCTTTGCTGTCCCTTGGTTATCTCATATTGGTATAGTATCTCACTTTGTTATCTGATATATTGAATTTATCTGTAATTGGTTGTTTGAAATTTGATAGGGAAGGGGGGAAAACCAAGACGGGTGGGGGCGTGGTCGGGGAGGGTAATTGGTACCAAGACATGTGAAAGGGTATCAATGTATGGGAATTGATGCACCTTCTACCTGGCAAATATCATGTAACCCTTTTATTAATTACAATAAAAAATTTAAAAAAAGGGATTTCTAGAAATTCTAGAAAATGCATAACCAAATATAGCCTAATTTTCACATAAGACAAAGTCCACAAAACAGTCCAAGAAGCAATCTTAGAGAGTAAATACTTATAGCTTACTCAGTTCCCTAGAAAATTAGAAGTTATGTGTGACCACCCTATTTTAGCAACTCCGCTAAGACTTCATTAAGGCAATATATTTCTCGTGAGGATGGGATTTCTGAGCAGTTACTAGCATACCTTCACATTCCATGAAATGTCACCTCCTAGGTGTCACTGAATCATATAACAAATGTGACTTACTCTTTTATTTTTTTTTTTGCCAACCCTGGGCTTGAGCTCAGATCCTGATCATTGTCCTTGGATTTCTCAAGCCTAGAACTCTACCATTAGAGCCTCAGCATGATTTCCGACTTTTTTTTCTATGTATGTGGTACCGAGTTATCGAACCTGAGTCTTCATGCATACTAGGCAAGCACTCTAACACTTGGACAAACTCCTGGCCCTGACGTTTTCTTACAGAAAAAAAAACTGTGAAGAAACTGAAGCAAATTTGCACTCAACTTAGGATATGCCGATTTTAAAGTTTGCCAAACTATTTTTTGTCAGGGGCCAAGTAACGCCATGTCTAATAAATTTCTGCTGAGGCTTGTAGTAGGGATAAAACACGTGCACCTCTTTGTCCTGTCCATATTTTATACTGATAGGCTCCCGCACCCAATATTAGGAGGATGGATTTGGGGCATAAAGAGATCTTCCTGCCTTGATGAAGCTAGGTGGCGTATCTGTTCGAGCTCTGGGTAAGAAGGCTGAGTGTGGGAGGACAGGGCCTGCTTCCTCTCCAGGCGTGGCCTGGTTGGGGTGTGTTTTTCCCCATCCCCCTACTAGTAGAGAGGGACCAGTGATGAAAGACCCCAACAGTCTTTGTGACTTATGCACATGTCCCCAAAGCTAAATATTTGCTCGTGTACCTAAAGCTGATTTTTTTCCGTTTTTAAATCTTGAACACCCTTAGATTAATAAAATGAAATGCAAAACAAACTGAGAAAAAGAAACTCACCAGAGATCCTTTCATTCTTTCTTGCTGTTGAGAATGAACACAAGATTTTGGAAGCATGGCTGGAAGAGAAGCAAATGAGATAGTCAGGAAAGAACCTGTGTGATTTTGCCCCAGATTTTCCTGCTCAAAACATTATACAAGTTGGGGGTGGCTCAAACCTCTAATCCTACCTATTCAAGAGACTGAGATCTGATGATCAAGGTTGAAATCCAACCAGGACACAAAGGAAACTGAGATTTAGCTTCATGAAAATGTGAAGTGGGGCTTGGCTCAAGGGTAACCTTGTGCTGAAGATCTCAGGGAGAGTGCCCAGGCCCAGTTCAAGCCCCAGGACCCACACACAAGCACACAAGAAAATGATAGCTAAATTAATAAATTATTTGATTAATTAATTAATTAACTAACATTATGCAAGGGTTGGAAAAGCAAAAACTTTTTCCTCTCTCTCTCTCTCTCTCTCTCTCTCTCTCTCTCTCTCTCTCTCTCTCTCTCTCTCTCTCTCTCTCTCTCTCGTCAGTCATGCGGCTTGGACTCTGTGCCTGCGTATTGTCCCTGACCTCTTCAGCTCAAGGTTACTTACCCTACCCTGAAGCCAAAGCAGCACTTCCTATTTCCTAGGAGTCTCACAGTCTTTACTGCCTGGCCTGGGTTTGAGCTGAACTCCTCAGGTCTCAGCCTCCTGATTAGCTAGGATTACAGGTGTGAGCCACCATGCTGGCTAAGCATTCTTTTTTTATTTTGCCAGTCTTGGACTTGATCTCAGGGACTCAGCATTGTCCTTGGGCTTTTATCCAGGCTAATGCTCTACCATCTGGGCCACAGCACCATTTCTGGCTTTTCTATGTATGTGGTACCAAGGAATCAAACCCAGATCTTCGTGTATGCTGGACAAACACTGTACCACTAAGGACAAACTTCTAGCCCCACACAGAGCTTTCTCATGGGAGGAGAATCTTTTATGTTTCAAATAACACCTTAAACTCTTCAACAAGGACCAATCCACACTCCATTAATTGGTAGACATTATAAAACAATTCACGTCTAGGTTAAACATGTAAAGAGCCCTGGTCATTCTCCTGGAGATACAGCACTTAATAACCATACAACATAAAATATCCTAACCAACCATCCTCAGCCAAGGATAAAAAATATTGGATTTTGGGTTTTCTTGTGTTGTTTGTATTGCTTTTTAGTCAATCATGGGACTTGAACTCCAACCTGGGTGCTGTCCCTGATTTCATCAGCTGAAGGCTACCACCCACCCCTGGGCCTGAGCATTGTCCATGAGCTCTTCAGCTCAAGGATACCACCCTACCATTGAATCTAGCCTCATTTTCCATTTTCTAAAGGCTAATTGGAGATAAGAGTCTCAAGGTCCTTTTGTACCTGGGCTGGCTTTGAACCAAGATTGGCAGATCTCTCAGCTTCCTCAATAGTTATGATTACAGGTGTGAACTACTGCACCTGGCTTATTTCAGGGTGTTTTATTAGAAATAGAATCTGTATTTAGAAGTGAGGCTTCTGGGCCAGGAGTTTGGCCAAGTGGTAGAGTGCTTGTCTGCAGGCATGAAGACCTGGGTTTCATTCCTCAGTAACACACAGATAGAAAAAGCCAGAAGTGGTGCTGTGGCTCAAATGGTAAAGCTCTAGCCTGGAGAAAGTCCAAGGACAGTGCTCAGGCCTTCAGCTCAAGCCCAGGACTAGCAAAATCAAAAGTAGGTATTGGGCCGGGAGTTTGGCCTAGTGGTAGAGTGCTTGCCTAGCATGCACGAAGACCCGGGTTTGATTCCTTGGTACCACATACTTAGAAAAAGCCAGAAGTGGTGCTGAAGCTCACGTGGTAGAGTTCCAGTCTTGAGAAAAATCCAAGGACAGTGCTCAGGCCCTGAGTTCAAGCCCAGGACTGGCAAAAAAAAGTAGGTAGTGTAACTGGGCTTTGGTGGCTCTAGGTTCTAATATTACCTACTCAGATGTCTGAGATCTGAGGATCAAAGTCAGCTGGAACAGGAAAGTCTGAGAGACTCAATTCTCCAATAAATAATCACAAATACCTAGAAGAGGAGATGTGGTTTAAGTGGTACTACATTAGTCCTGAACAAACATGGTCAGTACCCAGACCACACCATGACCTCAAGAACAAGTAGAAGCACACAAAAAGGGCATTGCATTATATTTAAATTATTATTATTATTATTATTATTTTATTTTTATTATTGCCAGTCTTGGGGCTTGGAGTCAGGGCCTGAGCACTTTGGGCATTCCTCAAGGCTACCATTCCACCACTTGAGCCACAGCACCAATTCTGGCTTTTTCTGTGTATGTGGTACCAAGAAATTGAACTCAGGTCTTCATGAATGCTAGGCAAGCATTCTACCACTAGGCTATCCTTCTGACCCGAAATTATATTTTATCAATTGTTTTAGAATCCAAGTTTAGTCAGTCTCATTTGAAATGACAAAATCAGGCTCATAATTCTAATGAAGAAATTGTAATTTATGAAGAAGGGAAGAATATGGTGGAAAAGGTACCTGCACTCGAAACCATGACTTCGTGTCCTGGCTAATAATTAGGCTCTGGCGTATTCCTCAGGCCAGCTCATTTTCTTTCCTGAAAGTTGTTCTAAATCTTCAAACATCACCAAGTGATTGAGAGTATTGGAGGATAGTACCACTTGGGAAGCAGAACCAATTATTGCTTAAGGCAAGGAAACATCTTCCTCTTCCTGTCTTTTCTGCCTCTGCTATGTAGGGTTTATCAGAGTTGAAAAAAAGTATTTGCAGCAACTAAACTAAATTCCTGGTCTTTTTTCCACTGCTCTCATGTACACTTAATATATACACTGAAATAAAATCACAGAATTGTTAAGTAGATATAAGGCACAATTCTTGGGTCAATATAGATTTCTCAAAATCTAACAATGAATTTCTTAGACACTCCCAAAATCCATATATAAAATGTTAAGGAGTTTTTGGTGACTAGTTTTTGAATTCTGCCTTTTCTCTAAGGGTTTTTTGTTTTTGTTTTGTGTTGTTGTGTTTTCTTGTTGTATTGTTTTGTGCTGTTGGTGCTGTGGCATCTTTATTAGGTCCTGTATCTCTAGAAGGATGGTCAAATTCTTCACATGAATGTTTAAGAACATGAGCATTAGGGAATTCTCAAACCAGGTTTATATCCTCTTTATTGATGTCCCTTTTGCCCAAGAAGGTTAAATGACAGATTGCAAGTCATTGCACAAGCGAACAGAGTATTTGAATACTGTGAAATGTGCCACTTGACAACTATTATTATTTTTCCTGCATTAACATTGGGTGAGAAATATTGTTATAACATGGTATTTAAATATGTAAATGAATGGAGTAGACCACAAATGCTCAATGCAACCCTAGGATACCTTTACATTAATGGAAAAATATTTCATACATCCCTAAGTGTATTTCAGTCATAACTACTTTTAGTGAAGATTTGGGGATTTTTTTGTTTCAATTATTTTTGTGGAAAAATATTTTTTAATTCTGTTTGTATATTAACCTGGAAATTAATTGCCTTTATAGTATTTATCTACCAACTAATGGACTGTGGATTCATCTTTGGTGGAGAGTTTAATGCTCTATTTGAGACACAAAAGAGTATTCCCTCATAAGAAGAATTTATGCTTTTCCAGCATATGTATAATGTTTAAAGTAGGAAAATTTGTGGCAAAATCACAGATTCTGACTATCTCATTTTCCTTCTTTTGCAGCCATACTTCCAGAATGTTCTGTTCACTGTCAACAGCAAAAAAGAAAGATAGAAAGAAAGAAAGAAAGAAAGAAAGAAAGAAAGAAAGAAAGAAAGATAAAGATGACTTGAAGTTTTAGCAGATGACTAAATGTTACAGTCTGTTCAAGTTGAGTACAGCTTTGCTCCAGGATGTTTCTACTTTTTCTGATATGAGAAAAAGCTGTCACACTTGCGATGTCTTTCAATGACACTGAGGAGGTGACTTGTTTTGGGGTTTTTTTTTGCTAGTCTGGGGTTTGAACTCAGGGCCTTAGCACTCTTCTTGCACTTTCTCAAGGCTAGCGCTCTAGTACTTGTTCCACACACTATTTCCTTCATTTTCTATGTATGTGTTACTGAGGAATCCAACCCAGGTCTTCATGCATGCCACGCAAGCACTCTACCAGGAGGCCAAACTCCCAGCCCCAGCAACATTCTTTAGTGGAGAATTTTTTTGACAGTCATGGGACTCGAACTCTGCACCTGGGTGTTGTTCCTGAGCTCTTCAGTTCAAGTGTACCGCTTTACTCATTGAGCCACAACACCACTTCCAGTTTCTGGTGGCTCATGGTCTCACAAAGTCTACAAAACTCTTACTGAAAGTATTACTCAGACTGGCTTGAACCACAATCCTCAGATCAAAGCCTCCTGAGTAGCTAGGATTGTAGCACTGCACCACAATGCCTGGCATGGGAAAATTATTTTGGTGGCCTGTATCTTGAATCATATAAGCTCATGTTGAATTTGGGTGGGTTTTTTTCTTTATCACCATTTTCAAGCAAATCTGAAACTGTACACTATGTGGTCTTATTGGATTTTGCTGAAAAGTTATAACATTTTCACATTTTTGTTTGGTATTTTTGCAGTTTTGGCTTCTGTGGGGTATTGGGCCAGGACAAGGGATTGAACTCAGGGCCTAGAGCATTAGATTAGGTTTTTGTTTTTTATTTTTTTTGCTTAAGACTCTCAGTGGTAGAGTGGTAGTGTGTGAGTACCTTATGTGATACTGAGGAATCGAAACCCAGGGCCTCCTGCATGCTAGGCAACATTTTACCACTAAGCCACATCAACTCCATTGACAGCCTTTTTTTTGTTTTGTTTTGTTTTTCCCAGTCCTGGGCATTGTCCTCAGGCTTTCTCAAGGCTAGAGCTCTGCCACTTGAACCCCAGTATCATTTCTGGCTTTTTGTATGTAGTACAGAAGAATTGAACCTTGGACTTCATGCAGACTAGGCAAGCACTCTACCACTAGGCTAAATTCCTGGCCTTGTGTTTGTATTTTAAATGTGAAGTGGGGACTGGGTATGTATGTGCTGATCTTGAGGACCATTTTTACCTAGGACTTTTCACAGAGAGTCCTGCCCTGTACAGAATGGTTGAGACTAACTGTTAGGTAAATGAAATCAGCATCCCATCCATCTGCATCCCTCCCAAACATGTGCATACCTCTATTGTCCTCAGGGTTAGTTTTTGGATGTGTTAGCCAGTGTCGGGGCTTGATTCATGGACTGGATGCTACCCCTTAGAATTTTTATACAAAGATTAGGCCTCTGGCAAATTTAACCACAACTCAACGTTCTGTTTTTTGCTGGTTAATTGAGGTAAGCGTCTTACAGTATTTATTGCATGGCTGATTTAGAACTGGAATCCTCAGATCTCATCTTATCTTGAGTACCTATGATTACAGTACTTACAAACTGTATGTTCATATCCATCTCTTCTGATCCAAACACTCATTGTTCAATCTAACTGACAAGATGTGAGGAAAGATGATTTACTGTATAATTTACTAGATGGGCTTCTAGTGAGTACATATTTCCACTTCCACTCTGAAGCCAAGGAAATGTTTCTGATATATATTTCAACTATCTCCAAAAGAATAAATAATTTGTGAGTATGTTTGCTAGTATTTCAGATAGGGGATGGTCTTAGGTGTTTGGAACATGGTGGGCAGAGTGCATCAGCTGGGTTGTGGGCACAGAGCTGATGTTTCAGACAGGAAGATTTTCATCCCAGACAGTTTGAATCCAGATCCTCTGATTTCAGGCCTTGAGTAGCTAGGATTACAAGTGTGAGCTGCCACCTCCAGCTGGTTCATTTTGGAAACCTTAATTGCTTCTCATTTTTCTTTCTTGGAAGATTGATCTAAGTTGGCTCTTTGTGCATCATGATAAAATGATTTGTATAATGCTTCTTAGCTTCTGGAATTGTTAATATTTGTTTCACCAGCACTGGATAAATGAAGGTGATTTAAAGCCAGTAGTATTTTCCTTCTGATATGTAGGGCAACTTACTTATATCATTTATCCTTGCCTTTGCTTTCCAAAAGCAAGCAACCTGATTCTGTAAAACCCAACTTCATGAGAATATTAGAGTTAGAAGCTATCATCTTCACACTTCAGTACAGTCCAGCTTTTATAAACTTATGTTACAATATTAGGTAGAAGAATGGTGACTGTTAGTTTCATAACTATTCCATAGGTTTTACTCTTTAAGGATCATTAACTCAAGAAGGTATTAAATACATTCAGGTAATAGTGGAACGTGGCTTGTACTGATTTAATGTGTGTGGAGATAAAAATCTGATTTCTTAGGATTACTAAAATGATTTCTTCAAATTTTCAGTACTAGACTGCTATGCTAAGTGGGAAGAGATAATAACGATGCTGAAATGCTAGGAATCAAGTGTGATGCAGAATTTCAGGGGAGAGCATTTGCTAGGGATATAATTTCTAAGGTTCATATCAAGTATATTGAACTAAAATACCAAATGATAGAGGACACAGCATCACATTTTGTTTGTTTTATGCCAGTCTTAGGACTTGAACCCAGGGCCTGGGAACTGTCCTTGAATGTTTTTTTTGTTTTTGTTTTTGTTTTTTTTTTTGTTTTTTTTTTGCTTATGGCTAGTCTTCTACCACTTGATCCACAGCTCCACTTCCAGATTTTTGGTAGTTAACTATAAATCAGAATCTCATGGAATTTGTTTGGGCTGGATTCAAACCTGATCCTGAGACATCAGTCTCCTGTGTAGATAGGATTCCAAGTGTGAGCCCCCAGATATGGCTCGTATCGTTCGTATATATATAGTCAGTCGTGATACTTGAACCCTGGGTCTGGGCCTGCGTGTTGTCCCTGAGCGCTTCAGCTCAAGGCTACCACCCTACCCCTTGAGCCATAGAGCCACATCTGGTTTTCTAGTGGTTAATTGGAAATAAGAGTCTCATGAATTTCAGTGCGAAGGCTGGCTTTGAACAGCTATCCTCAGTTCTCAGCCTCCTGAGTAGCTACGATTAACAGTGTGAGCCACCACCACTGGCTAAATTATTTTTTAAGTTAATTTTTTTTGTTAAGTTGATATACAGTTGGTATACAATTACATAAGCAATGAGTACATGTCTTGAGAAGATTGTTACCCCCTCCCTCATTTTTCTCTGTTTTCCAACCCTCAGCCTCCTGCTGAGGGAGTACAGGTTGTACAGTTCATTTCCATTCAGTGTCTTGTAAGTATCACTGTTGAATTGGTTCGCCCTTCATTCTTTCTTTTTACCTTTTTATTATACACTTTCCCTTCCCTAAATGAGATAAACCTATATAAAAGACACATTGTACCCAAATCAATTACAGTGACTACAGAGGCTAAAACTAAAGGGAAAAAGAACAAAGGAGGTAAAAATCAAATAAAAAGACAGAACATCATACAGTACCTTAGAAGCAACAACATCAAAAACAAAACAAAAAAACCTTGGGCTGAAAATGTAGCACAGAGATAGAGTGCTTGCCTAGCGTGTATGAAAACCTGGATTTCATTCCTCAGCACCACATAAACAGAAAAGCTGGAAGTGCCACTGTGGTAGATTGCTAATGTTGAGCACAGAGTGTCTCAAACTGACGAAACTCTTTGATTGTCACATTTAACTCAGGCTTCAAAACTTTGCTAGGAACTAGTTATGTGATTTGGAAAAAGTACAGTTTTCAAAAAATCACTAGCCAGGCGCTGAAGGGTCATAATTGTCATTCTAGCTAGCCAGGGAGATGGTGATTCAAAGCCATTGCAGGCATAAAAAAAGGTATAAGATTCTTCTCTCCACCTAACCACCAGAAAACTAAGTGGAGCTATGGCTAAAACTACCACAGCAGTAGCCTTGAGCAAAAAGAACTCAGAGACTTTGCCCAGGTCCAAAGTTCAAGCTCCCAAGAATGAAAAAAAAAACACCCAACAACAACAAAAAGAACCTGGATACCGGATACCTCAGTTTAGAAAGTATATCTAGATATCTGAGCAGATTTTTCCTAATCTTTCCTCATTCATCTCATGGAACCACATAATCTTGATACACATCTGACTAAGAGCCTGCTTTGTGCTTAATAAATTCATTCCACATACTCCAGTAGAATCTGGACAGCTACCAGCCATTTACCAATGCTTTATTCTACATTTAGGCCAGTAATGTCTTCATACCATCTACACAGTCAGCTATATCATCTTTCCACAAGAATCATTGATTGTAGAACACTCAGAATACTAAACAGTTGTTATAAAACCCCTTGATTCATTAAGAAAAATTCTGTACCACTTAGAGCAATTCTAATAATGGTCTTTACCTCCAGCCTCTTTTTTTTAAGTTTTTATTAACATTGATTTTTACATCATATTTCAAATATCATGTTTAAGAAACAAATATTCAAGAAGGGAATCTATATACAATCACTGGCACATACATTTTAGACTATACTTAAAATTAAGCTGAGTCTTTGTATGTCATAAATACATTTTAATCTATGTAATAAAACACATGTCTATAGAGTATGTAGTCAATCAGATTTTTATGTCTATGTAGTTATGTTTATATCTGCAAGACTATGTCCATAAACTTGGGTACCCAACTGTTGAGTCATCCCTCTTGTACTGTTTGAACCTAATATCCATATATTGAGGATACTATGTGCCTTTTGTTCCTTTGGTACTGACTTATCTCACTGAACATGATTCGCTCTAATTTCATCCACCTCCCTGAGAATCCCTTTATTTTATCTTGTCTGTTGGCTATGTAGAATTCTATTGTGTGTGTGTGTGTGTCTGTGTGTGTGTCTGTGTGTTTGTGTATTACATTTTTGTACCTACTCATCTGCAATAGGGCATCTGGTTGTTTCCTTCATCCAGCCTCATTTTCTACAGGTATTTTTTGTAGTCTCTTTTTTTATTGTTACGGTAATGTATAGAGGAGTTACAATTACATTTACAGGTAGTGGGTTGCATTACTTCTCACACATTGATACCCCTCCTCATGGTTTTGTCCCCAGTTTCCCCTCCCCACCCCTTCCCAATCATCTTGTTTTCCCCCTTCCCTTTCCTATTTCAATTAAACAAATAACATATATAAAATTTGCCAAGTTACAAAGTCAGATACAGAAACAATATGAGATTTACCAAAGGGCAAAAAAAGAGATGAGAAATAACATAGTAGATTAAGGACAACAATCACACAAGATTAAGGGTAACGACGACACAAGATATATCTCTTGTTCCCATATCCTAGAGATCCTTTCATTTAGTCTCATCCTTTATGATCTTATATACGTAGGATTTTGGGTTATTGTAATCCTCTGCTAGGAGAGTCCTAGATGTGTCCTAATTATTACAAATGAGGGAAATCATTGAGCTTATGTTCCTTTGGGTTTGAAGCTAGAATTACAAAGATGAGCCACAATACTGGCATGTCACTATCAAAGTAAATATTTTTTCTATTTTATTCTTCTATTGTTGATGGCTTTTCCTTCTTGTCCTACATATTTTCTCAAAAACTTCCTTCCCACTGAGGCTGAGTTTAGCCTAGTGGAGGAGTTCTTGTATAGCATGAACATAGACCCAGGTGCAATTCCTCAGCACAACATACATAGAAAAGAAAAGACAAAAGTGATGCTTTGGCACATGTGATAGAGCTCCAGCCTTAAGAAAAAAACAAAAACAAAAACAAGGACAGTGCTCAGGCCCTGAGTCTAAGCCAAGGACTGGCAAAAAAATTTCTCCCCAAAGTAGATTTTTAAAATTTTTATACTTTTTTGATTTTGTTGTCAAGGTGATAAACAAAGAGATTGCTGTTATATATGTAATGAGTATATTTCTTGGAAACACTGTTATCCCCCCTCTATTTCTCTCTCTTTCCCTTCTCCCAAAGTCATAAAGTTCATTTCCAACAAATATATTTATATTTTCATTATTGAAAACAATATTTTGAAACGTGTTGAAATAAATGATATAGGCAGATATCATTTACCAAAACAGATTACTTGAACTCTAAAATACACATTCAAGGTATCTTTTCTCAAAAAATTGTTCTAATGCTATAAAACTAATAAAAATAAAAAGAATTTTTAGTTATTAATTTCTTAAGTTTTGCCTTTACCATTATTACACTAAGCATACTGTTTATGGTATTAATACAGACAGCATGAAATATGATCATGTAAAAAAAATTAAATGATTAAAAATAGTAAGGTTGGAGGCCAGGAGTTTGGCTTGTTGGAACAAGCCCTGGACTGGCAAAAACAAAGTAGATAAATCAGATCTATTTCAAAATGTGTGGAAAATGGTATGATTTCTTGTTTGGCTAGTCCTGGGGCTTGAACTGAGGGAAGAGGAACTGTCCTTGGCCACTTTTTGTTCATGGTTACCATTCAGACACTTGAGGCACAGAGCCTCATCTGGCTTTTTCTGTGTATGCAGTGCCTAGGAATTGAATTAATGGCTTCTTGTATACTAGGTGAACACCCTACGACTAGGCCACACTCAAGGCCAAAGTAGAATTTTGATGCAGTTGTGGAGTTTTAATTATCTTAAATATTTGTACAAAGCACAATGGATATATAAACAGACAAACACACAACAGAGTCTGACATGTTACTTCAGTTTCTCTGGAATTTCTCCCAATTGACAGAATACCTTTCTAGGCATCTCATTTGCTCTGTCCTTAAGCTTTTGTAGCTGACCTGTCTTTCCCTGGTGGCCTGGCCTGGATTCCTGGTGATTCCATGCACTTGACATTAATCCTGAGAGCAAGGTAAAGAGATGTCTTTTTAGGAAGGGGGCAGGGAAGCTCTAAATCCAGACTGGTCTCCAAGTTGCCTTCAGGCAGTAATTCTACCTCAGAGTCCTCAGAAGGGTTCGCCTCCTCATAAGAAACAGAACCTTCTTCCTGAGTGAAGAGGGGGGCAGATACTAGATTGTCGACTGGAGATTGCTTCTCCTGAGGTGAGACAGATGGGTCTGGATATTTTGTGAGGACCGATTCGCTTTCTTCCAGTGAATCCAGTATTGAGACTGCACTTACTGCTTCCCCCGCACATAAGCTGGGAACACTTTCCATGAGCCCAGCCGGTGGCCGTTTAGCCTGCACAATAAGTGGAGTGTTGCTCTGACTCACGTGGACTGACTCTGGGTGCACTGTGAAAGCAAAGGGAAGGAAATTTGCCTCCTTTTTTTCTTCCTCCAGAGTATCTGCATGTTCAACGGTGTCACATGTGGGGTTCAGAGCAGAAGGTATATCCACAGGACTGCAAACCTCTTTGGTGTTTTCTACAGAAGGCCCATGCTTTCTGGAGTGCAGTGATGATTCTCCATCTCCATCAGTCACCAGTTACACCGGTGGATTTTTCATCTGGAGTTCAGGAGAAGATCTTCTACCAAACCTAAGAAAGAAAATAGGTACAGCATTCTAAGAGTGACCTCTGCAAGCTGAAGCGTCACTCAACTTCCATGAGGCTCTAATGGAGGAAGCTGTAGAATTGGAGTTTGGACTGAACCCCTAGGAGATGTACGGTCTTTCTAATGAGTGCTTATGCCTGAGTCATTTCAAACAGAGAACAGACATTACCTGGCTGAAACCACCTAAAAAGGGCAATTTGCCAAGCTGGGGAGAAGTAAGGGCCAAATAGTACCTATACCAGGTGAGCTTCCTATTCACAGGCTCTGAGACGCCCATACCAGGTCTTCTACTTTGTTTGGTCTTACTGGTCATGCATTCTTCCCCTACTCAAAAGGGATGTGTAAGTGGAAGAGCAGCTCTGAGGCCAGCAAGTGGACCTCACATAGAGTCTGTGTTGTGTCAGGGTGTGGCAGTTCTTGAGCTCATAAAAATCACTGGAGTAGAAGTTCATCCACATCATTGAAGATGGAACACAGGATGCTGCGGGCTCATTGGGGACAAGGAAAGTGGGAGCCTTCTCTCTCCATTCTCAGCCTTCTACCAAAGCCCCTTTCTTGCAGGACTCTAATGCTGTGGCTGTCCTGCAGAGATGTGCACTTGTATGCTGGGAGGAGGGAAGAGACACCAGAGAACAGGATGATTTTACACCCCACTTTCAGAAGCTTCTTAGAGAGAATCCTTCAAAATGCTCAATGTCATACACAATGAGAAGGTTGTTTCCCCATGGGATCTGACTTTCTGCACACAGCTCTAGCTGTAATCCATGAGTGTCCACACTCACAATCACACCCACAACTCTGTTATTTTTTTTTGGTGGTCGTGGGGCTTGAACTTAGGGCCTGGCCACTGTCCTTTGGCTTTTTCCTCAAATCTAGAACTCTGCCACTTGACACATAGCATTACTTCCAGCATGTTTTTTCTTTCCATGTTTGTTGTACTGAGCAATCGACCTGGACCTCGGTGCATGCTACCCTAGCACTCTACTACTAGGCCAAACCCCAGGGGGCCTACAACTGTATTATTTAACATCCACTGAAGTCCCAACCTCAAGATCTGGTGGAAATCACAAGTGATGTGCAAACAAGAGAATTGTGCTTTGATTAGATGCCTCAAAAATACCCAGTTTTTTAGGCGGGCATGGTGGCTCATGCCTAGAAATCTAACTACTAAAGATACTGAGATGTGAGGAAGGAGGGTCACAGCCAGCTCAGGCAAAAAAGACTGTGGGAATCTTATCCCAAATTAACCACCAAAAAACCTGGAATTTGTGCTGTGGTTCAAGGGATAGAGTGCTAGCCTTGAGCTGAAGAGCTCAGTGACACCACCCAGGCCCAGAGTTTAAAATCTCATGAACAATAAAAAAATATACCCAGTTTTACATGACAGATATTCTATTTCTGTATAACCCCACTTACTTCTTTACTTGCTCATCTTCCTCCCAGTTACGGTGCATGGATCTGTAGCAATGGAAGGAGAGAAAGGAAGTCAACTCTATGGTTTTCCAATGTGGAGCTAACAAGACAAGTACAGGGCTAACTAAATCCCAGGCAGGAATATAAAGCTACCCAAGTGAGATATGTCTATAGGTTAATGAAAATTCTGCTAAGAGGCCTCTATACATCTGTCCAAAGCAAATGCACCACTGGCTCATGCCTCTCATTTTAGCAACTCAGTACGCTGAGATCTGAGGATCACAGAGGGAAGCCAGTTTAGTGAGGAAAAGCCTAAAGGCACTTGTCTTCAATTAGGCAACAAAAAGCCAAAACTGGGCCAATGGCTCAAATGACAAAATGGTAATCATTGAAAACCAAAGGGATGGCCATCAGCCCTGGGTTCAAGTTCAATTGCCAGCAGTGGGCCCCACACCAAAATGTAAATGCTTTGGGATATGAACAGGCAAAGCTAATACAATCCCTTCCTGATGGCTCAGAAGTGATTCAGTCCTAGCCTTTCCTGTGTCTCCAGTACTTCACAGGCCTCCACCATTGCTACTTAAAACCTTATTTCCTCCTGGGAAATGGGATTTCCTAGGACCTCACCTAGGTGAGGGCTGCAATTGCGTGCCACTCACTCATACCTGTAATCCAACTTCTCAATAAGCACATTGCTCAGACTCCAGTAGCTTCTGAGGGAAATGAAATGGCATGGTGGCCCAGTCCTAATAAAGTAGCCAGCTTGTGCACTTGAGTCATGCTTAGCTCCCCTGTGAACACCCCAATGAACCAAACAGGCTCAGAGAGCTGCCAAGTATTCCAAGACTTTGCCAGGAGGGGCTGAGCAGCCTGGGTTTGGAGGGGAAACACTCACTTTTTCAAGAGAATAACCAGCAACTGCTCCATTGTACCTCACTCTCTGAAATTGTGAAGGACATTTCCCACATAAAAGAGATCACCTTTCTGGTAGGCAGGGATCAGTTTTATCAGCAGCATCTCCAACAGACCTTCCTCCAGGATCCATAGGTTACAAGGCTCATTCAGAGTCTGAGCTGACTCACTATGGTGGCAAAAACATAGAAATGGGAGCACAGGGGCCCGGAGTTTGGCCTAGTGGTTAAAGTGCTTGCCTAGCATGCATGAAGACCCAGCTTCGATTCCTCGGTACCATATACATAGAAAAAAGCCAAAAGTGGTGCTGAGGCTCAAGTGGTAGAGCTCTAGCCTTAAGAAAGTCCAAGGACAGTGCTCAGGCCCTGAGCTCAAGCCCAGGACTGGCAAAAAAAGAAAAAGAATGTGTGTGTTCTTTAGAAAAAAAAGAAATGGGAGCAAACTTCACATTGAGGAATTGGTATAGAGTAGATTGAAAATACCACAAAGTGTCATCTCAGTATAGATACTTGAAAGCAACAAGAAGGTTGTAGTTTGTGGGTAGGCTGAGGGGGTCACATAGATTTCCTCTCAGTAATATGCCTCATTTGAGTTGCCCTGTATTTTCCTGGCTACCTTCCTAGAGAAAGGCCTGATATACTGGATTCATGGCTTGGCACTGATCCAGGATCTACATCTTTGAGTGAGGCATCCACATGTTTCATGCCTGATACCGAGTCTTCTGATCTTTGGCAACAGCACAGCAACATCTTTCTTGTTCCTGAGCCGCAGGCCAAGAGAGCTGGCTTGAGCTGGTTGTCAGATACAGTGGCTTGGTTACCATGGTTCCATATTCTGTTCCATTGTGAGGGAGGTAGGGTCACCTCTCAGGGCCCAATGACCAAAGCTCCTTGCTCACAGAAGACCTCCTCAAAGACATACTGGAAGCTGAAATCTCCCCTCCCATCTCACAATATACATGTGGTTGCAGTAAACAGCAAACCCTGTTGGTCGAATCCCAACATCTTTAACCTAGCCCAGCTATCAGCCTGGTCTCAGACTCAAGGAGCCTTTCTTAGGTAAGATCCAACATTAACTGTCACTATTCCCCTCATACTGCACAAGTCATTTTGCTTCGCAGTGCCTTCTCAGCCTCCATGTTGCCCCTTGCACATTTTTTTGATAGTCTTGGGGCTTGATCTCAGAGCCTGATCATTGTTCTTGGGCTTTCTTTATTTTTTTCCTTTTTTGTTTTTTATTGTAATTAGTAAAAGGGTTACATGTTATTTGCCAGATAGAAGGTGTATTAATTCACATACATTGATACCCTTTCACATGTCCTGGTACCCATTTCCCCCCACCCCCCTCCCTTCTTGGTTTTCCCCCCTTCCCTATCAAATTTCAAATATCCAAATACAAATAACTTCAATATATCAGATAAAAAGTGAGATACTATACCAATATGAGATAACCAAGGGATAGCAAAGGAGATGAGACACAACATAGTATACTAAGGACAACAATTATTCATTATATGGCTTTTGTTTCAATATCCTGGAGGTCCTTTCAATTAGCTTCACATTATATGGCCTTATGTATCAAGATTTTGCTCTATTGCAGATCTCTGCTAGTAGAGCCCAAGGTTTCTACTGATTATGACGAATGAGGGAAACCATTGAGCCTAAGTTCCTTTGAGTCTGGCTTACTTCACTTAATATGACTTTTTATAAGTCTTTCCATTTCCTAACAAATGGGGTGATGTCATTCTTTCTGACAGCAACATAGAATTCCATTGTGTACAAATACCACAACTTGTTGATCCACTCATCAACTGAGGGACATCTGGGTTGGTTCCATATCTTTGCTATGGTGAATAGTGCTGCAATGAACATTGTTGTGCTAGCGGATTTAGTATGTCCTTGGTTCTGGATGGCTGAGTAAATGCCAAGTAGTGGAATTGCTGGGTCAAAGGGGAGTTCTATGTTTAGCCTTTTGAGGCACTGCCACACTGCTTTCCATAGTGGTTGAACGAGTTTGCACTCCCACCAACAGTGTAGTAGTGATCCCTCCTGGCCACATCCCCTCCAGCATCTGTTGTTTTCCGTTTTCCTGATCCTCGCCATTCTAACTGGAGTGAGGTGGAATCTTAGAGTTGTTTTGATTTGCATTTCTTTTATGACCAGAGATGTTGAGCATTTCTTTATGTGTCTTTACGGCATTTTTGTTTCTTCTTCAGAGAAGACTCTCTTTAAGTCTTTGGCCCATTTTTTAATGGGATGGTTGTTACTTTGGAGGTTAGTTTTGGAGTGATTCAATTTTTTGAGTTGTTGATATATTATAGATATGAGGCCTTTGTCCGTTGTTTGGTTGGTGAAGATCTTCTCCCACTCTGTAGGCTTCGTGATTAGATTACTATGTCCTTTGCCATACAAAAGCTCTGCAGTTTAATGCAGTCCCACTTATCCAGCCTTTCTCTGATTTGTTGTGATTCTTGGTCCTTATTAAGAAAGTTTTGACCTGTGCCAAGGAGGCCTAGTGTATCTCCTACTCCTTCCTGTAAATTTTTCAATGTGTCAGCTTTTACCTCCAGGTCTTTGATCCATTTGGAGTTAATTATAGTGCAAGGTGACAACGAACGATCCAGCTTTAGTTTTCTGGAGGTGCTTAACCAGTTCTGCCAGCACAACTTGTTGAAGAGGCTGTCTTTCTTCCATTCTAATTTTTGGCTCCCTTGTCAAAATTAGGTGGCCATAGGTCTGTGGTTTAATATCTGGGTCCTCAGTTCTATTCCATTGGTCTTCAGGCCTGTTCCTGTGCCAGTACCAAGCTGTTTTGGAATTATAGCTCTGTAATACAGTCTAAAGTTTGGAATTGAAATTCCTCCAGCGCTGTTCTTTCTGCTAAGAAGTGTTTTTGCTATACGGGGTCTTTTATTATTCCATATGAAATTTTGGATTGCCTCTTCTATTTCTTTAAAGAATGACATTGGGATATTGATGGGTATTGCATTGAAACACAGCAGGGATCTGAAGGGCCGACCAGCAGCCAAGTTCACCTTCTGAGAACCAAAAAGGCACGGCTCCGCCCTTGGAGCCCACATCCCCAGCTGGCCCCGCTCCTGGGAACAGAGGTGTCTCCTGCTAGTCCAGCTGAGAGCCCCTGAAACTCTCAATCACCAGACTCTAGGCTTGGGCCACCCCTGGATGCAGCACAGGAAAACGTTTGCCAAGCGCGCTCAGACGGAAGCTCGCAGATCCATCCGATGGTCCACTGTGAGGCCACTGGTTGGGCTAAGAGCTAGTCGTGCAGCAACACGTAAGTTTTATTCTAATGCTTTCCAAACTTTGTACTCAAATACACTACCTACTTACCCCCTGACCTCTCTCATTCTATTTTTCTACCTCTGGACCTCTGCTCGTCTTTCAACCCTTATACTGCATGGATCTACACTTGATGCCTGTTGAGCAACACTGTATATCTCGGTGTTTAATTATTCTCTAGGCTCAAAGGGACTTAAAGACAATGGAGATTGGTTTGAGAGACTTATTGTTTTGGGTATAAATCGCTTATCAGTGGATTATTAGACTAGTTGGTAACTGCACAAAAAGAAAGAGTGATAACACCAATCAAAACTTGTGAACATCTAGAGTCTGCCAGCTACAGAGGTTTAGGTTGGTTATATCTGAAAAACTATAATCGTGTTCAGTATTAATCTTGCTCCCATTTTCAAATGGGCAGAACAAGAAACTCAAGAAAAATGTCAAATCAAGAAACATCATCCCCAACCCCCCCACACCCATGGTAAATAACCAACGGAACAGTCACTGGAAAACCTAGAGGAGAGTCTTCCAAGTGCTGTACACATGCAATGGATAAACATCATTAATGAAAAATGTGAAAATATAAAGAAAGAGATAAGGGAGGAAGCCATAGCGGAACAAGAGGAAACCATAAACAAGGTGATAAGTGAAAAAGAAGAAGCCATAAAGGAGGCCATAATAAAGGTTTTTCAAAGAAAGATGGATGAATTCATAGAATCCACAAATAAAAAGGTGACCGAACTCCAGCAAATGTTCAAAGAAAATAAAGCTACTGAGCTAACCACTCAAATGGAAATGAAGGAGCTAAAGAAATCCATACATGATCTAAAAGAAGAGATGTAAGGTATCAAAAATGAGCAATTAGTAGCAAGGGAGATGAAAAATAAAGTAGATAGCTTTGATAGCAGGTTAGACAATGCAGAGGAGAGAATTTCCGGGGCTGAAGAAAATTTAGTTATTATAGAGAAAGAACAGAAAATGAGTCAATCCAAATCTAGGAAAAATGAAAGAGCGCTTCAGGAGGTCCAACAAACAATTAGGAAACCTAATTTAAGGCTAATTGGTATTGAGGAGGGCGTGGAGAAAGAGGTCAATGGTATTGGTAATATACTTCAGGCAATCATCTCAGAGAATTTCCCAAATATCCAGAAGGGCAGACCCATCCAGATACAAGCTTTTAGAACCCCAAACAGACCTGACCAGAAAAGAACACCCGCCACCACATTGTAATCCGAACTGGATCAATAGAAACCAAAAAAAGGATCCTAAAGGCAGCCAGGGAAAAGGGTTCAGTAACCTATAAAGGAAAACCAATCAGAATAACCCCAGACTTCTCACCAGAGACCATGCAAGCAAGAAGTGACTGGAAGCATATATGTCATGCCCTTAAGTCAAATAACTACCAACCAAGAATACTGTACTCAGCTGAGCTCTCATTCATAACTGAGGGAACAATAAAAACATTCTATTAAAGGGAAAAGCTGCAACAATATGTCACAACAAAACCAACACTACAGAGAGTTCTCAAAGAGGTTCTATACATAGAAAACCAAAATAAATCCAATATAGGGAAAGAAATGGCACCTAAACAGCATACAATCAAAGGACCACAAGAACTGTCAAGACACAGGCCCAAATAAAAGCTTTTAAAAATGGTAGGACCTAATAAATATCTCTCAATGCTAACTCTCAATATTAATGAATTCAACTTCCAATTAAATGGCATAGGCTGTCTAGTTGGATCAAAAAGCAAGAGCCATCCTTCTGCTGTCTTCAAGAGACACATCTTACCCAAAAAAACAAGCATCTCTTGAAAGTGAGAGGTTGCAATAAACTCCATCAAGCTAAAGGCCCCCATAAACAGGCTGGAGTTACCATCCTCATATCAGATAAAATAGACTTCAAACCAAAATTAGTAAGAAAAGACAAAGAAGGTTACTACATACTACTAAAGGGATCTTTCCTCCAGGAAGACATAACGATCCTAAATATTTACACACCCAATCCCGGAGCTCCAAACTTCATCAAGCAAACTTGACTTACACTAAAACCATACATAAATAGAAATACAGTGATTGTCGGTGACTTTAACACACCACTCTCGCCTATGGACAGATCAACAAGGCAAAAACTCAGCAGAGAAACCTTAGAACTGAACAACTATATAGACCAACTAGATCTAACAGACATCTGCAGAATATTCCACCCAGCAACAACAAAATACACGTTTTTCTCAGCAGCACATGGAACATTTTCCAAAATAGATCACATCTTAGGCCATAAAACAAACCTGGACAAATTCAGAAACACTGAAATTATTCCATGCACACTCTTAGAACACAAAGGCATCAAACTGGAACTGAACACACATCTCCACCAATGAAAACCCTGTAACGCATGGAGACTGAACAACACATTGTTGAATCACCAATGGGTCATCGCATAGATCAGAACAGAAATCCAACAGTTTATGAAATTTAACAATAAGGAGCACACAAAATACCAACTCCTTTGGGACACAGCAAAAGGAGTACTCAGAGGACAATTTATACCTCTGAGTACCTACAACAACAAGTTGGAAAAATTGCAAACCAACAAGTTAATGTCCCACCTTAAGCTCCTGGAAAAAGAGCAACAAACCAACCTTAATCCCAGTAGATGAAAGCAAATGATTAAAATCAAAGCAGAATTAAATGATTTGGAATCCAAAAAAACTATAGAAAGAATCAAGAAAACAAGGAGTTGGTTCTTTGAAAGAATTAACAAAATTCACAAGCCCTTAGCAAATCTTACCAAAAAAAGAAGAGAGAATATCGAAATAAACAAAATCGCAGATGAAAATGGTAATATCATGACAGAAATTACCAAGATCCAGAATATCATGAGGGAATACTTCTCAAACCTTTACGCCAACAAATTTGAGAATCTAGATGAAATGAATGAATTCCTAGCCAATATTAACATACACACACTGAACCAAACAAGAACTAAGCCAAATCAACAGGCCTATTTCAAGGTCTGAAATAGAAATGGCAATTAGAGAACTTCCACCTAAGAAAAGCCCAGGGCCAGATGGATTCACAACTGAATTCTATAAGGTCTTCAAAGCAGAGCTCACACCAATACTCCTCAAGCTCTTCAACGAAATTGAAAATGAAGGTTCCTTACCAAACTCATTCTATGAAGCCAGTGTAACCCTCATCCCCATACCAGACAGAGATTCATCAAAGAAAGAGAACTATAGAACTATATCTTTGATGAATATCGATGCAAAACTTCTCAACAAAATACTGGCCAATCGTCTACAACAACTCATCAAAAAAAAATTATAAACTATGTTCAAACTGGATTCATCACAGGGAGGCCAAGCTGGTTCAACATACGCAAATCAATTAATATACTTCAACACATCAACGGGAGCAAGGACAAAAATCACATGATTGTCTCAATAGACGTGGAAAAGGCATTTGACAAGATCCAACACCCCTTTATGGTAAAAGGTCTGGAGAAACTAGGAATCCATGGAACATTCCTCAATGTAATAAAGCCTGTGTATGAGAAACCTACTGCTAGTATTACACTTAATGGTGAAAATCTAAAGCCATTCCCTCTAAAATCACGAACAAGACAAGGATGCCCACTCTCTCCACTACTCTTTAACATAGTACTAGAATTCCTAGCCAGTGCAATAAGGCAAGAAGCAAGCATAAAGGGGATCCAAGTAGGGAAAGAGGAAATAAAACTATCCCTGTTTGCAGATGACATGATTCTGTATTTAAAGAATCCTATAGACTCTACTCCCAAGCTCCTTGAGCTGATTCAAAACTTTGGAAGAGTAGCAGGCTATAAAATCAACCCTCAAAAATCAACTGCCTTCCTTTCTGCCAACAGTGAGAGGAACGAGGCAATAATCAGGAAAGAAACTCCTTTCACAATAGCCTCAAAGAAAATAAAGCACCTAGGAATTAGCTTAACTAAGAATGTAAAGGACCTTTTTGATGAAAACTTTAAAACCCTAAAAAAGGAAATTAAAGCAGAACTAAGGAAATGGAAAAACCTCCCATGCTCCTGGATTGGAAGAATCAACATTGTGAAAATGACAATCTTGCCAAGAGCTATCTAGAAATTCAATGTAATACCCATCAATATCCCAATGTCATTCTTTAAAGAAATAGAAGAGAAATAAAAGAGGCAATCCAAATTAGGATTTCTTTAAGCTATAGCTTTCCCGCCGAGCCACAGCACCACTGACAGCGTTTCTATGTATGTGGTACTGAGGAATCAGCGTTAGTCTTTTTGTGTGGTAGCCAAGCACTCTATCACTAGATCAAACTTCCAGCCCATTGCACATATTTGTGACTTTGATCTACTAGGACGTTGATAGGTTTCTGTATCCTAATCTATTATTTTTCCCTGATGAACACCTGTGCTGTCATCTGTAAAAAATGCAGGTGGGAAAATCATAGAAGTATTGGTGAAATAAAAAATGCATTACATACCTACATAAGTGTTCATTCTTTGTAGGAGAAAGGATATTTTGATATGATGATGATGACTATTTATAAATACTATATCGGGGTTGGAAGTTTGGCCTAGTGGTAGAGTGCTTGCCTAGCATCTATGAAGATCTGGGTTTGATTCCTCAGTACCACGTAAATAGAAAATCAAGTAGTGGCACTGTGGCTCAAGTGGCACAGGGCTAGACTTGAGAAAACCCAAGGAAAGTGTTCAGGCCCTGAGATCAAGCCCCAGGACTGGCAGAAGAAGAAGAAAAGGAAGGGAAAGAAAAGAAAGTGCTTTTTACAAGCTAGTCATGCACAGCATTTCCGCTGAAATCTTCGCTTCTGCATCTGTGACCTATTCCTTTCCCTCAATATAGACAAGAAAAACAGATTTCATAACTTGCCATGCTGTTGTCCAATCTCTGGATATTAATTCAAGATACAATAATCCCTTAGATATCATGTGTGTGTGCATGTATGTGTACGTCTGACAGTTGTGCATGCACAAGTGTGTATAGGGCCCTAAGGCTTACTCTCAGGGCCTATGTGATAATCCTGAGCTTCTTTTCCTCAAAGGTATTTGTCTTTCACTTTAGCTTATTGTAGCTAGTTGTAGTTGAGAGATTCACACAATTTCCTGTGCATTGGAACTGATTTCTCATATGCCCAGTGCTGGTTTCTCATACAGTTAATTGTAGCTATAGAGTTGGCTGAGATCTAGTTAGAAGCCAGCCCTGGAAACAAAGTCACTAATAGAGATCTTTTTCTTCCGTTAAGCACACACACAAAAATGGAAAAAGTAGAATTATGACTCAGATCCTCTTGTACCACCCATGAGAAAAAATAGTAATTGACAGCACCTGGTCCCTGAGAGGAGAGGACCCAGATATTAAACCAAAGACCTATAGCCATCCAATCTTTGACAAGGGAGCCAAAAAATAGAATGGAAGAAATGTAGCCTCTTCAACAAGTTGTGCTGGCAGACCTGGTTAAGCACCTGCAGAAAACTACAGTTGGATCCTTCTTTGTCACCGGGCACTAGAATTAACTCCAAATTGATAAAGACCTGGAGGTAAAAGCTGACAAACTGAAAACTTTACAAGAAGGAATAGGAGATACACTAGGCCTCCTTGGCACAGGTCAAAACTTTCTTAATAAGGACCAAGAATCACAACAAATCAGAAAAAGACTGGATAAGTGGACTGCATTAAACTGCAGAGCTTTTGTATGGCAAAAGACATAGCTAGTAAATTAATTAGGAACCCTACAGAGTGGGAGAATATCTTTACCAACCAAACAACGGACAAAGGCCTCATATCTAAAATATATCAACAACTCAAAAAATTGAATCACTCCAAAACTAATCTCCAAAGTAACAACCATCCCATTAAAAAATGGGCCAAAGACTTAAAGAGAGTCTTCTCTGAAGAAGAAACAAAAATGGCCTATAGACACATGAAGAAATGCTCAACATCTCTGGTCATAAAAGAAATGCAAATCAAAACAACTCTAAGATTCCACCTCACTCCAGTTAGAATGGCCAGGATCAGGAAAACGAATAATAACAGATGCTGGAGGGGATGTGGCCAGGAGGGATCACTACTACAGTGTTGGTGGGAGTGGAAACTCGTTCAACAATAATGGAAAGCAGTATGGCAGTGCATCAAAAGGCTAAACATAGAGCTCCCCTGTGACCCAGCAATTCCACTACTTGGCATTTACTCAACCATCCAGAATCTAGGGCATACTAAATTCACTAGCACAACAATGTTCATTGCAGCATTATTCACCATAGCAAAGATATGGAACCAACCTAGATGTCCCTCAGTTGATGAGTGCATCTACATGTTGCGGTATTTATACACAATGGAATTCTATGCTGCTCCCAGAAAAAACGACATCACCCCATTTGTTAGGAAATGGAAAGACTTAGAAAAATTCATATTAAGTGAAGTAAACCAGACTCAAAGGACCTTAGGTTCAATGGTTTCCCTCATTCGTCATAATCAGTAGAAACCTTGGGCTCTACTAGCAGAGATCTGCAATAGAGCAAAACCTTGATACATAAGGCCATACAGTATGAATCTAATTGAAAGGACCTCCAGGATATTGAAACAAAGGACATATAACGAATGACTGTTGTCCTTAATATACTATGTTATCTCTCATCTCCTTTGCTGTCCCTTGGTTATCTCATATTGTTACACTATCTCGCTTTCTTATCTGATATATTGAATATATCTGTAATTGGTTATTTGAAATTTGATAGGGAAGGGGGGAAAACCAAGACAGGTGGGGGGTTGGGGGGAAGGGGAATGGGTACCAAGACATGTGTAAGAGTATCAATGTATGTGAATTAATGCACCTTCTATCTGGCAAATATCATGTAACCCTTTTATTAATTACAATAAAAATATTAAAAAGAAAGAAAATAATGAAAAAATTAAAATTTCTGAGGAATTGATAAGGATAAAGTTGCCTGTGAATAATCTTGTCTTTTCAGATTCCCCCAAGAGTTTATATCTACCTACATTTTATCTAAGTTTTGTAAAGATATTTATACATATTCTATCTTTTTTTGCCAGTCTTTGGCTTAAGCTCAGGGCCTGAGGATTGTCCTCGGATTTTTCTCAAGGCTAGAACTCTACCACTTGAGCCTCATCACCACTTCTGCCTTTTTCTAAGTATGTGGTACCAAGGAATAACACCCGGGTCTTCATGCATGCTAGGTAAGCACTCTAGTGCTAGGCCAAATTCCTGCCCCATATATTCTATCTTTCTTAAACAGAGATACCCATCCAAAGAAACACACACACAAACTCACATACACTATACCACATACCCATATGTGTCTGACTATGTATGTATGTATAGTCATATGTATTAATCTGTCTCTCTATATAAATGCATTAAGAATATGTATTTAGACAAACAGATAGGATACATAGACATATAGGTCTCAGGGATTTTCAGATTCTGTGTAAGTCTTCTGAGTGCAACTTATCATTCTATTGTTTGTCAAGTTAGAGTCCCTCTAACTTTTGGCCGGCTCTTTGTCCTTTGCTACTTTTTTTTGTTGTTGTTTTTGTGAGTCCTTGGGTTTGAAATCTCAGCCTGGGTGCTGTCACTGAGATTTTTTAACTCAAGGAAAATGCTCTACCACTTGAACCACAGCACCCATTCCTGATTTTTTCAGTGGTTTATTGTAGATAAGAGTCTCATTGAGTTTCTGTCCTGTTTGGCTTTGAACTGTGATCCTCGGGTCTCAAACTCCTGAGTAGCTAGGATGAGAGGCTTGAGTCACCAGTACCTGGTTTCTTTGCTTCTTTTACCCTACTTTTTTTGGCCCCACCACAGCTATGGTATCTACCTTCCTATGTTCTCTCCACCTGCCCGCAGCCAGGGGTCTGACAGATGCTTTCCACCCACTAATTTATGTCCTCCTCTGTCTCGGCTGGCAACTAAGTAATGCACTCATGGTCTTGATGCCAAACACAAAGCCATGTGATTGTTTCTCAGTGTGGAAGGTCCCATCAGATTTCTAGCCCCACAGAGGCTCAGGTTGATGCTCCTCCAGGGCTTCTTAGATTGTTCTCGTAGTAATCAATAACACCTTTGTCATCACTTGACTAGCTACTTCATGGACTATACCTGCATTCCCTCCAGAATTAGATACCCTTACCAGCAGGACCCACAAGAGTGGATTAGGTGTGGGGTCTGTAGGTGGATCAGAGCCTCTCTAATTTAGAGGGGATTTCTCCACTACAGGAAATGGAATACACATTTAAATCCACATTCCTGACGTGACCATCTCAGGCAGAAGTTCTTATCAAATGTGGCACCGCCTACTTCTGCCATAGGGTTGATGACCCAGCACCACAGAGAATGTATTCACCCAGGCCCAATGGGACCCTGAACTTTTAGGTAGGGTTTGGCTTTGGAGGTCATGAGATCTCAGTCTACAAAGGATGAGCCCCCTCCCATGAGGCATAGCGAACAGAGCCAAAGTGCAACCCAGTTAAGCAGCAGATCAAGTTTCCCATCTTCAGTAGGGTATGGTTTGAAAACTGTGCATAGCTAATATTTGAGGTTCTGTTTGAAGCCAGCTTAGAAAGGAAAGTCCATGAAACTCTCATTTCCAATTAACTGCCAAGAAAAAGCCATAAAACACCTGGCATCAAGCTCCAGAATCTGTGCACCTGACATTTTAGTGGCTAACAAGCCCACCCACATTTCTGTGGCCAAAAGAAATCTCGGCATTGAGATTTTAGCATTCTTGGTATCCAAGTTTGGATGCACTAAAACTGCTTTCACTTAGATCCCACCATTCCCGTGACTTTTTGTGAGATTTGTCAATATCTCTCTGTACTTTAGCTTAATGTATTATCATCCATAACCTTCCATGAGACTGTCCTCATGACAAAGAAACATGCAGTCTGGCTTTGTATATGTAATCATTGCACAATGAAAACATGGAACATAATATTGTACTTAAAAATACTATATGTCCATACCCATGCATGCAGCAGAAAGTAAAAAGAATCACTTTTGACCGAATTTACGCTACCAAATACTTACCACATTTCTTACTACATCCAGTTGTCTCTCTCATACCCTGGATTTTTTTTGCCAGTCCTAGATGTTGAACTTATGGCCTGACAATTGTCATTGCACTTTTTCAAACCCAGAACACTGTTGCTTGAGCCACCGCACCACTTCCAGCTTTTTCTATGTATATAGTACTGAGGAATAGAAACCGGGTCCTTATGCATGCTATGCAAGCACTCTACTACTAGGTTAAACTCCCAGCCCACATCCCTTATATTTCCATAATCATCTTTTAAGTAGCTACTGTTCATCTTTTCCATGTTTCCTTCCCCCCCCACCCCCGGGGTGGGAGATGGGATCAGGGGCTTGAATTTGGCTTGGGTGCTACACTGAGCTCTTCAGCTCAAGGTACTACCCTTGGCCAAGCCCCACTTCCCATTTTCTAGAGGTTAATTAGGGATAAGCTTCTCAGGTCCTTTTGTGGCTGGGCTGGCTTTGAACCTTGAGCCTCAGATCTCAGCCTCCAGAGTAGCTAGGATTACAGGTGTGAGCCACCATGCAGAGCCATGCTTCTAATTTTTTACACTACTGTAAGTTTAACAAATCTATGTCTTAGTTTTGTCTTGGTACAAAATTCTGAAGGGAGCTGGTTAAAGGAATAATTAGTGGTGGTAGAAAGAATTCCCCCTCCTCTTAACTTCACCTCCAGAACAGTGAGAAAGCACAGATTCTTGACATTATGAACATCGGTGCTTTATTTAGACTCATTCAGCAGAACAAGAGAAAAGGCTAATAGTAAATTACAAGTGTTTCATCATCTGTGATTAATTAAATATAAAGGAAGCACTGAAGTCATTTTGGACTTACTCATCCAAAACAAAATACTTAAGACTCTTGTCTTTATTTGCCCACCAAAGAAACCAGAAGTAGAGCTGTGGCTCAAGTGGCAAGCATTAATATTGACAAAGATGATTAAGGAGTGCTTTTGCAGAGTTCAAGCTAAACAATTTGTGTATACACACACCCACACACCCACACACACACACACACACACACAAAATATAACCCCAGAAGTGTGTCCTTACATGTTTTCTGAATGTTTCATAAAAAACTTGAGGCAAAAGTGATTGAAATCACTTTTCTATTGTGCAAATTTTGCAATAAACAAGGTATGATCTTCCATCATACCTTCCATTCAAAAATTGAATTTTAAATAGTAAGTCATTTGTGTTTTAATGCATGGACCACACACACAGCAGACTTTAAGGGAGCAGTGGAGAAATCGATGCTCTCAGGTCCTTGGCTGAAATTGTGACAGTCTTTCCCCATCCATCACTCCCCAGACCATCGTGGGCATTACCTGACTCCAGTCTCGATGGGCCAGAAATCTTATTACTGAGTTAATAAAATTAACTTCACAAATGATTCCTTATTATATAAGACACAAGTCAACAACTTCACTCCCTGAAGTACTTGTAAAGCCTGAAGTACTAATGCCTATCATTTATGTCCTATTCCTCTAGATAATATTCAGGGACTATACCACTAAACACAACGAGAAATGTTGGCTCATTAGTGCCAAAGGATAAAGAGTGGTTTCCCATTACATGTAGCTAACTTCTGCCATGAAGGACTTCTCTGTATACTTTAGAAGTTATTTCTCTCTCTCTCTCTCTCTCTCTCTCTCTCTCTCTCTCTCTCTCTCTCTCTCTCTCTCTCTCTCTCTCTCTCTCTCTCTCTCTCTCTGTCTCTCTGTCTCTCTCTCTCTGTCTCTCTCTGTCTCTCTCTCTCTGTCTCTCTCTCTGTCTCTCTGTCTCTCTCTGTCTCTCTCTCCACTCTCTCTCTCTCTCTCCCCCTCCCTTTCTTTCCCCCTCTCCCTCTCCCCCCTGCCTCTTTCTCTTTCTCTCCCCCCACCTATCTCTCTTTCTCTCTCCCCCTGCCTCTCTCTCTCTCTCTCTCTCTCTCTCTCTCTCTCTCTCTCTCTCTCTCTCTCTCTCTCTCTCTCTCTTTTGGTGACAATCCTCAGGCTTGATCTCAGGACCTGAGCTTCCTTTGCTCAAGGGTAGCACTCTACCACTTGAGCCACAGTGCTACTTCTGGCTTCTTTTTATATAGTACTGAGGAATTGAACCCAGCCATTCATGCTTGCTAGGTAAGCACTCTACCACTAAGCCACATTGGCAGCTCTTATAGAGGTTTCTGACAAAGGTTTTCCTATCTTGTATTTATTTCTTCTGTGAGTACTCTTAATGCTTGCTGAAGGTTGACTTCTGATGCTTACATATAGAGATACTGTATATAGCTAAATGTTGTCCATTATTCAGACTTGCTCTCCTGTATATGTTCTGCAATGTACTGAAGACTGACTTCTGATTAAAAGTCATTGCACACTTGTTATATTCATTGGTTTTCTTTTCTTCTATGTGAACCAGTTTTGTGATGAACACAGAGGTATGCCTTCCAGGTCAGACTTCCCACATTTGTAATGTTCATGAGGTTTTTTTTCCTCCTATGTGCATTCTACACTGCCATGCCTTTGTGATGGATTTTCCACATTCATTACATTTGTAGGGTTTCTATCTTGTGTGTGTTGTCTGAAACAATCTCAAGTATGGCTTGTTGAAAAACTTTCCCTTTTATTTCAATCATAGGATTTTCTCCTGTGGGTGTTTAGTGATAAATCCTGAGTTGTGCCTGGGTTTAAGACTGAACATTTGCTACATTTATTAAGGGTTTTATCTTGTGTTCATTCTGTGATGCAAGCTGAATTTTCTTCCAAAGACTAAAAAGTCTTTCCCATTTATTACATTGCTAAGTTTTCTCATGTGTATGAATTCTCTTATGCTTGCAAAGGTGTGAGTTCTCCCTGAAGATCTTTCCACATTGTTGGTTTCTGTTATGCCTCCTGAGATGTGACTTCCACTTGCAGGTATTTCCACATTTGTTGCACTCATAGGTTTCTCCGTGTTGGAAGGCCAACACGGAGTTGGCCTTCCAGTTGAAAGACTTCCAGATTCACTATATTCATAAGGTTTCTCTCCTGTGTGAACTGTATTATGTGTGTTGAGATGTGACTTCCTTGTGAAGGACTTTCCACATTTGTCACACTCATAAAGTTTCTCCCCTGTGTGAACTATATTATGTGTGTTGAGATGTGACTTCCGTGTCAAGGAATTTTCCACATTTGTCACACTCATAAGGTTTTTCTCCTGTGTGTGTTCTGTGATGCAAATTGAGAAGGAAGAGTTCTCTCTGAAAGATTTCCCACATTCACTACATTCATAAGGTTTCCCTCCTGTGTGAATTGTATTATGTCTGTTGCGATGTGACTTCCTTGTGAAGGACTTTCCACATTTGTCACACCCATAAGTTTTCTCTCCTCTGTGTGTATTCTGATGATTACGGAGTTTGTACATCCAGTTGAAAGACTTTCCACATTCACTACATTCATAAGGTTTCCCTCCTGTGTGAATTTTCATATGTACGTTCAGGTTTGACTTCTGTGTGAAGGACTTTTCCACATTTGTCACACTCATAAGGTTTCTCTCCTGTGTGTGTTCTCTGATGCCAACTGAGAGAAGACTTCTGTCTGAAAGACTTTGCATATTCACTACATTCATAAGGTTTCTCTCCTGTAATGAATTGTATTATATCTGTTGAGATATGACTTCTGTGTGAAGGATTTTCCACATTTATCCCATTCATAAGATTTCTCTTCTGTGTGAGTTCTCTGATGCCTGCTGAGAGCTGAATTCTGGGATGATATTTTCTTACATTCCTCATATCTGTAAGGTTCTCTTCTGTTGGAGATCGAGGTTGAAACATAAATTCTGACTTCTCAAAAATTGAATTTTCACACTTGATATACTCATTGGAAACTCAGGAGATTTGCTCTGAGGCATTGTAAGGCATAATTCATTACTGAAAGATTTCTCACATTCACTACATGTATGAAGAGTCTCTTCTTTTTTTTGCCAGTCCTGGGCTTGAGCTCAGGGCCTGAGCACTGTCCTTGGACTTTCTCAAGGTTAGAGCTCTACCACTTGAGCCTCAGCACAACTTCCAGTTTTTTTTCTATGTATGTGATTCTGAGGAATCGAACCTGTGTCTTTGTGCATGCTAGGCAAGCACTCTACCAGTAGGCAAAATTCCTGTGGTCCAGGAGTTTAGCTTAGTGCAAGCCAGGATAGATTCCTCAGTACCACATACATTAAAGTAAAAACACTATGTAAGCCTGGCATGGTGACTCACGCCTGTAATCCTAACTACTCCAGAGGCTGAGATCTGAAGATGGAGGTTCAAAAGACCAGGCACTAAAGACCCTGAGACTCCTACCTTCAATTAACCACTAGAAAACCAGAAGTGGCATTGTGGCTCAGGAGGTAGGATGGTATCTTTGAGGTGAAGAGCTTAGGGACAGCATCCAGGCCCAGAGTTCAAGCCTCATGACCTTCTCTCTCTCTCTCTCTCTCTCTCTCTCTCTCTCTCTCTCTCTCTCTCTCTCTCTCTCTCTGTCTCTCTCTCTCTCTGTCTCTCTCTCTCTCTCTCTCTCTCTCTCTCTCTCACACACACACGACACACACACACAACACACACACACAATCCTAAGAGGTGCTGTGGCTCAAATGGTAGAACTCTAGTCTTGAGAAAGCCCAAGGAGAGTGCTCAGGCCCGGTGTTCAAGTCCCAGGTCTGCCAAAAAAAAAGATGCCTGGGCAGAAAAGTCAGTGAGACTTCTTCCAGTGAGTGGCAGTGGTAGGCTTGAATTTGCTATGTTAGCTCAAGGCTAGAGCTCTACTACTTCCTGCTTGCTACTGGTTAATTGAAATGAGTCTCATTTCCATGGGACTCTATCTCCTATTAACCACTCTCCCTCTCAAAAAGAATCTCTGAAAGAGAGTGATTTCTCAAATTGTCAAAGCTGCAAGCCTTCAGAAAAATTTGAAATAACAAAAAACCCAACCAGGCTCTAAGTTAAAGCATTAATATCAATAAATTAAAAGAGAAAGAAACAGAAGACAGAAAGAGAGAGAGAGAGAGAGAGAGAGAGAGAGAGAGAGAGAGAGAGAGAGAGAGAGAGAGAGGAGAAAAAATGAAAGAAAATAATTATATGGGCCGGGCATGGGGCTCACGCTGGTAAACCAGCTACTCAGAAGGCTGAGATCTGAGGATCAAGGTTTGAAGCAGCCCAGGTACTAAAGGACTTGAGACTCTTATCTCCAATTACCCTCTAGAAAATGGGAAGTGGGGCTTGGCTCCAGGTTAGGGTGATAGGCTTGAGGTGAAGAGCCCAGGGACAGTACCCAGGCCAACTTCAAGGCCCATGACTCACACAAAACAGAAAAGAAATAATTATAATTTTTAAAAGCCAGAGGCTAGACCCTGAGTTCAAGGAGTAGGACCAGCCCAGGAAAAGCAAAACAAAACCAAAGCCAAACTTGACATATGTTGCAAGTAATAGCAACTAGTAGATTTAAGAAAATAAAGAAAAACTTCAGATAGAAGCACCAGCCCTTGGGTTTAAGGCATAGTACCAGCACCCAAATCTTAAAAATAAACATGAGCAATCAAGGTTTGGCTCAAATTCTACAGCCTGCTAGCTCTGAAGAAAAACTTTCCGTGAGAGTATACAAGGCCCTGATTTAAAACCCTAGGTAAATCACCAAGGGCAAAACAAAACAGAAAAATCAATGTTACCTTGTACCTAAAGAATTCTAGCTGCCTAGCTCACTGAAATCTAAGGATCACAGTTCTAAGCCATCCTGGACAGGAAAGTCCAGAGATTTTTTTGCATTGTATGCCAGTCCTGGGGCTTGAACTTGTGGTGTTTTGTTGATGGCTAGAGCTGACGGGAGCCAGCAGGAAAGGAAATACCTTCTCAGCCATCCATATAGTTTCTGTTAGTCAACGAGTTCTCAGAAGTTAGGCGATACCTCTTTCGGTTTGACATTACTACAACTGAATAATAGCTGCCTTCATTACCACAACTGAATAATCGTTGCAATGACTTCATTGCCATGACTTCCTCATTTTTGTTTTTGATCTCCCCCTAGCCTGAAAAGTCTCCACCAGCTATACTAGTATAAAACCTGTACTGCAACCTTCAATAAATGAGAGCTTCATCAAATCTTCCAACTTACTCTCCTTTTGCGTGTCTCCTGCGCCTCCATTCATCTGCCCTTCTCTTCTCAGGTCCTAGTTCAACAAACCCTTGTGGGCCGGGGCACCTGGTGCCCAACATGGGGTCTGGGACACGAGAAAGGGTCGCAAACGCATGTCAAACATAATCGGCCCATATTTCAGGGATCGTAGCAAATCAATGGTGTGAGTGAAGATGCTATTGAGATCAACGCAGGACCACCTGCCTTTGAGCTCGATCTGTGTAAGGTAAGAGGCGAGTTGCGCATATATGGGGCAGGCATTCATCACTCATGATCTCTTTCTTAAGGGTCTCAAGGACTCTCTCAAGGCATGAGGAATTCGGGTTAAGAAAAAAGATTTAAAAAGATTCTTTGATCTTGTCACTGAGATATGTTCCTGGTTTCTGCAGGAAGGTATCACTAATGAAAAAAGATGGGGTAGAGTGGGAGATTGCTTGCAGAGCTATTATAAAATTTTTGGCCCAGAAAAAATTCCTGTGCAGACTTTTTCATATTGGTTCCTGATAAATGATGTCCTTCATATTCATAAACCAGCCCCAGACTTACTGGAGGTAATTCAAGATGGAGAGCGTCTTCTGCAATGGACACTCTCGGCTCCCCTCTGTATACCAATTTACTCCTATCCCTATCCCAGGCAGTCAGGAAAACATTAAAACCAACTAATATCTCTAGGCCCATCTCCCCTACCAAGCTTCTTTATTCCTCTTTTACCCAGTTTAATAATGACAAGCCTAATGAAAAACTCCCTACAGCAAACATGATCTCTTTGAAAAAAGAGGCTACAAAATACTATAACCCTGACTGGCCGCCCACTTACATTACTGCACCACCCCTCTGCGCCCCTGTCCTTGACACGGATGATGTTTCTGGGACCATTACTAGAGCCAAACTTAAACTCTCTCAGTAAGCCACTTCCCTTAAAGAAAATTTACAGCAAAAAAGGAAACATTTACAACTTATTAAGGAACTGAGAGTCCTTGACTTAGAACTGCAAAACCTTCCCCTTTCCTTTTCCACACTGGGCAGGCAATGATTTATCTGACTATATCCATCTATGCACCGGCATCAGCTCGGCACATGCCATGGGTTTAGCCATTGGAGCAGCCTTAAAAGACTTTCCTAATGTCTGTCACTCAAAAAACTGCTTTAATTGTAAAGAATCTGGCTATTTTTCTAGAGATTGTACAGCCCCTCTGGCAGAACACCCTCAATCAACAACTGTCTGCCCCTGATGTAAAAGAGGCAAGCCCTGGTCTTCTGAATGTCATTCAAAAACAGACATTGAAGGAAAGCCCCTCCCCCCAAAGCAGGGAAACTTCCAGCAGGGCCCGCCCTGGGCACCATCCTTGAGACAAACCCCAGGGGCTGTCAGATTTGTCCCACAAAGAAAACCTCTCTTACTCAGATGTCTCCTCCTTCCATCGAGCCACCCCAGGAAGCGCAGGACTGGACCTCTGTTCCTCCTCTGATACAATATTTACTACTAATATGGGAACTCAGATTCTGTCCACTGAAGTGCATGGTCCCTTACCACCCGATACCTTTGGACTCCTACTAGGTCATGCCAGTACTGTTCTAAAAGGACTTCATATAATTCCCGGGGTCATTGATAATGATTACCAAGGAGAAGTAAAAATATTGGCTTTCTCCACTTCTGGACCCCTTCATATACGAGCCGGCCAAAGAACAGTCCAATTACTTTTCCTTCCCCTGGTTTCCTGTTCCCACTCATTTCACTCAAAAATTAGAAGAACTAATTGTCTTGGCTCATCAGATGCCTACTGGGTACAGCAAATCACATCTGACTGACCCCTTTTAAAATTAAAATTAGATGGAAAGAGCTTCCAGAGCCTTATAGACACTGGGGCAGATGCCACCATTATTTCTAGCCCATATTGGCCATCCTCATGGCCCATTATTGCCTCCTATACACACCTAAAAGGCATTGGAGAAACCTCTAAACCACAACAAAGTGAAAAAATACTAACCTGGGTCGATGAGGAGGGCAATTGTGGCATGGTCCAGCCCTATATTGTCCCTAACCTTCCAGTAAATCTTTGGGGATGGAACATCTTTTCTCAACTAAATCTCAGTAGGTGTTCCCCCAATGAGACTATCACCCATCAAATGCTAAAACAGGGTTTCCTCCCAGGTCAGGGTTTAGGAAAAAATTCCCAAGGCATAAGAAACCCCATCTCCCCGGTTATCAAAACCGATCGCCTAGAATTAGGAGCAACACATTTTTGATAGAGGCTGTTGACATTCCTGCACCCCAATCGGATAGGATTTCCTGGAGGTCTGATGATCCTGTATTGGTTGATCAATGGCCCCTCCCCTCAGAGAAGCTGGCAGCAGCTACAGCGCTGGTGCAGCAGCAACTCGCCACCGGCCACATTGTACCCACTACCTCCCCTTTTAATACCCCTATCTTTGTTATTAACAAAAAGTCTGGCAAATGGAGGCTTTTACAAGAGGGCCATCAATATAACTATGATTACTATGGGAGTTCTCCAGCCTGGTTTGCCCACTCCCATAGCCATACCACAAGGATATCATAAAATCATCATTGATCTTAAAGACTGTTTTTATTTTTTGTACTATTCCCCTACATCCTCTGGACAGACAGCTATTTGCCTTTAGTTTGCCCACCATTAACTTCAAAGGACCCATGCTCGCGTTATCAGTGGCGGGTTCTCCCTCAAGGTATGGCCAACAGCCCCACCTTGTGTCAAAGGTTTGTAGCAAAGGCCGTTGACCCCTCCCGGATTACTGGCCATCCATTTACATCAGACATTATATGGATGACATCCTTTTGGCAGGTCCTGGTAACTTACAATTACTACATTACTGTAAATACCTGACTCAAAGACTAACTGATTTGGGGTTACAAATAGCTCCTGACAAAATCCAACTACAAGATTCATATTTTTATTTAGCTTTGAGCTTTTTCCTCATAAAATAACCACTCAGAATGGATTTAAAGATAGATCACTTAACAACATTAAATGACTTTCAAAAATTGCCTGGCGATATAAATTGGATCCGACCTTATCTTAAACTCACCACAGCTAACCTTAAGCCCGTCTTTGATATACTTAAAGAAAACCCGGACCCCACTTTCCCCTGTTTTCTTACAATACAAGTCCTTGATGCCTTACATTTAGTTGAAAGGGCGATCCAAGAACAGGCCATCACATTCATTTCCTATGACAAGCCTTTTCTCTTTATTATCTGTGCCATGACTGATATGCCCATTGGGGTCTTCTGGCAGGATGGACAACTCCACTGGGTTCACCTCCCTTCTTCCCCCTCTAAGGTCCTAATGACCAATCCCTCCCTAGTTGTTAAGTTCATCCTTCTAGGAAGAGAACAAAGCCACCAATATTTGGGCTGGGACTCGCAAAAAATCATCTTGCCCTACACAAAAGAAGAGATAAATTGGCTACTCCAGTTTACAGATGAATGGACCCTGGCATGCTTATCCTTTTCTGGCACAATTGATAATTATTACCCTGCAGATAAACTTCTTCATTTTGCCTGACAACATCCCTTTACCTTCCCTAAGCTAAATTATCTTCATCCTCTTCTCAATGCCTTGACTATATTCACTGATGGATCTTCCAATGGCACTGCCTCATTCCTTGCTGAAAAACAAACCTCACTTGTACAAACCTCCTATAATTCTGCCCAATTAGTGGAATTTTATGCTATTTTACAAGTCTTCTCTACATACTCCCACCACCCTTTCAACCTTTATATCAATAGCACCTATATTGTCCATTCAGTACCTCTCTTAGAGACTGTCCCTTATATTAAGCCTTCCACTAATGCAGCTTCTCTTTTCCTCCAACTACAACAACTTATTCTTGCTAGACAAGCACCCTTTCTTGCCAGTCCTGGGCTTAAGCGCAGGACCTGAGCACAGTCCTTGGATTTTTCTCAAGGCTAGAGCTCTACAACTTGAGCATCAGCACCACTCGGCTTTTTCTAAGTATGTGGTACCAAGGATTCAAACCCAGGTGTTCATGCATGCTAGGCAAGCACTCTACCACTAGGCCAAACTCCTGGCCCACAAGCACCCTTTTTTTATTGGTCACCTATGGGCCCACACTGATCTGCCTGGACCTCTTTCTAAAGGAAATGCTTGTGATGATGCTGCGACTAAGCTTTCTCCCCCTGTACTTCTTGGCTCAGTCGATCAGGCAGTCAAAGCTCATTCCTTGCATCACCTTAATGCTCATACCCTGCACCTTATGTACAGGAGAACAGGCCAGACAGATCGACAAACAATGCTCAGCCTGTGTCAACTTTTTGCCTACCCCCCACCTCGGAGTAAAACCTCGAGGGCTGACCCCTAATGAGATCTGGCAGGTGGATGTCACCCATTTGCCTGAGTTTGGAAAACTCAAATACATCCATATAACCATTGACACCTTCAGTGGATACATCTTTGCCTCCCTACATATGGGTGAAGCCTCTAAGGATATCCTTGCACATGTCTTACAATGCCTCTCTACTACAGGAAAACCAAAAACTATCAAGACAGATAATGGACCAGATTTCACTGGTCAAAATTTCCAACACTTTCACTCACAGCTACAAGTAAAACACATTACTGGCATCCCTTACATCTACAAGGACAGGGCATTATTGAACATGCCCATCAAACTGTCAAAAAAGACTATTCTCAAACTACAGAATGGGGAATTGCCTATGGTTAAAGAGTCTCCAAAAACTCTTCTCAATCATGCTATTTTCCTTATTAACTTTCTTACCTTGGACAAAGACGGGAAAACAGCTGCCGACCAGCTTTGGCACCCAGAAACTAATAAAAACTTTGCCACAGTCCTATGGAAGTATCCTCTCACATGTAAGTGGAGTGGATCCGACCCTGTACTAATAATGGGGTCAGGGGTCACTCTGCATCATCAATAACAAAGAAGGTGCTGCTAGATGGTTCCCAGAAGGACTGGTCAAGCAGGTTGATTCATCTGCAGCCATCCAAGGGGACACTCGCCCTTGAGAAGGTTTTCTTTTTCTCTCCACAGGACAATGCCATTCAATGTGCTGCTGCTGCTCCTCGGCCTGACCACCCTCTCAACAACAAAGCTCCTCCAATTTAATCCCCACTAACTCTCTAAGGTCACCTTGTTTGTGAGCAGTAGACAAGGAGTTGTGGTCTGGTCCTCCTCTCGAGTCACCTCTGATAAATACTGGTGCCCCCATTTTTTTCTAGATATATGTACCTTAGCCATTGGGACACCTCCATTCTGGAAATCTCTGGTTTCTCTTTCTGAAGTGGTACTACAAAATCGCAGAGGACTAGACCTTCTATTCCTCCAGCAAGGTGGCCTCTGTGCAGCCCTAAGGGAAGAATGATGTTTCTACACAAACCACAGTGGGGTGGTTCAAGATAGCATGGCTAAGGTCAAGGAAGGTCTAGAAAAGTGCAAAAACAGAGCAAGAAGAAGGATGGTTTCAGAGTTGGTTTTTTACTTCCCCATGGCTTACCACTCTCCTCCTTTCTATATTAGGGCCCCTTGTGGGACTCCTATTTTAACTAGCCTTTGGACCTTGGGCTTTCAACTGCATCACAAGATTCATACGACAACTAATTGATGCTCTAGAAGCCAAGCCTACTCAGGTTCACTACCATCGATTGGACCCGATAGACCAGGGGCTAGATGAGCCTACAAATGAAGTAATCTCTTCGGAGACAGCATGACACCCAGAATCATGCTCGCCTAATGGCGTGGGTACCAGTGAAAGGTTGCGGAGCAAAGCATAGCAGGGGAGAAACCACCGTACCTCTGGGCCCCATGAGAAGCATTCCTGATTTCATAGAGCTTGGTGACAAGCATCCTCTCCCCCAAAAAGGAGTCACCCATAAAGCAGGGGGATCAGGCCTCTGCTTCCCCCTCCTGTTTAATGCCCACTGTCCCCCTATGGACAGAACTACTCTTCACCATGCCTGGTCAAAAATAAAAGAAAAAGAGAGGAGATGACGGGACCAGCGGAAAGGAAATACCTTCTCAGCCATCCAAATAGGTTCTGTTTTCTAGTTATTCAATTCAGCCATCCATAGAGTTTCTGTTAGTCAACGGGTTCTCAGAAGTCAGGCAATACTTCCTGCGGTTTGACATAACCACAACTGAATAATCATTGACTTCATTGCCACAACTGAACAATTGTTGCCATGGCTTCATAGCCATGAATTCCTCATTTTTGTTTTTGATCTCCCCCTAGCCTGGAAAGTCCCCACCTCCTAAACTATTACAAAAACTGTACTGCTACCTTCAATAAATGAGAGCTTAATCAAACCTTCTGACTTCCTCTTCTTCTTTGTGTCTCCTGCCCCTCCATTTGTCTGCCCTTCTCTTCCCAGGTCCTAGTTGAACAAACCCCGTGGGCCAGGACACTTTTTTCTGTTATGTTATTATTATTATTATTATTATTATTAAAGATAAGAGTCTTATGAACATTCCTGCCCAGGCTGTCTTTGAACCATGGTCCACAGATCTCTGCTTCCTTAATAGTTGGGATGACAGGCAGGAGCCACTGGCATCCAATCCAATGGTGTAATTTCTTAGGAAAAGATAACTCATAGTCCAAAAAATAAATACCAGAAAGTTGACACAAGAAAGGTGTGGGTGGAGCCAGGTGTCAGTGACTCATGCCTGTGCTTAGTGACACACACACACACACACACACACACACAAACACACACACACACAGACACACACACACCACACAACGATTGGTAAAATCTCTTGTGAAAGAGCTATTTCCCCCATGGGTTTCAGACCCCATAAAATCCTAAATTCATATCTGAACCCTCCCCCTGGCCTCTCCAATATGTTTGGGTTTTTTGTTGCTGCTGTTTTTCTTTTGTTTGTCCTGGGCTTGAGCTCAGGGCCTGAGCACTGTCCTTGGATTTTCTCAAGGGCTAGAGCTCTATCACTTGAGCCTCAGCACCACTTCCAGCTTTTTTCTATATATGTTGTACCAAGGAATTCAACCCAGGTCTCCATGCCCACTAGGCAAGCCCTCTTTCACTAGGCCAAACTCTTGGCCCTATGTTCAGTTATTTAAAATATGGAAATCTGATAAATATGCTCATTAAAAGATAAAAAAGGCTGTGTATGTCAAATCCACAGTTAGCAATATACTTAATGGCAAAAGGCTAAAACCATTCCCTATAAAATTAGGAAGAAGACAAGGATGCCCACTCTCTCCACTCTTTAACATAGCAGGAAGATTCTTAGCCAGAGCAATAAGGCAAGAAGGAAGTATAAAGGGGATCCAAATAGGAAAAGAAGTGAAACTTTCCCTATTTGCAAATTTCATGATTCTGTATTTAAAGAACCCTATAGACTCTACTCCAAAGCTCCCTAAGCTGATTCAAAACTTTGACAAGGTGGCAGAGTATAAAATTAA